>NC_057805.1:247363489-247663489 GCF_018294505.1 Triticum aestivum
ACCGCCATGCCCAGCTCCCTCCGGCGCCGCGCCCTTCTCCCCCGCTGCCATCGCCGCCGTCGCCCTCTCCTCCACTCCCTCTGGCGAGCTCCACCGTCGAAGCCCCGATCGGATCTGGAGAGCCCGAGGTTGACTTTTTCCCGAGACCCCCCCTCAAATTTTGCTAAGTCATGTGATTCTTACAATAAGTGCATCTGTTCATCATGGCATAACTCTCTGCATATAACTCCGTTTCGCACGTGTAATATATCGAAATGTTCGCCTCGTGATGCTCTACATTTTGTTCAATTGTTACATGTTCATTAGAGTCCATCTTGAGGCCCAAATCTCTGGTGCAAGAGTGCTAGTTGCTGTTACCAGCTAGTTGCATTTAATCTGTGCATCTTATGGGCATGAGCTCTACATGTGTTTTGTTGTATGCCATGCCATGTTTCCAAGGGTGTATGCCATGTATTTTTGTGATCTCTGTGGTGACTAGCACAAGCATGCAAACTAGGCTTCATAATGTTTCTGATTTCAGGGACTTGGTAATTTCTCCAAGTCTTTGTCTGCTGTTATTTTGTTGTCATGTAAACTTGATGCTACAGAGAGATCCATGCATATTTTGGAGATGTTCAGTAAGGATGATTTGTAGATATAGTTGTAATTTATCTATTACTGCCCTTTCTTGCAATTATGGAGTACCATAGCATGACTCAATCTTGCTCTACTTTTCCTATAAAATATTTCTGGCAGATTGTTTACGTGTTATTCAATTTTGCCAAGCTTGTTGTAGTTGATCCATACATGCTATGTATTTTATCTTGCCATGGATAGCTTCATAAACATGCCATCTTGCTGTAGGTATGCTTTTTTTGTCATGAATTACTTTGTGGTGAGTGCATCAAGCTCACCAACATGCCTTCATATTATTGTTTCTGCCATGCTCTGTTTTTCTGCTAAGTCTGAAACCTGATAACGAAACTTGCTATGTTTACATGGTTGCCATCATATCTTCTGGTCCTTTTTGGCTTACGGTCAGTAAGGGACTTTTGTCTTATGCATTTAGTAGAACACTTCCATGCCTTGTTTTGCTATTTTAAGTTCCTGTACCATGTTGATTTCGTGCTCTGAACATTGCTACCTGATGCTGTTTCAGTCATGTCCAGTAATTTCAGTCTGTGAACCTGTTATATTTTGCGCTTTTGCCATGCTTGTTTGAGCTTGTTATGTTGTGATCTAGCCATAGCTCAGTGGTCATCTTTCGTCAGGCATCTTCTGTAGATTACTGCCATATACTTTGTTGCTATGTTTGAGTGCTGTAGCATTGTTACTTGTTGCATTTTAAGTGCTATCATGCTGTTAATCGCAGATTCGTGTCATTCTTGTTTTGCTTGCCATTTGCAAACCGTGCATCCGTTTCCGGTGATCTTTATATCGATTTCGACCGAAATCATCTCATCTTTCCAGTGGCATGCTTGGTTTGCCAATTTACTGCCTTGTTCATCATTTTCCTTCCGGAGCACGCATATGCATCGTATATCATATCTCGCATATCATACATGTTTTGCATCATGTTGCTTGTGCATTTCTCGTGATTGATTGTGGTTCCGTTGCTTGTGTTCTTGTCTTGGGTAGAGCCGGGAGACGAGTTCATGAATGAGGAACCTGTTGAGTACGCTTACGAGGATCAAGCTTTCGACAACTCTGAGAACCTTGCAGGCAAGATGACCACCCCTCGAAATCACTTCTATCTTTGCTTTGCTAGTTGTTCGTTCTATTGCCATGCTGCGCTACCTACCACTTGCTATATCATGCCTCCCATATTTGCCATGTCAGCCTCTAACCATCCTTTCCTAGCAAACCGTTGTTTGCCTAAGTTACCGCTTTTGCTCAGCCCTTCTTATAGCGTTGCTAGTTGCAGGTGAAGTTGAAGTTATTCCATTTTGGAACGTGGATATGTTGGGATATCACAATAACTCTTATTATATTAATGCATCTATATACTTGGTAAAGGGTGGAAGGCTCGGCCTTATGCCTGGTGTTTTGTTCCACTCTTGCCGCCCTAGTTTCTGTCATACCGGTATTATGTTCCTTGAGTTTGCGTTCCTTACGCGGTTGGGTGATTTATGGGACCCCCTTGACAGTTCGCCTTGAATAAAACTCCTCCACCAAGGCCCAACTTTGGTTTTACCATTTGCCACCTAAGCCTTTTCCCCCGGGTTTTCGCTAGCCCGAGGGTCATCTTTATTTAAACCCCCGGACCAGTGCTCCTTCGAGTGCTGGCCCAAACCGAGCGATGTCCGGCGCCCCCTGGGCAACCAGGGTCTATGCCAACCCGACGTCTGGCTCATCCGTTGTGCCCTGAGGACGAGATATGTGCAGCTCCTATCGGGATTTGTCGGCACATTCGGGCGGCTTTGCTGGTCTTGTTTTACCATTGTCGAAATGTCTTGTAAACCGGGATTCCGAGACTAATCGGGTCTTTTTGGGAGAAGGTTTGTCCTTCGTTGACCGTAAGAGCTTATGATGGGCTAAGTTGGGACACCCCTGCAGGGTATTATCTTTCGAAAGCCGTGCCCGCGGTTATGAGGCAGATGGGAATTTGTTAATGTCCGGTTTGTTGGAAATATGCCCTAGAGGCAATAATAAATTAGTTATTATTATATTTCCTTGTTCATGATAAACGTTTATTATCCATGCTAGAATTGTATTGATAGGAAACTCAGATACATGTGTGGATACATAGACAACACCATGTCCCTAGTAAGCCTCTAGTTGACTAGCTCGTTGATCAATAGATGGTTACGGTTTCCTGACCATGGACATTGGATGTCATTGATAACGGGATCACATCATTAGGAGAATGATGTGGTGGACAAGACCCAATCCTAAGCCTAGCACAAGATCGTGTAGTTCGTTTGCTCAGAGCTTTTCTAATGTCAAGTATCATTTCCTTAGACCATGAGATTGTGCAACTCCCGGATACCGTAGGAATGCTTTGGGTGTACCAAACGTCACAACGTAACTGGGTGGCTATAAAGGTGCACTACGGGTATCTCCGAAAGTGTCAGTTGGGTTGGCACGAATCGAGACTGGGATTTGTCACTCCGTGTAAACGGAGAGGTATCTCTGGGCCCACTCGGTAGGACATCATCATAATGTGCACAATGTGACCAAGGAGTTGATCACGGGATGATGTGTTACGGAACGAGTAAAGAGACTTGCCGGTAACGAGATTGAACAAGGTATCGGGATACCGACGATCGAATCTCGGGCAAGTAACATACCGATTGACAAAGGGAATTGTATACGGGATTGATTGAATCCTCGACATCGTGGTTCATCCGATGAGATCATCGAGGAGCATGTGGGAGCCAACATGGGTATCCAGATCCCGCTGTTGGTTATTGGCCGGAGAGGTGTCTCGGTCATGTCTATTAGTATGCGGTAACCCGAAAGTTGTTCAGAGTCCCGGATGAGATCCCGGACGTCACGAGGAGTTCCGGAATGGTCCGGAGGTAAAGATTTATATATGGGAAGTCTTATTTTGGTCGCCGGAAAAGTTTCGCACTTTATCGGTATTCTATCGGGAGTGCCGAAAGGGGTCCGGGGGTCCACCAGCCCCGGGTGGCCACATGGGCTGTAGGGGGTGCGCCTTGGCCTATATGGGCCAAGGGCACCAACCCCAAGAGGCCCATGCGCCAAGAGATAAGGAAAAGGGAGAGTCCGAAAGGGGGAAGGCACCTCCGAGGTGCCTTGGGGGGGAAGGACTCCTCCCTGGCCGCACCCTTCCTTGGAGGAAGGGCCAAGGCTGCGCCCCCCCTCTCCCTTGGCCCTATATATAGTGGGGGGAAGGGAGGGCAGCAATATCTATGCCCTGGCGCCTCCATCTCCCTCCCGTGACACCTCTTCCTCCCCGCTTGCGCTTGGCGAAGCCCTGCCGGGATCCCGCTACTTCCACCACCACGCCGTCGTGCTGCTGGATCTCCATCAACCTCTCCTCCCCCCTTGCTGGATCAAGATGGAGGAGATGTCGCTGCTCCGTACGTGTGTTGAACGCGGAGGTGCCGTCCGTTCGGCGCTAGGATCATCGGTGATTTGGATCACGATGAGTACGACTCCATCAACCCCGTTCTCTTGAACGCTTCCGCTCGCGATCTACAAGGGTATGTAGATGCGCTCCCCTTCCCCTCATTGCTAGAGTACTCCATAGATTGATCTTGGTGATGCATAGAAAATTTTGAATTTCTACTACGTTCCCCAACAGTGGCATCATGAGCTAGGTCTATGCGTAGTTTCTATGCACGAGTAGAACACAAAGAAGTTGTGGGCGTAGATGTTGCCAATTCTTCTTGTCGCTACTAGTCTTATCTTGTTTCGGCGGCATTGTGGGATGAAGCGGCCCGGACCGACCTTACACGTACGCTTATGTGAGACAGGTTGCACCGACTGACATGCACTAGTTGCATAAGGTGGCTAGCAGGTGTCTGTCTCTCCCACTTTAGTCGGAACGGATTCGATGAAAAGGGTCCTTATGAAGGGTAAATAGAAATTGGCAAATCACGTTGTGGTTTTACGTAGGTAAGGAACGTTCTTGCTAGAAACCTATACAAGCCACGTAAAAACTTGCAACAACAATTAGAGGACGTCTAACTTGTTTTTGCAGCATGTGCTATGTGATGTGATATGGCCAGAAGATGTGATGAATGATATATGTGATGTATGAGATTGATCATATTCTTGTAATAGGAATCACGACTTGCATGTCGATGAGTATGACAACCTGCAGGAGCCATAGGAGTTGTCTTTATTTTTTGTATGACCTGCGTGTCATTGAATAACGCCATGTAAATTACATTACTTTATTGCTAAGCGCGTTAGCCATAGAAGTAGAAGTAATCGTTGGCGTGACAACTTCATGAAGACACAATGATGGAGATCATGAGGATGGAGATCATGGTGTCATGCCGGTGACAAAGATGATCATGGTGCCCCGAAGATGGAGATCAAAGGAGCAAAATGATATTGGCCATATCATGTCACTATTTGATTGCATGTGATGTTTATCATGTTTTGCATCTTATTTGCTTAGAACAACGATAGTAAGTAAGATGATCCCTCACTAAAATTTCAAGAGAAGTGTTCCCCCTAACTATGCACCGTTGCGAAGGTTCGTTGTTTCGAAGCACCACGTGATGATCGGGTGTGATAGATTCTAACGTTCGAATACAACGGGTGTTGACGAGCCTAGCATGTACAGACATGGCCTCGGAACACATGCAAAACACTTAGGTTGACTTGACGAGCCTAGCATGTACAGACATGGCCTCGGAACACAAGAGACCGAAAGGTCGAACATGAGTCGTATAGTAGATACGATTAACATGGAGATGTTCACCGATGATGACTAGTCCGTCTCACGTGATGATCGGACACGGCCTAGTTTGACTCGGGTCATGTATCACTTAGATGACTAGAGGGATGTCTATATGAGTGGGAGTTCATTAATCAGATGAACTTCATTATCATGAACATAGTCAAAAGGTCTTTGCAAATTATGTCATAGCTTGCGCTTTAGTTCTACTGTTTAAGATATGTTCCTAGAGAAAATTTAGTTGAAAGTTAATAGTAGCAATTATGCGGACTGGGTCCGTAAACTGAGGAGTGTCCTCATTGCTGCACAGAAGGCTTATGTCCTTAATGCACCGCTCGGTGTGCTGAACCTCAGCGTCGTCTGTAGATGTTACGAAACATCTGACATACACGTTTTGATGACTACGTGATAGTTCAGTGAGTAATGCTAACGGTTTAGAATTGTGGCACCAAAGACGGTTTTTGAAACGTCGCAGAACATATGAGATGTTCTGAAGACTGAAATTGGGATTTCGGACTAGTGCCCACGTCAAGAGGTATGAGACCTCTGACAAGTTTCTTAAGCCTGCAAACTAAGGGAGAAAAGCTCAATCGTTGAGCATGTGCTCAGATTGTCTGAGTACTACAATCACTTGAATCGAGTGGGAGTTAATCTTCCAGATGAGATAGTGATGGTTCTCCATAATCACTGCCACCAAGCTATTAGAGCTTCGTGATGAACTATAAATATCAAGGATAGATGATGATCCTTGAGCAACTCGCGATGTTTGACACCGCGAAAGTAGAAATCAAGAAGGAGCATCAATTGTTGATGGTTAGTAAAACCACTAGTTTCTAGAAGGGCAAGGGCAAAAGGGATACTTCATGAAACAGCAAATCATTTGCTGCTCTAGTGGAGAATCCCAAGGTTGAACCCAAACCCGAGACTAAGTGCTTCTGCAATGAGAGGAACGGTCACTGAAGCAGTACTACCCTAGATACTTGGTAGATGAGAAGGCAGGTAAGGTCGAAAGAAGTATATTGGATATACATTATATGAATGTGTACTTTACTAGTACTCCTAGCAGCACCAGGGTATTAGATACCGGTTCGGTTGCTAAGTGTTAGTAACTCGAAATAAAAGCTGCGGAATAAACGGAGACTAGCTAAAGGTGAGATGTCGATATGTGTTGGAAGTGTTTCCAAGGTTGATGTGATCAAGCATCGCATGCTCCCTCTACCATCGAGATTTGGTGTTTGCGTTGAGCATGATTGGATTATGTTTATCGCAATACGGTTATTCATTTAAGGAGAATAATGGTTACTCTGTTTATTTGAATAATACCGTCAATGGTCTTGCACCTAAAATGAATCTCGATCGTAGTGATACACATGTTCGTGCCAAAAGATATAAAATAGTAATGATAGTTCCACATACTTGTGGCACTGCCATTTGAGTCATATTGGTATAGAACGCATGAAGAAGCTCCATGTAGATGGATCTTTGGACTCACTCGTTTTTGAAAAGATTGAGACATGCGAACCATGTCTATTGGTATATATGCATGAAGAAACTCCATGCAGATGGATCGTTTGGACTCACTTGTTTTTGAATCACTTGAGACATGCAAATCATACCACATGGGCAAGATGACTGAAAGGCCTCGTTTTCAGTAAGATGGAACAAGAGAGCAACTTCTTGGAAGTAATACATTTTGATGTATGCAGTCCAATGAGTGCTGAGGCATGCAGTGGATATCGTTATGTTCTTACTTCACAGATGATTTGAGTAGATGCTGAGAATATTTACTTGATGAAACACAAGTCTGAATTATTGAAAGGTTCAAGTAATTTCAGAGTGAAGTTGAAGATCGTCGTGACAAGAGGATAAAATGTCTGTGATATGATCATAGAGATGAGTATCTGAGTTACGAGTTTGGCACACAATTAAGACATTGTGGAAAGTGTTTCACAATTAATACCGCCTAGAACACCATAGTGTGATGGTGTGTCCGAACATCATAGCTGCACCCTATTGGATATGGTGCATACCATGATGTCTCTTATCGAATTACCACTATCGTTTATGGGTTAAGCATTAGAGACAACCGCATTCACTTTAAATAGGGCACCACGCAATTCCGTTGAGACGACACCATTTAGAGAAACCTAAGTTGTCGTTTCTTAAAAGTTTGGGGCTGCGATGCTTATGTGAAAAAGTTTCAGGCTGATAAGCTCGAACCCAAAGCGGATAAATGCGTCTTCATAGAATACCCAAAAACAGTTGGGTATACCTCCTATTTCAGATCTGGAAGCAAAGGTAATTGCTTCTAGAAATAGTTCCTTTCTCGAGGAAAAGTTTCTCTCGAAAGAATTGAGTGGGAGGATGGTGGAGACTTGATGAGGTTATTGAACCATAACTTCAACTAGTGTGTAGCAGGGCACAGGAAGTTGTTCCTGTGGCACCTACACCAATTGAAGTGGAAGCTTATGATAGTGATCATGAAACTTTGGATCAAGTCACTACCAAACCTCGTAGGTCGACAAGGATATGTACTACTCCTGAGTGGTACGGTAATCCTGTCTTAGATATCATGTTGTTAGACAACAATGAACCTACGAGCTATGGAGAAGCGATGGTGGGCCCATATTTCGACAAATGGTTAGAAACCATGAAATCCGAGATAGGATCCATGTATCAGAACAAAGCATGGACTTTGGTGAACTTGCCCGATGATCGGCAAGCCATTGAGATAAATGGATCTTTAAGAAGAAGACGGACGTGGACGGCAATGTTACCGTCTATGAAGCTCGACTTGTGGCAAAGAGTATTTTCACAAGTTCAAGGAGTTGACTACGATGAGATTTTCTCATCCGTAGCGATGCTTAAGTCCGTCGGAATCATGTTAGCATTAGCTGCATTTATGAAATCTGGCAGATGGATGTCAAAGCAAGTTTCCTTACCAGTTTTCATAAGGAAAGGTTTTGTCGATCCTAAGGATGCTAAAAGGTATGCTAGCTCGAGCGATCCTTCCATGGACTAGAGCAAGCATCTCGGAGTCAGAATATATGCTTTGATGGAGTGATCAAAGTTTTTGGGTTTATACAAAGTTTGTTAGAAACTTGTATTTACAATAAAGTGAGTGGGAGCGCTACAACATTTCTGATAAGTATATGTGAATGACATATTGTTGATCCGAAGTGATGTAAAATTTCTGGAAAACATAAAGGGTTGTTTGAAAGGAGTTTTGAAAGGAAGACCTGGATAAAGCTGCTTGCATATTGGGCATCAAGATCTATAGAGATAGATCAAGACGCCTGTTGATACTTTCAAAGAACGCACACCTTGACATGATTTTGAAAGAGTTCAAAATAGATCAGCAAAGAAGGAGTTCTTGGCTGTGTTACAAGGTGTGAGTATTGAGTAAGACTCAAGACCTGACCACAGTAGAAGAGAGAGAAAGGATGAAGGTCGTCCCCTATGCTTTAGACGTAGGCTCTACAGTCTGCTATGCTGTGTACTGCACATGAAATGTGCCTTGCCATGAGTTGGTCAAGGGGTACAATAGTGATCCGGGAAGGGATCACATGACAGCGGTCGAACTTATCCTTAGTATATAGTGGACTAAGGAATTTTCTCGATTATGGAGGTGAAAAGGAGTTCGTCGTAAAGGGTTACGTCGATGCGAACTTTGACAGTAATCCGGATGACTCTGAGTAGTAAACCGGATTCGTATAGTAGAGCAATTATTTGAAATGGCTCCAAATAGTGCGTGGTAGCATCCACAAGATGACATAGATATTCGTAAAGCACACACGGATCTGAAAGGTTCAGACCCGTTGACTAATAACCTTTCTCACAAGCATAACCAGAACTCATTGAGTGGTAATCACATAGTGATGTGAACTAGATTGTTGACTCTAGTAAATCTTTGGATGTTGGTCACATGGTGATGTGACCTATGAGTGTTAATCACATGGCGATGTGGACTAGATTATTGACTCTAGTGCAAGTGGGAGACCGTCGGAAATATGCCCTAGAGGCAATAATAAATTAGTTATTATTATATTTCCTTGTTCATGATAAACGTTTATTATCCATGCTAGAATTGTATTGATAGGAAACTCAGATACATGTGTGGATACATAGACAACACCATGTCCCTAGTAAGCTCTAGTTGACTAGCTCGTTGATCAATAGATGGTTACGGTTTCCTGACCATGGACATTGGATGTCGTTGATAACGGGATCACATCATTAGGAGAATGATGTGATGGACAAGACCCAATCCTAAGCCTAGCACAAGATCGTGTAGTTCGTTTGCTCAGAGCTTTTCTAATGTCAAGTATCATTTCCTTAGACCATGAGATTGTGCAACTCCCGGATACCGTAGGAATGCTTTGGGTGTACCAAACGTCACAACGTAACTGGGTGGCTATAAAGGTGCACTACAGGTATCTCCGAAAGTGTGTGTTGGGTTGCCACGAATCGAGACTGGGATTTGTCACTCCGTGTAAACGGAGAGGTATCTCTGGGCCCACTCGGTAGGACATCATCATAATGTGCACAATGTGACCAAGGAGTTGATCACGGGATGATGTGTTACGGAACGAGTAAAGAGACTTGCCGGTAACGAGATTGAACAAGGTATCGGGATACCGACGATCGAATCTCGGGCAAGTAACATACCGATTGACAAAGGGAATTGTATACGGGATTGACTGAATCCTCGACATCGTGGTTCATCCGATGAGATCATCGAGGAGCGTGTGGGAGCCAACATGGGTATCCAGATCCCGCTGTTGGTTATTGGCCGGAGAGGTGTCTCGGTCATTTCTACATGTCTCCCGAACCCGTAGGGTCTACACACTTAAGGTTCGGTGACGCTAGGGTTATAGAGATATTAGTATGCGGTTACCCGAAAGTTGTTCGGAGTCCCGGATGAGATCCCGGACGTCACGAGGAGTTCCGGAATGGTCCGGAGGTAAAGATTTATATATGGGAAGTCTTATTTTGGTCGCCGGAAAAGTTTCGCACTTTATCGGTATTGTACCGGGAGTGCCGAAAGGGGTCCGGGGGTCCACCAGCCCCGGTGGGCCACATGGGCTGTAGGGGGTGTGCCTTGGCCTATATGGGCCAAGGGCACCAGCCCCAAGAGGCCCATGCGCCAAGAGATAAGGAAAAGGGAGAGTCCTAAAGGGGGAAGGCACCTCTGAGGTGCCTTGGGGGGGAAGGACTCCTCCCTGGCCGCACCCTTCCTTGGAGGAAGGGCCAAGGCTGCGCCCCCCTCCCCCCTCTCCGTTGGCCCTATATATAGTGGGGGGAAGGGAGGGCAGCAATATCTAAGCCCTGGCGCCTCCCTCTCCCTCCCGTGACACCTCTTCCTCCCCGCTTGCGCTTGGCGAAGCCCTGCCGGGATCCCGCTACTTCCACCACCACGCCGTCGTGCTGCTGGATCTCCATCAACCTCTCCTCCCCCCTTGCTGGATCAAGAAGGAGGAGACGTCTCTGCTCCGTACGTGTGTTGAACGCGGAGGTGCCGTCCGTTCGGCGCTAGGATCATCGGTGATTTGGATCACGACGAGTACGACTCCATCAACCCCGTTCTCTTGAATGCTTCCGCTCGCGATCTACAAGGGTATGTAGATGCACTCCCCTTCGCCTCGTTGCTAGAGTACTCCATAGATTGATCTTGGTGATGCGTAGAAAATTTTGAATTTCTGCTACGTTCCCCAACACGGTTGTAGAGAACTTGTCACTTGACCCAATTAAAATACATCAACTGTGTGTGTAGCCGTGATGGTCTCTTCTCGGCGGAGTCCAGGAAGTGAACACGGTTTGAGTTATGAATGACGTAAGTAGGAGTTCAGGATCACTTCTTGGTCATTGCTAGATGACGACCGTTCCGTTGCTTCTCTCCTCGCTCTCTGTTGTGTTTGTTAGCCACCATATATGCTTATTGCCTGCTGCAGCTCCACCTCATTACACCACCCTTTCCGATAAGCATAAATAGTCTTGATCTCGCGGGTGTGAGATTGCTGAGTCCTCGCGACTCACAGATTCTACCAACACAGTTGCAGGTGCCGACGATGCCAGTGCAGATGATGGGATCGATCTCAAGTGGGAGTTCGATGAGGAACGTGGTCGTTACTATGTGTCTTTTCCTGATGATCAATAGTGGAGCCCAGTTGGGACGATCGGGGATCTAGCATTTGTGGTTATCTTATTTTCTTTTGGATCTTGACCGTAGTCAGTCTATGTGTGTATTTTGGATGATGTATGAATTATATTTATGTATTGTGTGAAGTGGCGATTGTAAGCCAACTCTTTATCCCATTCTTGTTCATTACATGGGATTGTGTGAAGATGACCCTTCTTGCGACAAAACCACAATGCGGTTATGCCTCTAAGTCGTGCCTCGACACGTGGGAGATATAGCCGCATCGTGGGCATTACATGGGGCAGGTGCTCCTTGCGGTCACCTTTGGTACCCGCGACAACTACCACACCGAGCTCATCGACTTTGACGTGGCCCACATTGGCCTCCCATACAGTGCCATCCAGGGGTATCCTGCCCTCGCCAAGTTCATGGAGGCAACCCACCATGGCTACAATATCCTCAAGATGCCAGGGTGCAGTGGCATCATCACTGTCACCAGTGATGAGAAGGTGCGGTCTGCTCCATCGAGCAAGCATACCAGGGCGCAGCGGCCGAGAATTCTTACGACGAGAGTGACGTTGCGCCCACCGAGGTTGTCCCCATGAAGAAGAAGTAATTCCTCCACAAGAGCCGCTCCGAGGCAAAGAAGGATCCCATTGGTGACACCTCAGCTATCGTGCCACGCGCCAGGGCGTGCCTCCCTCCCGCAAAGGAAGGCGCTCCCGCGCCTCCCTCGGGACAGGCTCGAGCGCTTCCACCTGGAGAGCGTCTGACCTAATCGATGTGACGAGGTAGGTGCTCGGGCACCACATGGAGGCGTACTTCGACGCGCGCCCCCGCAACAAAGGAATACGACGCGAGGCGCCAGGAGCGCGAGAGTTCGTCACCAGGGAGATCCAAGAGCTTTAGGAAGCACGGGCCATGCACGGTGAACGTTGCCCGACACGTCCCACCAGCTCGGCTGCTGCTCCCGAGGCGAGCGGCGAGCCGTGCGGCTGCGTGAACATCCCGGGGCTCAACAGGGACGCTTCTCAGGACCTCTTCTGGCATCACGAGTCGGCTGGAGCAGGGTTGTCCCCTACAACTAGATCTGCTTGCCCTTTGGCCTGCTGAATGTGGGCGTCACGTACCAGCGGCTCGCGCAACTCACGCTGGAGTCTCACGAGGCCAGGCGCTTCACGCTCGAGTCTTGAGAGGCCCTGGCCCCTCGCGAGCCTCCCGAACCTTAGGAGCCATCCCGCTCTTGAGTGGTGAACCTTCGTGGCATGTTTCGCCGGCTTCCTCGACGCTACCACAAGAACATTGCCAGGTGACTTTTTGGTTTGTTAAGTTAAGGTCGCCCTGCGGGCTGCATCATCATCTGGCTGCTTGGGGCCAGCCCCCGTAGCTGTCTTATCCTTTGGCTATGAATTGAAACCAGCTATGCTTTTATGAGTTGCTATGCCTGTTAACCTTGTGCTTGATGACGCATCACGTTTGGAGGCGCTACCCCTTGGGCCCCACGTGCTCGCGGCTCTCCTCCTGAATGTCCCTTTAGTGGGGGCTATTGGCACGGTGCTTGTGCTTGTGTCCGTACCAGCAGCGCTGATATACCTAAGCAATCGAGCTCTGTCTCGCGGGCCGGTCCCGTGCACGTCACCTCATCGGGTCCTTAGTGCCCTGTCTTCTCATGGAACAATCATGAGCAGATCAGCTAGCGCTCGTCGCCCTATATGCATTGTAATCACACATCATGCAGAGGCATCAGTAGACAGGCACTCGGATGGCACTTGAGCAACTCCTTGTCTCCTCGGGAGGACCGTCCTCGGTCAGGCGACGGCCCGGCCAGCAAAAAGCTAAGTACAACCACCTTATACACCGCGTCGTTGCTGGCGGGGTCCCTTCCCCTGTGACCCTCGCGAGGCGCACCGCTTCTTTTTTGCGCGAGTCACTTGCATGATAAAAGGGGAGCTCTTGAGCATCGAGCCTTAGGAGCTCTTACTGGCTCTCGAGCCCTCGCCTCCTGGCTATGTCCCAGGCATCACAACCTGACATTCCAGTGGCGGCTGAGCCTTGGTCGAGGACCGGGTCCTGGGGACGCAGAGCACTTTGGCGAGCGAGAAAAAGAGAAGGCAACCTCGCGAGGGGATATGGGCAAGAGGGTCGCAGTTCGGCTACATTGATGTCAGTTGAGATGCAAAGGACATCGATTTTTCACGCACCCCTTGCGGGATTTGTGTTGACTCATCGCAGAACAAAAGGTGCACAGGGAACCAAGCTCCAAGGAAATGCACCCTCGCGCCGGAGGGATCCCTCGCATGCCACAGATGTCCCACACTGCACCCAAAGCTAAGTCATCCTCTTCGCGCGATGTGCGAGTCTTACAGATAACGCTTCGCCTCTACTTTCGCAAAATCGTTGGGCCAAAAACCTTTTCTCTCACGTGAGCCGCTTGCATGTCAAGGGCGACCTCTTGAGCATCGCGCCTCAGGAGCTCTTACCGGACCTTGAACCCCTCACCTCCTGGCCATGTCCAAGGCATCGCGACTTCACATACCAGCAACGACTGAGGCCTGCTTTGGGCTGGATCCTAGCGATGCGGAGCATTAAATCGACCATGAAGAAAAGGCTAAGTCCAAATGAGGAGCGCCACAATAAACTTTAACACAATCCAGAAGCATTTAGGTCAAGGCGCGAGCGCCAGAATTGTTACATGCCCCCACAGGTCCCATGATTATTTCGATGCAGGAAATAAAGGAAAACAAAAGAAGCTTCCTCACGGAGGTTGCCGCTCCTGAGGCCACGGTTCCAGCCCCACCGTCACCTAATCGGAGTCCTCCTCCTCCTTGACGCGGTGGCGTGGGGGCTCATCGGAGTTGTCGTCGCTCCCGCTTCCCCCGAAGGAGGTGCCGGTACTGCTACAGTCGTCATCGCTGGAGGAGGAGTGCTCACTGCTGCCGCTGTTGCTCTCCATACAGCACTCCAGGCGGGTGCCAGCCCCCTCGAAGATCTTCATGAAGAGCATCGCGGCCCCGTTGAACTTGAAGTGGATGTTTTGCCCCTCCTTCAGCCGCGTGCGCGTGAGAATTAGTTCCATCCCCATGTCAGGTACATGAAGCCGGAAGGGGTGAACTCAGCCGTCACCTAGGAAGACTTGTTGCAGCGGCCGTTCGGCTGCAGCCACGACCCTAGGGGTGCATTCACCGCTAGCTACTCCGCGAAGGAATCCCGGAGCTTGAGCCTGGTGCGGGGCGGGCTCTCCATCCATACGATGAACTCGCGGACTGAGTCAGCAGATTGGGTCCGCGCTCGGGGTGGCCGGGTGGCTGCACCGCCTCTCCTTCGTCGGCCGCGGCCACCTTGACCCCCGCGGTTGTGCCTGCGAGTGGGATTGTTTCCGCGGCCACCCGAGCTGGTGAGGACCGACAATGGAGGATGCCCCCATCCCCAAGGAGGCGCCCTGGGCATACCGGCGGACTTGTGGGGGCGGCCGCGCCCTCTCCCAGGATGCTGGCGCTCTGATCCCTCAAGCTTTGCATTGCACTTCTCGGCGGCGGAAAACCTCCTCAAGGGTGCCATGGCTATGGCAGCAGTGGTTGAAGACAGAGAAGTGAGAAGATAGAGATGAGCCAAGAGGTCCAACTCCTCGTTCTTTTATAGCTCGGAGGAGACTGGTCCGTGCCCCTTCGCCTTTGGAGCAATGATGGCCCCGTTGTACCGGCACTCATTATGTCAGCCTGGGAAGTTGCCGAGGCGACATGGGGAAGTGGGGGCGTCCCACGCCCCAGCGTGTGCCACGCGTTGAGCCTGGCCCGTAGGCGGTTGCTGCCCGCATTGCTTCGCCCCCCCTCTTTCTCTCTGCCGCAAGAGGAGTTGGGCGCACTGCAGGCCTGAGGTCTACTGTCGGGCCCGTGGGACTAGGGGTCCCCAGACCCGTCTGCTTGTGGTCCATTGCATGGCGTCATAAGAAGGCACAACGCTGCCCACCATCAAGACTTCACAAGCAAGATCCTCGCCAGGCCCCCGCCTCGCGAGGCGAGCATCAGCAAGGATCGTCAAGGTCTCATGAGGGCCTCCGACATGGCAGTCTCCCAAGTCTGCCTCCTGAGGCCCCTCGCAGGGTGAATATCTCTACGCTTGCCACCCCGCTTCACGCAGGACGTGGATGATGCGAGCCACGATGAGTGGAGCTAGAAGGGCATCAGCTGACGCAGACCAGGACGATTTCCTCTTAAGTGCTAAGGGAACAAGGACGACATGCGGGTTCCCGAAGCAACCCCGAAAGGTTGCCAATCCAGTGCTAGAAGACCAGGACCGCAGGCTCGCCAGGGCGGAGGTCGTTGCCGAGCCCACCGACGCGTCATGCCCAGAAGCTTGGCAGGCGAAGTCCGCCTTTAGTAAGGATAGGATGTACTCTTGTACCCTTAGAAATTGGCTGTTGTGGTATCCCTTCCCGCCTAGAGGTTTCGGGGAAGAGGGCCGAGGCTAGCATAAGTATAGGCCAGTCTCCACCCTTGAGAAGAGAGAGTTCACTAGTACGCGTCGGTGCTATACATACGGTTTTTAACCCATTTCCGCAACGGAAATTTGGAACCGTCGCCAAGTGAGAGTGGGCGATAGGGGGTCCTTACCACACGACCTAGAAACCATCGGGGATATGGAGCTATGATCCATAGGACTTGCAAATGTAATCATATGCGATGCAGCACACACTAAATTCTTTCGCACGTGTGGGATCGGTGATTAAACGTATGACGCAGTGAAACTAAACAGTGTGTCGTAACGAACCATTTGGGAAATAGTATGTAAGGCACATGGGCCAACATATGAACTGTGTGTGATATTTGCCCCATCGCACACGCGTTTTCTGCGGAACCTATCTGCCATGCAAGATTCCATCGCACACGTTTCCCAACAATACTGTGTGCGATAATGTTCTGTCACAACTGGTTCAGGAGCCCCTTCGCACAGATACAAGTGCTGCAGACCGTTTGTGAATTGCAGTGTATCGCCGACGGTTGCGGCAAGAGTGACTTGTGCATTTAGTTTGGGTCCCACACGTTTCCTGAAAAAATTACGACTAGGATTGTATTTTACATTGGACACGGTTTGCTCCGAGCTCTCGTGTGCGATACCGTGATATCACAAACGGTTTCGGAGACCCTACGCACACGTAGTAGCACTGCAAATCGTTTGCGATCTGCTGTGTATCACCGATGGTTCAGCTACAATTGATGTATGCTTTCCGACGTGGATCACACACACTCATTTAGTTGAACCGTGTACGGACCAATTTCCAGGTTAAAGAAAAAATATCCCATTTTGAATCGGCATGCAAAAAGCAAATTCACCACAATATTCAACTGAACAGATAGTGTCCCCGGGAAGAACATTCATCAGATTTCGCAACAATTGCAATTGAACATATGGTAGCTAAATTCCAATGATTTGTCCACACATATAGGCATTACATAATTAATCATAGTGTATGAAATACGAAGACCTCATTAGATGGAAAACAATGGATCCATGCGTATATGTTTAGCGGCTAACTCTGACTCAACGTTTCAGGAGAACGCATGCTAAAATCTTCATTATCACCAGTGGGATCGATGTAGTGATTCAGGAAGAAGTCAATGGTAAATATCTGAACCATTAGCAATTTACTAGCCGGGAGCGGCTCAGGGGTCCTCGGTTCTAAGATGAGCTGAGCATTTTTAAGATCAGAATGTGCCATATGGGTGGAGTAGAAGATATTTATTAAGATAGACTTACTGGTACTAATTCACAAGGATCGTCACAACTATTAGCATATTTGTAGATGGATATC
Organism: Triticum aestivum; assembly: GCF_018294505.1. NCBI lineage: Eukaryota > Viridiplantae > Streptophyta > Magnoliopsida > Poales > Poaceae > Triticum > Triticum aestivum. The sequence goes on from NC_057805.1 coordinate 247,380,794, forward strand.
ATGTGTCTTCAAACATAGTATCCACAAAGGTTGGTCCCTGCTTGTTGCTGAGGACACAGAATTTTTTTGTATAGAATTAGTTATGTATTTGTCCTGTTAGGAACAACCTAACCGGTGTTAGATGTATTATTTTTTCTTTGGACAAAAATAGAAACAAGTTTATTTAGAAGCTTGAACATTTGACTAGCGTAACAAAAGGTATTTGCAGACTATTTGATATATTTTTTGAAAATAACGGAATTCGGTGTGTTACCGGAGAAACGATCTCGTGCTACAGAGGTAGTTCCCTCTTGAACAGGTTCCCTGGTTTAGTTTTCCGCAATGCGAGCACACTATAAATGCGAGCACACTATAAATGAAGACAATCAGTGTATGCGTGGTTGTCTACTTGACTTACCGTTCATGATATGGCCAGAGAAATGATTCTGCATGGGACGTGTTTTCGAAGAGACGGACAACCGTGTTAATGACCCAGTCCCGGAGGTCCTTACCATCTAATGTTGTGCCATTTTCTAATGCATGTTCTATGAAATACACACTCTCCTTTTTCATCTATGCGTGTTCAATCCCCTGAGAGGAATAAAATGCAGTTAGTTTTTTATCATTTATAGCCTTGTATGGAGAAGTTGATCAAAGTTTGTTAAGTACTTACAAAATTAGGCATCTAACAAGAGTGGCATCGAGCTCGTTGAAGTTGAAGAAGAGATGTAAGTCCTCGAAACTCACATTGATGGAACCAGCATCATGTCGGAAATTATCTTTGTTGTAGTGGACTAGCAAACCATGATGACCTTCTGGCATGGGATCCATGCAATATTCATGTAACTCTCGGCGGCTGCACTCATCAAAGTATTCGCCAACAAGAAATGGCTGGCCATGGATGTAATTGCGTGCTTCAAGTACAGCTACTTTACTTTTAGCAAGTAACAACTCTACTTCTTCACCATTCATGCCATGAGAAATAATATTACTCCCCGATTCGAACAAACTGCTGTTAATTTGGTTCTTGGCGATGAGTGCTTTAAGTAAGAGGCAATCGTTCTCTTTCCTCTTCACTCTCCCGCCGCGCTTCCTCTCGGGTGCAGACTTTTTGGCCGCTTCCTTATGGGTACTTGAAGCATTTCTCGCCGAACGTCTGGTTGGCTGCAAGGTAGACTGCCGAGCAGACAGTGAAGCTTCGACGGACTGCTTAGAAGACGCTTTATCTATGCTGGACCGCTGAGCTGGCGGTGCTGCTGGGACGGACTACTAGGCTGTAGGAGCAGAGGCATCGTACTGCTGACCATGCGTTGAAGCCATGTCGAGTTTCTGCGCAGGTGGTGCCAACTTATCGCTGTCCTGAGGAGGTCGTGCCAACGCATTGGTTTGCTGAGCACGAAGTGTTGACACATTGGTATGCTGATCACGCGACTGCGGACCGATGGACTAATGAGCAGTCGGTTCTGGACCTATAGACTGCTTAGCAGGCGGTTCTGAAGCATCAGACTGCTTAGTAGTCTGTTCCACCAGGTTGGTCTTTTGAGCATGTGCTGCAGCTGGGTCTCCCCCCGCTGCTTCAGCGGCCGGCATCTGCACTGGTGGTGCATCTTCAGCAGTTGTAGGCCTTGCCACTGGCTGCTCTGGGCGGAAGATGACATGGCATGTACGACACAAAGTATGGTCGGCTGATCACAGGTCGATGCATCAGTCGTCGTATTACGAGTATTATGTTCTTTGGGGGAAGTACGCAAGAGCTACTGTGGCAAGGACAGCGTCACCGGTTGAGGGGCGACATTTGTTGTTCTTGACGGGGCTTCGGGGATCTCATCGATGAACTATATTTCCTTTCATGGCCACTAGATGTCATGTAACAGTGTTTCTCCCAAGGTCCTTTGCTCATCAAAGTCTCCTAGGACATTGTCCAGGGAAAATTCATTGAATCCAGTCTTTCCTTCAGTCACGTAGCACTTCACACAGCCCGGCTTCAATGGCACATTGTCCAACAAGAGGCCCTCTTCCAAGAAGGGTTGGGAAACCCAGGCTATTGCACATTTTAATGTGTAAGCATGCCCTTCAGTCTGTCTTTCATTCCAGTTAGATCAGATATCGCATCATCATGAGCAGTTGCAGTCTCAGTGTCGCTAGGGTCAGCTGATGCACAACTACTCTTGTGCGGTGTTGTCGCACAATAAGTAGCATCCTCCATGCCTGCCTCCGCTCCCATCTGCTAGCTATCTGTCAGTGCTAGAGTCTTCTGCATCATCATTGACTCCTCAATATCCTCATAATGTGTAAGCATGCCCTTCAGTCTGTCTTTCATTCCAGATAGATCAGATATAGCATCATCATGAGCAGTTGCAGTCTCAGTGTCGCTAGGGTCAGCTGATGCACAACTACTCTTGTGCGGTGTTGTCGCACAATAAGTAGCATCCTCCATGCCTGCCTCCCCTCCCATCTACTAGCTATCTGTCAGTGTTAGAGTCTTCTGCATCATCATTGACTCCTCAATATCCTTTCAAACAACCAGATACATGTCCTTCCTCAAACGTTCATACAATTCATTCTGCTTCACTCCTCGCTTTTTTCATCATGAGCCTCTCTTCTTTGTTGAGTGTGGAAGCCCTCTTGTGCGGGACATTAACACCTATACCCCTTGCACGGCCAGGGGGCTCTCTTGTCTACAGAGCATCGGACAGAACGTCACATGGACCTGAGTTCCCGAAGAACCTTCCAGGTATCTTGTAAGCCTCTAACATCACTTGATACAGTTCTTTGTCACGTGAGTTTTCAAAGTAATAAGTCCCATCATCACGCCTCATTGCACGTGCCCGCAAGTAATCTCTGGCGTGTTCACCCCTGATTTCACCAAAGGCCAGTTGCCCACCCGCCGCTACTGCTTCTTTGTCCTCCTGGTCCCATATCGGTTTCATGTCGTAGTATCCTGCCACACCCATAAGGTGGGGGTGTATGTTCTTCTTCTGAAGTTTCGATTGCTTGGCACTCTTCGCTGCAAAGTCTGTAGTTGCCCTGACCCTTTTGAATTCTGCCCAGTCTGCCTTTGTAATTTGGGGGTATCCGGGGATTATGTCCTTGCCTTCACTCAAGTACTTTTTGTACAACACGTGCTTCTAGTTTCTCCAAGCATCCCTAGCCTTCTTCAATGCAGCGTGTTCCACCTGCAGTCTCCACTGCTCTGGAACGTTGAAGTTATCCATGATCTCCTAGACTATACTTCGTCGTGTTTCTGTGTCAGCCTTCTGAAACCCTGGAAGATTAATGTTGAGCCTTGCCCTGCCAACAAATCCACACACTCTCTGAACCTCGTGCATGCTTTATCTAGCTTAGTTGGAGCCAAAGACTTGAAATCAACCTCCGTTACTTCATATACACCTTGAGGCTGGTGCGTGGGCTTCCTTGGAGCGTTCCTCCGTGTCCTGACCGGAAGGGTCATTGATGTAGCTCAATCCTGTTCAAGATTACTTGATCCCTCACAATCTGCTGAAGACCTAGGGTTGTCGAAATCAGATGAAGATACATCATCTGAAGCATGAGTGATATCGCTGCTATTCGGCATCTACAGAGAACACGTTCGAAACTCAGGAAAGGAGGATAAGCATAAAACTAACAACTTGGTATGAAGCTTTCTAAATATGTCATGCAATAATTTAGAAAATGTATGGCTAATTTGTTAAGTTTGTGTGACTCGGGCGCCCGCGATCTGTAAATCGGCAGTAACTTAGTGGAACAAATAAACTTATATGTACTAGTTAGGAAGGTAGATAATGAATATATATACGCTCTCTATTATTTTATAGCCAATTTGGGAACATACGGAATGAAATAGGAGGAGGGATTGCGAGGAAATATACCTCACTGTGATGGAGAGCAGTAACTAACATGCTTCTTAATGCAAACCCGGCCGGACCACAGGAGAGGCGAGGGTTACAGGATGATATGCTCGAGGGTGGCTGGTGAGCAAACGAAGACGGTGAGGTGCGTGCAGTGCATGTTGGGAACGGCAGTGGAGGTAGGCTTGATGCCGAAGAGTGGGCACACGGCCGAGGTGAGCACGCCGGCACTGGAGAGGGTTCTGCTGTGGATCTGGGGGAGGGGGGAGCTAGCGATGGAGATTGGGTGGACTAGTTGAGCGAAACACGGGCTGGCGATGGAGGGGTGTTGGTGGCCTAGGTGAGAAGGGTGAAAAATATCCCCGGTCACCGCGCGGAAAGGCCTATGCAAACGGTTGCCTCTAAGCGCGTGTGTGCACAAAGAGAAAATTTTCGTTTGAAATGAAGACATGAGCTCATCGTTTCGCCTCTAAATTTTTCCCACGTTAAGCTATCACCTTTATACCACGGGTTTGATTTGCTTGGGCATTTCAGGTCTCATGTGCTATATTTAAGACATTTTTTGGCATTTACTGTGCATTTTGGCATATAAATCAAATCCTAGCTGGACTGCATTTCCCGCCGAAAGGGATGAGGATTGTCATTTGATCTGGGAGCATCCAACGGTGCAAACGTACGATCCGTGGGGTTTCTGTTCTGGCCAATCAGAACACACGACTCAGATCGCGCGCGCAGCAAGGGGGGCATCGGCTGCAGTTTGGCAGGCACACGGCCTTCATGAGTGAACCGTGTGCTATTTGAAAACATTTACATGAACCAGCACTGCATGTGCCATCGAAAGGGATGAGGATCGTCGTTCAATGAAGGAGCATCCAATGGTGCAGACGTACGATGAGGGTTTGGGTTCTGGCCTATCAGAACGCACGACTCAGATCACGCGTGTGGCAGTGGGGCATCGAGCACGGTTTAGTGGAAAGATGTCTTTCGTGTGTGAACCATGTTCTATTTGGAAACATTTACATTAACTACCATCATATTTTTGTTTGAATGAAAGCATGTGTTCATCGTTTTGTGTCGCTTTGCGAGCTTTCATTCATTGTCCGAGAAACGGGGAAAAACTTCAAACCGTTCGTCCGCAGGATGCGGCAAGAGCCATAGGCCTTGTTGGTATTTTAATTTTAGGAAATGCATATAGAATCTGGAAAATAACAAAAATCATTGTGTCACTGTGGCGTGCTCTCACGATCGCATGGAAAAAATTTGGTACATCAACACTGTAGGTGATGTCTTTTATGCCAATCACGTAGCAATGTCATCAATGGATCCTTGCGCCAAATGATTCTTCAGCAATTCAGCATAGTTCTTAGTGTTCCTCCATCTCCACATCTGACGAAGGAACCATTGGTAAGAAGCTTTGGCGTATCTCCGCCAAGTGTTCTTCGGCATAAGCGCTGAGAACTAGGTTGTTAAGTAGTATTGTCAAATGGACTTTCTCTGTCAATTCTCCAGGTGCAGCAATTTGCGTGCCAGCAAGGACCGGCTTACCTTTCAGCCTTCCCTCGTGGCGTGAGAGGGGAAAACCTATAGGTCTTTGTTTCATGTATTTAGCGCAAAAGTCAACCACCTCCTCCGCGTTATAACCTTGTAGGATGCTTGCCTCTGGATTGTTTCGGTTCCGACAAAAGCGCTTCAGTATTCCATGAAATGCTTGAAGGGATACATGTTGCGAAGAAACACAAGACCACAATACTTTTTCTCGTCGACAAGATGCGCAGTGAGATGGACCATGACATCAAAGAATGACGGTGGGGAAAACATGTCTAGGTTGGACAATATTCCTGCAATATCATCTTGCATATGATCCAACTCTTCACGATCTACAACTTTCTGCCATAGTTGGTTGAAGAAATCACAGAGCTCAATGAGTGTGTTTCTTATATCTTTGTCCGTCAGATTCTTGATGGCCACCGGGAGGATTTGTGTCAACATTACGTGGCAATCATGTGACTTCATGTGTCCCAACTTCATTTTACCTGAGCTCGCATCCACGAGACTTATGATGTTTGCGGAGTACGAAGAGGGTGTCTTAACTGACAACAAATAGGTGAAGAACTGTGTTCCTTCTTTTGTACTGAAGTTGTGACTCTAGCGAGCTTTGATGAATTTTTCATCATCTTTTGCTTCACTCTTGCGGTTTGATTGATTAGCAAGCATATCAAGCCGTGAACCGTCACCATCCTTTCTTTTAACTTTAATCTTGAGCAGAGTACCAAGGATGCTTTCACATACGTTCTTCTCTACGTGCATGACATCGATGCAATGACGTACATGTAGAATCTCCCAGCAAGGTAATTTTGAGAACACCGATTTTGTCTTAAACACTTAACCCTTGGGTGTTTGTTTCACTGTCAAAGGGTGGTTCCTGCCAAGCACAACTTTAATTTGTTTAGCCACGTTGTGGACCACCTCCCCATCATAGGGTATTGGGCCCACACCTACCTCTACCGTACCATCAAATTCAGCTTTCATCTTTCGGTATGGGTGAGTATTCCGTAAGAACCTATGATGACGCAAATACACGGTTTTGTGCGACTTGGGAAGTCTTCTGCTAGCTGTCCTATCCATGCATGTGACTGTAACGCCCACGATGCGGCTATATCTCCCACGTGTCGAGGCACGACTTGGAGGCATAACCGCATGGTGGTTTTGTCGCAAGATGGGTCATCTTCACACAATCCCATGTAATGAACAAAAATGGGATAAAGAGTTGGCTTACAGTCGCCACTTCACACAATACATAAATTAAACCTACGTCATTCAGAGTACAATCAAGGTCCGACTACGGAACCAAAATGAAAGAAGACAACACCAAATGCTAGATCCCCGATCGTCCCAACTGGGCTCCACTACTGATCATCAGGAAACGAAACATAGTAATGACCAAGTTCCTCGTCGAACTCCCACTTGAGCTCGGTTGCGTCACCTGCACTGGTATCGTCGGCACCTGCAACTGTTTTGGTAGAATCTGTGAGTCACGAGGACTCAGCAATCTCACACCCTCGAGATCAAGACTATTTAAGCTTATAGGAATGATGGGGTATTGAGGTGGAGCGGCAGCAAGCACCAAGAAAATATGGTGGATAACATACGCAAATGAGAGCGAGAAGAGAAGCAACGCACGACCGAGAAGCTAGAAATGATCAAGAAGTGATCCTGAAGCTACTTACGTTCAAGCATAACACTAGACCGTGTTCTCTTCCCGGGCTCCGCCGAAAAGAGACCATCACGGCTTCACACGCGGTTGATGTATTTTAATTAAGTCAAGTGTCAAGTTCTCTACAACCGGACATTAACAAATTCCCATCTGCCACATAACCGCCGGCATGGCTCTCAAAAGTTTATACCCTGCAGGGGTGTCCCAACTTAGCCCATCACAAGCTCTCACGATCGACAAAGGATATTCCTTTTCCCAGGAAGACCCGATCAGACTCGGAATCCCGGTTACAAGACATTCTGACGATGGTAAAACAAGACCAGCAAGACTGCCCGACTGTGCCGACAAATCCCGATAGGAGTTGCACATATCTCGTTCTCAGGGCACACCGGATGAGACAGGCTATGAGTAAAACCAGACTTCGAGTTTCCCCGAGGTGGCCCCGCAGGCGGCTCGGTTCGGACCAACACTCAGAGGAGCACTGGCCCGGAGGGGCTAAAATAAAGATGACCCTCGGGCTCGCGAAAACCCAAGGGAAAGGGTATAGGTGGTAGGTAGTCAAATGGTAAAACCAAGGTTGGGCCTTGCTGGAGGAGTTTTATTCAAAGCGAACTGTCAAGGGAGTCCCATAACCCCAACCGCCTAAGGAACGCAAAATCATGGAACATAACACCGGTATGACAGAAACTAGGATGACAAGAGTGGAACAAAACACTAGGCATAAGGCCGAGCCTTCCACCCTTTACCAAGTATATAGATGCATTAATTAAATAAGAGATATTGTGATATCCCAAAAATATCCATGTGCCAACATGGAACCAACTTCAACTTCACCTGCAACTCGCAACGCTATAAGAAGGGCTGAGCAAAAGTGGTAACTTAGCCAAACAACGGCTTGCCAGGAAAGGATGGTTAGAGGCTTGGCATGGCAATAGAGCGAACAACTAGCAAGCAAAGATAGAAGTGATTTCGAGGGTATGGTCAACTTGCCTGAGATCCCGCAAGGAAGAAGAACGAGTCCATGAAGAAGACCAACGGACGAAGTCGAACGAATCCTCACAAACGCAACGTTATCGGAACTAACCCGAAGAGCAACACCGGAAAGAAGCAAACAACATGGTAGACAACCATCACATGAACATGGCATGATGCACAATCAAGTATGATGTATGTACGGTTTAATGAGGCATGGCATGGCAAAGTGCACAAACAACTCTACAAATTAATTGGAGCTCAATATGTAACGACTTGGATATTGACGAAACACCACATGACTCATTTAGTTCTCTCTCAGTTATGTACCCAAAAATATTAAATGTTATTAAACATGGCAAGGGGTGAAGCATATGAAAACTACCTATCTAGGCAAGTTTAAATGAGGCCGGAACAACCAACAACAATTCTGGAAAATCCCCATGTCCATTTTTCGAATTATCTACTGTTCTTCCCTAAAACATATTTTAATGTCATTAAACAGTAAAACAAAGTGCACCATGTTAATCTATGCATTTTTCTACCCCATTTACATATAAATTTTATTAAATTCTGAGTTACGGTTAATTAGTTATGAAATAAATCATTTTAACATGGCATTTATGCAAATTTAAACAAACAACATTTTAAACATTTTAAACATGCATGAAAGTTGGAAATTATGAAACTAGATGAAATTCTAAGCATCTTTCATATATAATTTATTTAATTTTGATGCATGGTTTGTGAATTATTGATGCATGAACAAAGGGGGTTTTCTGCAAAACTGACACTTCCTGGAAAATAGCTAAATTCGCAGCAACAGAAAAAAACAGATCTGGGCCCAAAACGGAGATCAGGCCCAAGGCGGGGGAGCTGCTCACATCAGGTCTTGAGGCCATGGAGAGGGGCGCAGCCCACGCGAGCAGGGGAGGCCGCTCGGTCGATGTGGAGGCAGTGGACGAGAGGAACGGTGAACACGGCCGTCGCGACTGCAGTCTCCTCCTCGAGAACAGAGGCAGGAGCGGGACTGAGACGAGCGCTCCGGCGAGGGCGCGGATCTGGGCGGCGGGAGCCCATCTCCGATGATGGTGGCGCCGGCTGGTGCTCCTGTTCGAGGCAAGGACGGAGAGAGAGATTAGAGGGGAAGAAGCATACACGAAGAAGAGGAGGCAGGTCACGGTGACATGACCTGGGTGGTCGCCAGCGGACGATGTCCATGGCAGGGTCTTCCGGGAGCGGCGACGGGGCTGGGACGGCACGAGGACGACGCCGACGAGCTCCACGGCCACGGCGGACGGTGGAACTGACGGACTCGAGGGCAGGGAGGCGGCTTGGCGACGCGGGACTTGAGGCGCAAGGGCGAGGCGAGCTCGAGTAGATCCGGCGGATGGCACTGCACGGAGGTCACCGGACGAAGCAGGACGACGGCGGCGGCGCCATGGAGCTTGGGCGAGATCCTGCTCGTTCCTGGGAAGGAGAGAGACAGGGCCACCGTGAGACAGAGAGAGAGGGAAAACGGGAGGAGAGGAGCGGCACGAGGCCGGTCCTGGTCGTGGCCGCCGGCAGCGGGGTCGCCGGAGGGCGCGGCCTTTGTTTTCTGCCCCGATGTGTTGGGGCGTATCTGGAGCACCGGTCTTGGGGCGTCACAGTGACATACCCTACATCTCCCTTTGTTTTCTGCCCCGATGTGTTGCCTAATGCCGGCATATCTTGAATGGTGTGCACCAGCATCGCATGTAGATTGAAAATCTCCTTTCTGTAAGCATCATAACATTTTACAGCAGGCGCATCCATCGACACTGTCAGCAGTTCTTGTACCAGTAGCTGAAAGTAAATGTCAATGTCATTTCCAGGCTGCTTCGGGCCTTGGATAATTGTTGACATCATAATGTATTTTTTCTTCATACACAACCAAGGAGCTAGGTTATATATGCACAGAAGCACCGACCATGTGTTGTGATTGGTGCTCATATCGCCAAAAGGATTCATCCTATCAGTACACTCCCTGAGCCTTATACTTCTAGGATCCTTGGCAAAGTCTTCAAACTTGTTGTTGATTAATTCTCACTGAGCCCCATCTTTCGGGTGCCTCATAAACTTGTCCGCAATTCGCTCCTCATGATGCCACCGCAACCTCTTTGCCTCTCTAGGGTTTGCAAACAAATGCCTCAACCTTGGAACTAAAGGCAAGTACCAAACAACCTTGAACAGGATTCCTATCTTGATCTCGTCGTCCAATTTGTACTTGTCCTTTGCTCTCCTGTGCTTGTATCGTGCATGCTTGCATGTGGGACATGCACGGAAATCTTTGTACTCACCACAGTACAACATACAATCATTCACACAAGCGTGTATCTTTTGTACTTCAAGTTCCAAAGGGCAAACAATTTTCTTCGCTTCATTCATGCTTCTGGGGAGCACATTATCTTCTGGAAGAATTTCTTTGCAAAGACCTAACATCTCTGTGAAGCCCTTGTGTGGCACCCCGGCTCAAAGCAACCAGTTTACCCTGCATTGCCAGCCTAGAGATCGAGTCTTCTGGCAATACACAACAACATGGTACAGGAATAACCACTTTATTGATACTAGCATGGTACAAAGGTCTGATATTACATCGAGATGCGAGGCCAAGCAGCACACACGATGCTGCTGGACAGTATGTACATTATTTAATGAACATGGCTCGGGCCTCGATCACCCGAAACTACACGGCAGCGGAAGAACGACGTAGCGGAACTCCATGGCACGGGGACACGGACGTGGACACCGCCTAGACACGAGATGCGCTCCGATGCGAATCAACTTGCCTGAAAGCTGGCATGACACGCCAGGTCAGTACATTGAATGTACTTCAAGCTCAGAACAAACATAAGCACGATGAAAGACAATATCATGATAATTAATCAAGTTAAATTAATGCAAGAAATTACTACAAATGCAAAGCTATGCAAAGCAACCAAATAGCGCACCGAGTCACACGGACTCGCTTACCAGACGGTTACCTCGTAACCAAACGGTGACCACACCGGGGTCACACCTCAAACCAATCACTCATGAACACCTTGAGTGTTCAAGGTTCACCACGAAACAATGCATCACAACAATTACTAGTTTTCAAGATTAATTATAAAAGTTGATCCATGGTGTGACTTACTCCTGAGTCTTGCCCATAACCGAGGGCGAGGCTATCGATAGATTAAATACACTCTGCAGAGGTAGCGCACTTTACCCACCCTACGGAATACCTGGCCTCTTACTCCCATTCGGGTTGACCAAGGTATTCCGACGAAACACTCCCTTTGCCATGCACTCTCCCCGGCCACTCCGACCATCTGCCTCTCAGGGCTAGGTCTTGGGTGGCCCCATATCTACCAAAGACACCAACGGCCACCGTCGTGGCAAAATGGTCCCGAACTGGGACAAGGTACCATAAAAACAAAACGAGCACACAAGGTTATGTCTGCCTACCGGGCCAGGGTATGCACGCCCATAACCTTCCCTCGCGGGAGGCACCGGTGAGAGCCACGACAAAGGACCGAATCAAGACCTTCCCATTAGGTAAATGTGGTCGCACTGAATTAATAACCCGATTCAGTGGCACCATGATGTGATCAACATCATATTCAGGTTGAACTTAATCATGTATTAACTTTCAGAAAAACTTTTTATTACTAACATGGCATCATACCGGAAATCATGCAACTACTCGTCACACAGAGCAAGCAACTCTTAAGCATGGATCAAACAAGCAACATAACTATCTTGCAATACTAAGATCAGAAACATCTCTGGTTATAACTCATTTTTATCTACAAACAACATTTTTATTAGTTCATCATTTAGTTGAAAACTATTACTAGCAAAAATAGCTACCATAACTTTCCATAACAAAATATCTAGTGCAAAATCTTACTCTACTTAGCCAAACAATTATATGAACTCAGCCAGAAGCTAAAACAAGCATATCAAGCATCATAAAACAACTAGCAATTAACTATATTAATTTATCAAATTTTAAATGCAAATAAAGACTCATATTCAAGTACAAAATCATACATATTGAAATAACACCATCCAAATGATGTTGTGGCTTGCCTTAGTGCAGAGGAGGGTCACACTCCTCCTGGTTAGCTTCAAGGCAAGATCCTCCTTTTGAAAATATTTTAAAACCACAAAAATAAATGTCAAAGCACATTCTGAAAATCACCAGAAATTCTAGACAGGAAAGAAAAATCCACCTTTTTGTGTGCTGCTAGAGCTTTCTGTAACAAAGACAATGCAAAAAGAATCAATTCATTTGGACTTATGGTTTAGAAATGGTGGCTGGTCAAAGTTTAGTCAAATTTCTGAATTAAATTTGAATAAATAGGAAATCCTGGGGGTTGACGTCGAAGGCGTAAAGTGGGAGTGCGCCTCCACTCGTACCACTTGGGGCGCGAGTGGTGAAGCTGACACTGGGCCCCACAAGTCAGGAGAGAGGGAAGGGGATCGAGATCAGAGGGGAGGCGGTGCTGCGCCGGAGCTCATGCCGGCGACGAGGGGGTTTGGGGCTAAGCTAGAGGGATAGATCGCAAGCGGGGCTCGCGGCGCACCTGCCCGTACCCATGGCTTGGCAAAAGGTGGACGAAGCTGGTCGCAATCGAGCTCGCAAGCTTCGGTGGCGGACGGGGTTCACCGGAGAGGTGGAAGACGGTGGATAGAGGCAGCTCCGAGGGCTTGGCGGGATCCAGGCAGCTCCAGCAGATCACCAAGGCCCTGCCCAAACGGCTGCTTGAGCTCGAGAGGCCTAGGAGAGTGGTAGCTGGCCTGCGGGGATCGCCAGAGTCCTGTAGTCGGGGCGACGGCCAGAGGCCTGCCCGACCGGGCTTCTCCTCGTCTACGTGTTCGTGGAGGTGGTGTGGAGTGGTGCATGGCTAGCAAGGGAGGCGGGGTGGCTTTATATAGCCGGAGCAGGGTGGGACGTGTCGCCGCCGCAGCGCTTTGGACACGCGGCGAACGTCGACGAGAGGCTCCAACGCGAGGGGACAGGGTACAGCATCAACGCCGGCGCTTGCCCACGTTCGCGAACGAGCAAAGGAGGCGGTTTGAGATGGGGACAAGCACACGCGCGCACTGTGCCGTTTTGGCCACGACTTGACCGGGCTTGCTGCGGTGGCTCCGGCGTCGGCAAGCGCCAGGGAGGGGTCATGGGTGATGGGTCGAGGGTTGTGGCACGTTGCGGCAGTCGGAGGCGAGCGCTTGCATGCACACGCGCGAAACAGAATGCAAAGCGCCGGCCAGAGCGCGTCGAGACGCTGCCAAGCGCCGTGTCCTTGCGCGGTCACCAAGCTGGCATGGCCAAAACGACGGCTAGGAGTGGCCAAACCTTGTCTACGAGCTCGACCGTGCAGTGCTACGTCTAGGAGACGTGATGGATCATACCCAAGCCGACCGGACGCGACTCTACCAAGCTGGCAAGTTTCTGGTCAGAAACTTGGTCGCCAAGTTTGGCCACCTTCTAGAAGGCCATTAGGGCTAATCCCTGGGGTTTAGGGTTTCTTAGGAAGGTCTTTAAGCTCAAGAAATCTCAAGGCCAAAAGCTCAAGGAAAAACGCACTTGCTGTACAAAATGCATTTCTGGTCCAGAAGTGAAAAGATTTTCTACAACAAAAATATTACAAAAAGTGATGCAATATTTTTGCATGGGAAGATGTGCCATGGTCCTAAGAATATTTAGGAATTATCTTAGATTTTTCTGAGCAAGAAAAATTGAGGTTGCTTTGGAGCACAAAGTTCTGAAATGAGCTTAAGGGAGAACAATGAATATTTTCCTTTTAGGAAAAATATTAATTTTATTATTTTGGGAATTTGTGGGAGGAATAAGGTAGATAGGCCACTTGGGTGAAAGCCAAGGATATGCCCAAGTGACAAGTCCATTTGAATTGATCCAAAAATCCAAATCGAATCAGGGCAAAAACCACGATGAAAACCAAGTCCTGAAAGAGAGAGAAGGCAAGTCCGGTAAAAAGAGAGAAGGAAAAATCCAGGCTGTCACACCTTGTTTGATAGACCATTTGCTCCTTTAAATCTGAGAAGCGCCAGGGTGGCACTCAACCTATAATATTTCTTTTTGCAACATGTATACAATTCTTTCTTGGAGTCCACATCAATGGTTGGCAGATCCTTGTACCCAATCGTATCCTTTTTTGGGCCCTTGAAATCTGCAATCATTGCAGCAAAATCTGGCATATCAAGATCATCATCCTCAGTGTTGACGTCTTGGTTTTCCAGTGGGCATTTCGGCTTTCCGGTGTTCCATTGGTAGCTTGACGCCTCTGCCCCGATGTTAGATTCAACATCCATGTGACACTGAACGGGGTTTGGCATCTCGCAGTCCTGGGTATCTCCATCCATGACTTCCTCTTCATCGTGTCTGGCCCAACGTGTATATCCATCCATGAAGTCCTGAGAGACGAAGTACCACTGGACATCTCCAACTACATGTGACTCTGTATTGGCACAATCAGCACATGGACACAGGATGTAATCCGCATCACCAATTCTCCTATTTGTACTTTCAGCCAAATTCATGAAATCTGTCACACCACTGATAAGTTCTGCGGTTTTCCGATTATTCATCCATCAAGATCGTTCCATGTGCACCACCCGAATGGTAATTAAAAACAAAACAACAACATTAATACACGGATTAACTGTTGCCCAAAGATGCGTGCATAAATCACAAGGTTTTATTTTCATAATTACTGAGGGCGCTCCATATTGTTATCCAGACGTGCAATGACAAAACTTAATGGCCAGTCAATTTACATAAAAAGTACTAGTACAATACTACCCTTAGGAATTGAATACCTTAATTAAGCCACTCACAAAAAGAATATCTTAATTAATTAGCCGCGCGGCGACCTCCACCCAGTAGACAGAGAAGCGTGATGCGGCAGCACGTCGAGACAGCAGGGTCGATGAGCAAAGCTTAATTAGTGCGGCTGCCGCTGAAGTTCGACCTCCACTATCCTACCATCGATCGTGATGTATGTGCTCGAATCACGCCGCCGACGACCTCGATGGTTGAGCTCCTCCTATCTCCCACCGCAGACCGAGGATTCATCTCCTATGATGCCGCCACCGTCCATCGACTGAGGATTGACCTCTTCTCCGATAGCCGCTGCCTAGGCCGCCGCTGCCATCTCTATATGCAGAGTGGCTGTTTTTTTACGGATATCCGCAGAGCGGCTGTTTACACGGTATCATTGTAACTCGATTATATGTACAGGGTAGTACATCGCATACGGTTATGTAATGGCAACCATGTCTCACCTATGTTGTCTTGTCACACGGTTTGGTGCGGAAACCGTGTGTGACGTTGTAATACCTAACACAAACGACATGTATAAACAGTGTGCCATATACAACATATATTGCCATAAGTAGTTCCCAACCGTTAGCTTATCCCCACAGTTTCCCCATTTCCCCCAAATCCCAAGATACCTCCAAATTTCCACGTGTGGCACTGACATTGGGGAAAAGCGAATGAGTGGTGGTGATGGTTTCGGTGCGGCTGCTCCTGCTCGTATCGCCGCCACGATGGCACTCACAGCTGAGCACTTTCCGAAGGTCATCAGAAGGAAGGTGTACACGGATTCGAATTGTCCTGTCAGGTTCCTATCTATCCTGATCTTTTTAGCATGTCCAAAGCAGCTCCTTGCTGAATTCGTCCTGAATGAACCCCCCCTCCCCCAAGAAAGCGATCTACCGCCGGATCCAGAGCATGACTCCAGACTCCCACAACATGACTTTGACTCCGAGTTTTGCGCCACCAAGAAGTACCAAAAGCTTAGTTGTGTGCACAGGCACACTCTCGCTCGATGTGTATGCACGGAGGGATTCAACATTGGCAGGCGATTTCTTAGTTGCCCCTTAGAGGTTAGTGCTAAGTTCATCATTTTACTTGAGTAAATGCCATCGCTCATCCTGAATACTATTTAATATTGGCAGGGATATGAGGCTTGTGCCTTGGTTAACTGGCCGGATGAAGAATGGCATGGCAGGGCTCGGAGTATTATCACCAAGCTCACAGAAGATAACATAAAGCCGAAGAAGTAACTGGCTGATCTGGAATGTACAATCAGTACGATGAATCAAGAAACAATCAATCACAGGCAACAGATGAAAGCAAGAGACAAGAAGGAACTAGTATGTGTAGTTGTGGTTGTCGCATTAGCCATGTTCTATGCGTTGTTTGCAATGATGATTAGGGGTTTTGTTTGATAGTATTGCTAAAGCACATCTAGATGTGCTCTAAGTAATGCACATCTAGGTCCTATGCCATTAATGTTACATGAAGATTCGTGCAGATATTTTCCTTTATCTTCTTTTCTTTTTGTTTGTAGATTGATTCTTACTTGATTTGTCAGTAAGAAGAGCTCAATGTATTGCTTGCCAACTGTCCAACTCCGTTCGTACCGGTACCGGTGCATAATCCCAAAACTCATTCCTTGTTTTTGTCCTAAAAAGGGAAACCACCCAAATAGCCAATAGGAGTCCTGCGCAGCCCTGAGAATTTGGAGTGACTGGGTACAAATAATTGCGGTTGATTATGTCAGCGGTTAGATAATACGTCAACCCTCGCTTCAATTGGCATTTCCTCTTCTCTGCATACCCCGCTTAAGTGTCCACCATATTCATCATCCTAACAGGCCGCGCTACACATTGGCACACACTCTGCAGCCATGTCGAGCGACAGCGAGGACGACAGTTCGGCCACGAGTCAGGTCCCCAATGATAGGTCAACATCGGAATCATCCCTCTCGTCTTCCATGAGTCCGGCGTCGAGCTCAGGCCTCGATTATATCCGGATCATGGAAGGGACGCAGCCTCCATAGTCGTCAGACGAGAACCAGACGGACAAGGAGCCGTCGGAGGACGAAGAAGAGGACGACGATGATGATGAGGAGGAATGGTCAAACGAGGAGGAGGACGACGACAACAGCAACGACGGTGACGACGGCGATGAAAATCCAACGGTCGGCAGCAAGAAGCGTCCTCGCCAAGACGATGTCGCGAGGCCATCCAACAACAACAACAACAAGGACTAAATTAAGCAGACTATATATATCTCTATTTTTGTTCGCTCATATTAATTTGTTATCTTTGTTTATCCTGTCAATCTCATCGGAGATAGTTAGAATACATATTCGACAGAGATCTTCTACATTACCGCCCACAGGTTGGTTTGTTTAACTGTGTGCCCTAACGAGCACACAATTCACAAAAAAAGACCGTATGGGCTGTCTATAATGATTGCACACAATTCTGATTACCGACCTGTTTGCCCAGTATCACAAACATCTTGTTATGTCGAATCGTTTGTGTTCACCTCGATTATCGCAAACGGTTCATCGGATTGAACTGTATGTCGTATATCGCACACAACTTGATCTGGCTGCCCGTTTCTATTGTTCTGTCTCATCGCAAACGGTTCGTATGGATCAACTATATGCCCAGCATCACGCGTGCAACTAAAATCTGAACCGTGTTTGATATATCATTCATCGCAAACATTTTGTGTCTTTTTGACGGTTTTTGACATCACCGTCTATGATTAATGCCTCGCACACAGTCTCGTCAAATGGTCTCTAATCGTAGTGTTGCATTAGCAGCAACCCGCAGTAGTGGTTGATCCACGGTCCCTTGTACTGGTTGATATTCATCCTCCTCGCGAGGCAATCCACCACAAAGCAGGAGTAGGTCTTACACCGCAAGTTGGCCCGAACCTGGGTAAATCATCGTGTTCCACCCTTCTTCCCTCTCGCTCGAGCACAACGGAGCCTCGCCGTGAGGCAGTGAGCAACGAGCCGTAGCCTAGTGGAGTTATTTGCGCACACCCCAGTGTTCGAACCTTACCTTGGGTCCCCGGAGCCCCGATAACGACATTTTGGTCGATGATCCTCGAATTTCATTTGTGTACAAAAGGGAGGATTCTTCTAATTTGTTTTTCGGGGAAGTTGCTGATATGGGGGAATGGAACTACATGGATTATTTGGTTAGCCGAGCAATCCCCCTACCAGCAGGCTGGGGTGTTGGACAAGTAACTGAAGGAACATCAGAAGAGCAAGATGCAGAGCAGAAGGATAAAGATGCAGCTAATTAGATCATGGCCAAGCAACAACTGCTAAACGGCCTTGGCAGCAATGAGGAGATGAAAGAGCTTCTAAAGATAATGGGCAAGATCATTGTGCTCTGTAGGATGATTGTCTGTTTATTTGTAGTGTATGTAGCACTCATGATGTATTCAGCGGCTCTGACATGAGCACTTTCATGAAACTACTAATTAATGAAACCTATCTAGCAGGCTGGGCGTAGTGTTGTGATCATCTAATGATTTCTATTAACAAAAATCGGGGGGTAACCCCTTTTGCTATTAGATAAATAAATTAGTAGAGGCCATGTCGGGTCAGCTTTGTTCCCATTACGAGAAGTACAGAAAATTGCCGTCCAACAACAAAATGCCATCAGCTACATTGCGGTTGAACAATCATCTAATACAAGTTTCACAGCAAAATATGAGTACTAATAAACAAAAATGTCATCATGTTTCAACCATCATACAATCACCAAACACAAATCAACATACATAATAAGTGATGTTCTCATAGCAAAATACTAAACAATAATTTCATCAGGTTTTAGTTGTCATGGCAAACACAATCCATATAGTAGATAATAAGTTGTCTTCACACAGGCAAATACGACAAAAGCAATGTAATCATCATCCGTAGCAGCAACATCAACATCTTCACCATGTGTATCAGCCGGATATGTAATTCCCCCTGTGTCATCTCTTTCTTTATCCTCAATGTCCTCAAACGTTGGCTTCTTATTGATCAACTCGTCTACTTCCATAGCCCCATAGGGAATCTTTTCTCCAACCTTATTGATGTGCTGGTCCTCCAACATATTATAAACATTGGTGGAATCCTCTACATCAGTAGCAGTGTAAGCATCATCTTGTATTGCAACTTCATTAAATGAATTCCTCTGCTCAAGCTTTTGCAATACTCTCCCGTCTTGGTTACGTGAAAATGTGTCCTCCAAAAAAATAATTTCAGTTGCTTGATTTGCAAAAATATAAGGCTCGTCAGTGTGGTATTCTACCTTTATGTTGATGTATTTGAAATAATCATCAGCTTTGGGTTTTGCAATCTTGGAAAACTGGTTATACCAACGACAACAAAACAGAACAACACATCGATGAACCTTGAAACATGGAGATATACTGCAACAGAACAATGTCTGTTGTGTTAGCATACATATCAGTTGTGACGCCCTCGGATATATCCATGCTCATGACAACACTGTTTCGTGTCTTCCTGCCTTAGTCACATGGAAGGGTGTTGTAGCGCACATCTCTGACAACGCAAGACGCATAATGTGTTACCCGAGTATCAGGACCCATTGCTAGTGCATAAAGGGTATGACTAACTGCCTGCCTGTCGGCATCCTGGGAATGGGGGGGTCCCAAGACTTGCCTGCCTGCGGCCCATGGCGTCGCTCCACCAGCGGCCCTGTACGACCCATCTTCACTAGCAAACGCCCAAGACCCTCGCGAGGCGGACAACGCAAGACCTCCTCGGGGGCAGCCTCACCAGGCTGGCTCGCGAGGGGTAGAGAGATCAAGGCAAGGGTCACCTCACGAGGTTCCTGTGATGCAAGCCATGACAGCTAGAGCCAGACGAGCGCCAGCGCGCGCAGTGTGCTCGTTTCCTCTTTGGTGCTAAAGAGGCAAGCGCAGGCGAGGAGTCCCAAGGCGTTAGGCAAAGATTTCCATATCGGTGCAACAAGACCAAGACCAGCAGGACGGCAGGACGGAGGTCACCGTGGAGCCTAAGACGGCGTCACCACCCGAGTCTTTGGCAGGCGAAGACCACCTTTAGTCAGGATAACTTGTACTAGTTGTCTCCCTTTGAATTTGGCCGTTGTGGCATCCTTTCCATCTCAATATTTGGGAAGAGGACCAAGGCCTCTATAAATAGGACTAGCCACCACCATAGGAGGCATCTCATCTTGGATCGGAGCCATTCCATCCATACTCACACACAAGTTCACCAAGCACAAGAGCACCTCTCCTCAGGAGTCTGTTCTTCCCTTGTAATTGTCCATCCTCAGCCCAAGAGGCAATCCACCACACCACGCTGGAGTAGGGTATTACACCACATCGGTGGCCCGAACCAGTATAAACTCTTTTGTCTCTCGTTCTTTGGGTTCGTCGAGCTAGGCCTTGCGATCACTGCGAGAGCGATCTACGCAGAGAGAGATCTTCATGCACACCCCAGTGTTCGAACCTCAAGGGTTTGCCAGAACCCGAAATCCGACATTTGGCGCGCCAGGTAGGGGTGCGCCGAAGCATCTCTCCCATCAGCAGACCCGCCAGCACTCTGCAGCGCCGACGTCGAAGGACCTAAGGGTCGGCGCCGACCACCGGGAAGCTTGGCCGGCCTGGGCGGCGTCGTCCGCCCGAGAAGAAGTCAATCGTGCGCCCCAGGAGGCACGCGCACCGCTAAAAGCTGCAGGGCGCGGGCGGCGCGGCCCGACACCGTCCACCCATACTCCACGGCGCGCATGGTCCGCCGCAACGGCTTCAAGCTACGCTGCGGCGACGGCGCCGCACACCCGACGGGAACAAGCGAACATGAGGGCTGCGCCCACAGTGGCGTGGGAGCTGCTGCAATGCCGACTGATGGAGAGCGGCCGAGATGCGCTGCTGGAGCGCGTCGCCGAGCTGTTTGACATTGCAGCCAGGGGAGGACCGCCTTTCTGCTCCTCGCTCATGCCTCAAGCTGCGGCCGGGTCGCACGGCGGGCCTAGTCGCGCCCATGTGCCCCCGGGCGCGCCAGGAGGTGTCGTCGACATCGACGCCGTCAGCAGCGCCTTACGCTCAATCGCACCCGTGCCACCTCCGATGGGCGCAGGCACGAGTGTCGACACCAACAGCCCCGGCAGGATGCCGCCCTACCATCCTCAGGGCGGCGCGCTAGGCCGGACGACGTGGAGCGCGGGGCACTTCGGCGAGGTTTTCGTGGCGATGACCTCGGAGGCCTACGTGCCCCACATGATGGACCAGGAGTACACGCCGGAAGATGACCATGGCTCGTTCCTCGGGCCAGGATGCGAAGAGGAGGTGCTAGAAGCTGAGGCCTTCCAGGAGCCAGCAGGGAGCCTCGTCGACCATGCCAGCGATAACAGCTACAAGGTACCGCTAGTCTATCAGGAGTAGGCTTATGCTAACCATGGGTCGCAAGTGGATCAGGTCACAGCTGTGGACGACGGCCCAAGCACGGCAGCCCCCCTTCCACCAGGCGGAGCGCACTGGGGGCTGCAAGGAAGGAGCTGGGAGCAAGGCCCCTCTTCGCATCCCGCGGAACAGGTCACCTCCCGGAGGTAGGCCCTCTGCCGGGGAGGCACTGGTGAGCCTTCCCCCCGGCAGAGGACCCATGGTCGTCGAGGGTGCCGCTGGCGTCCCCTTTGCCCCTTGGCATCGTCCTGGTTTCCGGACGCCCCAACCATGGTCAAGGGCGGCGCAAGGTGGGGCCCTCGTCTGGCGATATGAAGCAAGGCTCGCGCCTGTGAAGGTCTCCACTCGCGACACTCTCACGTGATAATGAGTGGGGCTGTACACGCCCCGGAGTCTCCGTAGAGCCGCCCTCGGGCCTCGGGGGCTCCCGCCCACGCCCAAGTGCATGCGCCATGCTCCGCGCTGGTGGAAGACCAGAAGACTAGACTAGGCGCCAGACGCGGCCATTTGCTTTTAACCTCTTTTCTATAGCCCTGTTTTCTGGCTTGGATTTAAGTTTGAAGTTGAATTTTCATTGGTACGCGCGGGGGGGGGGTGTCTTTTCTCATTCATGCGATTTCTTGCGATCTGGTTCCTTGCCTCAATTCGGAGTTCGCACCAACTACCTCCCCCTCGCGAGCCCCTCGCGAGCGGGGGCTGGGCATGGCACACGCGCACTGCGCACGCCCTGCCATGGCTGGCGCTTGCTTCTCGCGAGGCCCTCTCGGACAGATCAACAGGCTCCTCAAAAGCTCACGACGTCACGAGCCTGTTCGGAACCTGTCCTGATTAAGGTAAATTACAATAGCAAGCTCGCGACGGGACTCGCGGGCTCATGAAAACACATCTCCAGCTTGGCCTAAGGAATAGACACTACTAGGAAAACGGCTATAGCTAATATGGGCATTAATGGCGCACCATGTATGTGGTGCGCCACTGCTATATAGCAGTGGCGCACCAGATATAGGTATGCCATTAATGTCCACATTACTAATGGCGCACCTTGTGTGTGGTGCGCCATTACTAGTTTTGAAAAAAAAAAGATAAAAAAATTTGTTAGCAGTGGCACACCACTGGATAGTGCGCCATTATTAGTTGCTAGTTTTAACTAGTAATGGTGCACTATCCACTAGTGCGCCACTACTAACATGTTTTTTATATATTTTTTCGAAACTAGTAATGGCGCACCACACACCAGGTGCGCCATTAGTAACCCTGGTTACTAATGGCGCATTCTTAGGTGGTGCCCCATTGGTAACCTGGGAGCAGCTAGATATTTTAGACAACCACCTACCACTTTAGTTTCCCCACTTCATTCTCTCCACCTCTACCAAGCTTTGTCTCGGCTGCCTCCTCCTCCTCACCTCATTTGCACCATAGATTCACCCAAATTAAGTTGTTAAATTTCCTTTTTTTGATAGGTAAGTAAGGGGAAAGCTTTCTTTATGTTCTAGATCTACTTTTTTCTCCCTCCAACAACGTACAAACTTTTTATGGCCTAGATCTACGTATGTTTGTGGTGTTGCATATGTTTGTGTTTGCAGGTACCGGTATTTGAAATGCGATAGTTGCCAATATTTTGCCGGAATGTTGATTCATTTCCGTTTCGGCGAGAATTTGACACTATGCATAGGCAAAGTCATGCCAAATTTTTTTTGGTTCTAAAATATCGTTTTGCTCTACCCCGGAGGCGACCATGGTCCGCACGATGACCGAAGGCATCGTGAATAGGTTTTTGAGCTCCGCGAAGGCCGAGATGCTTCAAAAGAACGAGAAGGAGATAAGATGTCCGTGTCGAAGATGCAAGCTGAAGAGACTTATGGACCCGGATTCCGTACAGGTGCGGGATCACCTGCTCTTGCGTGGTTTCATGGATGGCTATCGGTGGCAAGGTGATGAAGATGATTATGAAGTCGTCCATGGGGGCCGGGCAAGAAACGAGGAAGGGCAGCAAGACAACCACGGCGAGGGAAGGCGAGAAGACGATGAATCTCCAGGACGTGATCACGAAGTAGATGCAGTACACAGTCATCATGTAGAAGATGCCAGACATGATGATGAGGAAGATCAAGACGAGGGCATGATCATGAAGATGTAGATGCCGGAGCAGACGACGATGGACCATCGATGGGCTGGGTGCAGGACCCTCATATTCAAGAGCTGCTTCTCAAGCAGACGGATAACGCAAGAACTGCCGCCCGAGAGAAAGCCAAGCTGGATCAACTGGAGATAGAGTCGGCTACTCCCTTGTATGAAGGATGCAGGCCCGAGGATACCCACCTGAAAGTAACGCTCATGGCTCCGAAGATGAAGGTAAAACACAAAATGACCGACGCATGCTTCAACGAGAACATGTCATTCCGGCACGAACGTCTTCCCATGGGGAACAAGTGCCCGGCCAGTTTTGAGGAGGCGAAGAAAATCGTGTGTCCTCTGGATTTGCCGCACGTGAAATACCATGTGTGCATGAACAATTGCATGATTTATCGGGACGAGCACACGGAGTCTACCATACGTCCGGTGTGCGGCGTCACTCGATACAAGAAGAGGAAGAAAGCTCCTCGGAAAGTGGCGTGGTACTTTCCGATCACTCCTCATCTGCAGCGGTATTTCGCGGACCCTAAGCTAGCAAACCTCCTGCATTGGCACGCAGATAGGGAGGAGAAGAAGCGAGAAGATGACGGAAATGATCCGGAGATAAATAAAAAAGACAAGATGCTGAGTCACCCTAAGGATGCGAGCCAGTGCCAAGCATTGAACTTCGAACACCCAGAATTTGGGTACGATCCAAGGAACATCGTGATGGGTGCGACCACCGATGGAGTCAATCCGTTTGGCAGCCAGAGAAGCACGCATAGCACCTGGCCTGTGTTTGTGTGGATGTACAACCTTCCCCCCTGGTTGTGCATGAAGAGGAAGTACATTCACATGAGTATGCTAATTGAAGGGCCGAAACAACTAGGGAACGACATCAATCTGTATCTGGGGCTGCTGAAAGAGGAGCTAGACACGCTGTGGAAAATGCCAACCAATACGTGGTATGCCGCAGAGATAGAATATTTCCCTATGAGAGCCGCACTGCTCACGACGGTGCACGACTATCTCGGTTACAGATATGTCGCGGGGCAGGTGGTCCACGGATTTACTGGATGCGTCAGGTGCGTGGATGACACAACGTATCGCCAGCTAGATAGAGATCCCGGGTCTTCGAAAACCGTGTACATGGGACATCAAAGGTGGCTTCGCGACGATGACTCATGGAGAAAACGCAAGGATCTTTTCGATGGTGAAACCGAACCCCGAAGACGCCCGCGTACGAGGAGCGACGAGGAAATAGATGAGTTGTTGAAAAATTGGAAAGATTGCCCACCGTCGGGAAAGAAGCGAAAGGCGCCAGAGCCGGGAAAGAAGCGAAAGGCGCCAGAGCCGCTGCTGGAGGTATGGAAAACAAGGTCTGTTTTCTGGGACTTGCCGTACTGGAAGATCCTCCGTGTGCCTCACAGCCTTGATGTCATGCATATCACGAAGAACGTGTGCGAGAGTCTGCTTGGTACCCTGCTCAACATGCCAGAGAGGACCAAAGATGGGCCGAAAGCAAGGGTATACTTGAAATCAATGGGCATCAGGGAGGAGATTCACGCTAATGATGATGCTTATGATGATGATGATGATGAGGCGAAGGACACGGAAAGTCGTCGCAAAGGCAAAAAGGCCAAGAAGATCGGAAATGACTGCCATCCCGCATGCTTCACTCTAAGTCAGGAGGAGATCGAGCAGTTTTTCACCTGGCTCGTAGGAGTAAAACTTCCTTACGGTTACGCGGGGAAGATAAGCAGATACCTAGACTCAGCGAAGCAGAAGTTCAGCGGGATGAAATCCCACGACTGTCACGTGCTGATGACGCAGATAATTCCAGTTGCAATCCGTCGGATCATGGACGCGCACATCCATGAAATGCTATTTGGCCTATGCAACTTTTTCGACGTCATGTCTCGGAAGTCGGTTGGCGTGAGGCAACTCAGAAGGCTACAGGAAGAGATCGTGGTGATACTATGCGAGCTTGAGATGTACTTCCCGCCCGCATTCTTCGACGTTATGGTGCATCTGCTGGTCCATATCGTGGAGGATGTCATCCAACTCGGGACGACGTTCCTGCACAGCATGATGCCGTTCGAAAGGATGAATGGTGTCATCAAAGGATACGTTCGCAACATGTCACGTCCAGAGGGAAGCATAACTAGGGGCTTTCTGACCGAAGAGTGCATCTCCTACTGCACGAATTATCTAGGCATTGAGAAGCCCGTTGGTCTGCCCATCAACAGGCACCTCGGCAGGCTCGCTCGATGGGGTCACCGCGAGGGTCGCTGCTAAATGCATGTCAACTTCGAGGGTCGACTCGCCAACTTTGAAAGAGCAAACCTAGTCGCGCTACAACACATAGACGTGGTCGATCCTTGGGTGGTAGAGCACAAAACCTTTATTGAGAAGACGTATAATGACCTAGGCCAACAGAGGACGGACGGAGATATAATCAAAGAGCACAACTCAGGTTTCACGCGTTGGTTCAAGGAGAAGCTTCTGTCGTACCCTTTACATGAGGATTTTTCCGCGGAAGAAAAACTCATAGTCGCCTTGTCACAGGGCGCCGAGCACAACCTGATGACCTATGAGGCGTACGATATCAATGGCTACACATTCTACACCAAGGACAAGGACATGAAGAGCGATGGTTATCAGAACTCCGGGGTAACGATGGAATCCTACACCGGTAACGACAAGGACAGATACTACGGAAGGATCAAGGAGATCTGGGAGCTGAGCTACGCTGGAGAGAAGGTCCCGATGTTCCGTGTCATATGGGCCAAGAGCGTCCTAATAGGAGACCGGTATTTCACCACCATGGTTATACCCGAAGCCAAATCCAAGACCGCGGGCGCAAACGTCACCGCAAAAAATGAGCCATGGGTACTGGCTTCCCAAGTGGACCAATGCTTCTTCATTACCGACCCGTCAAAGCCCAGTCGTGTTGTCGTGAGGAGAGGCAAAAGGAAGATAATCGGAATGGATGGAGTCGCCAATGAGCAAGACTTCGACAAGTACAGCGACCCGAAGATGGAACATGACGACGACGATGAAGTGCCATACACCACAAGAAGAAGCAGGACCACCCTACGTAAAGGACGTCCGTTCAAGAGAAGAACTCCATTTGCGAAAAAGAAGGGAAAGAAGATTGTGAAAAGATAGCTAGCTAAGATCGATTGTATTTAAATTGTAGTCTGCTTCATTTCTCGATTTTATTTCGACACATGGAAATGACATTTTTTCTGTTGTAGTCCTCATGAATATTTATTTATGTTTATTCTGGTATTTATGTTTATTCTGGTATACCAATTTTTACTTATGTTTATGCTGGTATTGAATTTCTAACTCACAAAAAGTATTGAATTTGTTAATATTTTTACATATTCATAAATGTTTTCTAAAAAAAATATTAGATGCAACTAAAAATCCAAAAAAATATTTTCAAATAACAAATTTGATGATATTTTTTCATATTCATAAATATTTTCAAATAACAAATTTGATGATATTTTTTCACATTCATAAATGTTTTCAAATTTGATCATCATTTTCTAAAAATTTATTAGATCCAACTAAAAATCCAAAAAAAAGTTAGTAATGGCGCACCAGGGGAAGGTCCACCATTGCTATCACTGTGTTTATGGCGCACCCCTAGAAGGTGCGCCATTGCTAACCTTCCCCCCTCTGTATGTATGTGTGTGATGTCCATCTCGCCAGCCGTTCGTCCTTCTCCCATCTCGCCCCTCGCCTCTCGCCACCGCCGCCGATCCCCTTCCACCACCACCGCCGCCCCCACCCACCCGCGACCTTGCTCCCGGGCTCCGCAGCCCCCACCCACCCCCTCCCTCGCCGCTATAGACGTGCGCTCGACCCCTCCACCTCTTCTTCCTCGGGTCGCCGCTGTAGACGTGCTCGCCCGCCCCCAGTAGACGGGGCCTCTCCCCCGACGTCACCGGTGAGCCACCGCGCCGTGCCCTCTCCCTCTCTGCTCCTCCCTCCTTGCCATCTCCCTCTCTGCTTGATCCCCTCTCTTCTTTGTCTCCACCTTCTGTTCTTGCCTGTGAGGTGTTTGATTAAATGTCAATTCAAATGATTGATGCAGCCGCGTACACCGGAGCACCACGACCGCGTCTGCGACCTCGTCTCTGCTCCGCCGCCGGCTATGACCTCGTCTACGACCCCGTCCATCGAGGTGAGTTCTTCCCTTCATTTGCTTTGTGTCTTATGAACTTCAGTTTCTATTGTATCATAAAATTTCTTTGTGGAAGGTAAAACAGATGCTTGATTGAGCAACAAAGTTGCATTGGTTGCTCACATTGTTTCATCCGTGCATCTTTTCCATATGTGATTTGTGTGTATGCATGATTAAAGATGTTCCCCACAGGTTTCTGTTTGTGGTAGATAATTTTCTTCAGCGTCACCATTTGTATGTTTAAAGCTAAAATGTGTTAAAGAAGATGGGGGGCAGCAGTAGAGAACCCTGGTTGCCCAAATTTTTGATTTATTAAAGATGTGTGCCTTATGTCTTCACTTTCTGTTTGCACTATCATCAAATTGTTGGAGAAGCTTTCCTTGTGCC
The DNA here is from genome assembly GCF_018294505.1 of Triticum aestivum. Taxonomy (NCBI): domain Eukaryota; kingdom Viridiplantae; phylum Streptophyta; class Magnoliopsida; order Poales; family Poaceae; genus Triticum; species Triticum aestivum. Next base: position 247,408,798 of record NC_057805.1, read on the forward strand.
ATGGGAGAGTAAACATATGCTGGTTGAGCAATCATGTTGCATTGGTTATTCAGTGTTGTGTGTGTGTGTGTCTGATTTGTCTGCATGCATGATTAAAGATGTTCCTCTCAGGTTTCAGTTTTTTAAGGAAGACAACAGGTTTTCCTATTGCATATTTTTATTAATTTTATTTAATAAAAAGAGTGAGTTATACATAGAGGAAGCAGAAGAAAGCTTAGTTTTCCTCTTAGCTCTGTGATGAATAAGCAAGGCACTCCATTTCCAGTTTGAATGTCCTTGTACAAGGGTAGGGATTTGGTTGGAGGCCTTGGAAGATGAAGTTATTCTTCCTTGTGTTCCAAACAACCCATGTAGCTAGAATTAGTATGATTTCCATGAAGAAGCAACTGAAGTTTGATTCACATGCCTCACATTGTAAAAAAGGGCTAGTGTTGTTGCCAGTCCTAATGAAAAAGCAACTGAATTTCCAACAACCTACTATGTAGAAGAATCCATTTATATCATGAATATATGAAGGGAAGGACATGATTGCTACATGATTGCCATTATACTCCTTTCTGCTAGTTGCATTATTGCTCAGTGCTACAAATGTGTTTAACTTGTAGCTTCTAGCTTAAGTGAGTAGACAGTACTATAGTGAGTAGCTTAACTTGTTGAAGTACTGCTAGTGAGTAGATAAACTCCATTTAACTAGCTTAATTGAGTTTCAGTACTCCAAACATAGATGATATGAATAATTAACCCTATCCTATTTTATATGATCAGATGGACAACTTGATGCTACCTAGCTTAATTGAGTTTCAGTACTCCAAACACTCTGCTACCTAACTGAAACCACTATGTGTGTTTTTTGATAATATTATAAAAACTGTCTGGCTAGCTGTTTTACACTTAGTTGTTCACTGTTGTTGCTACTAGATGTCCAAGTTGTGAGTCCTTCAACTTGTGATGCTGCTGCTACTTGTTCACTGCTGCTGTTGTACAAGTGTTTTTTCTCGAGAGAACCGAACCGAACCAAGGATTCTCTTGTACTACTTCTTCACTGCTGCTACTTGTTCACTGCTGCTGTTGTACTAGTGTTGTACCAAGGGGTCATCTGGTTCACTGCTGCTGTTTTTTCTCGAGAGAACCGAACCCAAAGTACATGCTATAAAAACTGTATTCACAGCTGTTGTTGTACTACTTGTGATGATGTTGCTGCTGTACTACTTGTGATGCCGCTGCTACTTGTGATTTTGTCAACCTGTGATGCTGCTGCTACTTGGGATCTTCTGAAATGACCCCTTTCTCCTGAAATGTTGATTAATTTCCGTTTCAGTTGATAATGGGGCACTCCTAGGTCAAGAAAATTAGCAAAGGTCATGCCCAATTTTCTTGACCTAGAAGGTGCCCGATTCTCAACCGAAACAAAAATTAATCAACATTTATAGTTTGACCTAGATATAGGGGTGCTACTGCTACTGCTTTGAGTTGCTACCGCTATATCCTCCATCCCGTCCCACCGGAGCAAGCAAACCTACAAGCTGCTCCTCATGTTTTCCCCTCTACTAGTAGACTGGAACTTCCCAATGCTTGCTGGTTTGCACCCTCTACAAGCTGCTACTGCTTCCGAATAAACTAACAGCCATCAAAATCTAGTTTGAATTAGAAAAATGTGAGAAAAACCATCGATTGAGGCGGACAACTAGTTGTAGATGAGGAAGGGCATTTGAGGCCCCATCGAGACTATGAAGATGTGATGGGTCCTGATATATTGACCTGTGGATTTATTTTTTCCTAGACTGCATTTAAGAAATAAGTCCAGTAGCCTTTTTTCCTATTTAGAGCGAACATGGCCCACAACGATGAGGCCGGCGGTTTGGGAAAGGCATTCTGGGAGCTGTCCCAGGAGATGGAGGAAGAAGCTCGCCGCTATGAGGACGTCGCGGAAGACACCGATCCCGACTACACAACCCCTAGGGGCGTCGGGGATGACACCACTGATGGTGCCGCCGAGGATGCCACCACCGATGATGGCAGCGCATGCACAGATGGCAGCCAACCGAAGAGGCAACGGAAGGACCGGCGCCCGAACGTCCTCGGCACCGTGAAGGAGGAATTTACTGATGTGTCCTCCAGTGCACATCCAACGGCACCCAAAGAATTAGTCAGTGGGTACGCAGGACAACTCGGGTGCATTCTCCGGAGCACCCTCTCGATCAACACCGACAAACTAAGGCATCGTGACCGAGGGAATTTGTGCAACCTCCTCTTCACGAAGGTGCATGAACGATACAAGTTCCCCAGTGACTTCGCAAACACACGCCTCTCAGGGAATAAAGTGAACAGTGCCGCCCTCACGAAGATGAGCACGGCCCTGGCTTCTTGGAGAGCCGGGTGAAGAGAAGGATTCTAAGAGGTGATAGTTATGAGAAGATCAAGGAGACAAATCCTTCGATCAGCTAAGCTGACTACCTGGAGTTCAAGATCAAGTGCGAGAGCAACGCATCTGCGGAATCAAGTCAGTGGGGGAAAGATATGTGGGACTTGAACTTAGGGGTCCACAAACTCGGTCGGGGCGGTTACAGAGTGGCGGAACCTATATGGGACAAGGAGGACACGGAGCTTGCCGAGCAAGGCCTACTGTCCCTCTTCGATAAATACCGTGAGAAGCAGACCAGGAACTATGTCAGGGCCCTGTACAAGATTGACCCGGTAACAGAGGAGCTTACCACGGATCCGAAGATCAAGCCACTTGAGCTTGTTCTGGTAAGGAATACACCCTCGCGTAATTAGCTCCATATGGTTGCATTCTAATTAATGAAGCCAAATTTCTAAACGGTTCACATTCCTTCCGTAGGACAGTGAAAGCAGTAGCGCGGGGTCGTCTCAGAGCTCCCCTTGGGACACCACTTTAAATAGGGCGCTGAATGTAATGAAACACAAGGATAAGTTCAGTAAACCGTCGTCAGCTGGTCATGTGGCCGGCAAAGGCTTGTCCACAAAATGGTCGGAATACTATAACCCTGGGCGAAAGGAGAGAAAGACCAGCTCGGAAAGCCAGGAGCGCGAGGTTAGAGAACTCAAGGCACAAGTGGCGCGGATTTCGGAGATAGTCGAAGAGCAAGTGCGAGACCAACTGGGAGCGACGATCACCGCCATTGTGCCTACCTTGATTGAGGGGCTGCAGGCGTGGATTATGGGCGGCCAACAGGGGCCGCCCCCGATTAACAGCTTCACGGGCAGCAACTCGCACAACGCGCCGGTGGCGCCATTGGTGTCTCCGGCGTCGGAGCCGGCATTGGAGCTTAATGCACCCGGGTTTGGGAAGAATACGCCGGCCGGCACCTCGGCAGCAAGCGGCCCCTCCGTCACTTGCACACCCGCTGTTGGCGGTGCCTCGACATTAGCCGAGCTTGACGCCATCACGGTAACTAAGCCTCTCGGCCGATGACTTCATCTCCTTGCATTTGACTGGGCATCCGTGACGCCCTACATGTTTTCGCAGGGCGCCGCCGACGTTCCATGCACTCTCCTGCACTTCGTGGGCGGCGAGTTGATCGATGTAGCCAAGGCCAGAATCGTTCAACCGGGCAACCGCGTGTTCCACGGTAATCCGATGCCACCCACCGTGTATACGGTTCAACAGGTTCGGGTGCTGCGGGGCTGCGACGACTTGTTACCTCCGTATCGACCCCCTTGGGCGACGAAGATGATGTGATGACCATCAGCGGCTGCATAAGCTGGTCCATGCTTTGGCCGAAGACCTAGATTCGTTTGGGGGTGGGGGACACCACCCCACAGACAACACCGCAGTCGTGCCGGCGCCAAGCAATGGCAAGACTGCCGCAACGCTATCGTCGTCAGCTGATCCGGACATGCATATGGCACATGATCCAGACGACGACGATGGTACATTTAGCAGCATCGATAAGTACTTCAACGAACATGGGTACGATGATGAATTCTTGGGGCCTCCTTCTCAAGAACCCAACCCTGCAAAAGACGATCGCGATCTAGCTGGTACCGCGGAGAAACCCAATTGCAACATGCGTCGTCTGGCGTTCAGTTCTCAGGAGACGCCTCCAGCTGCCGCCTTCACCGAGCCTCAGATAGCCGAGGTGCGAAATATTATCATCCCCAACTCACTCAAGAAGGTGGTCTCTGAGCAGAACTCGATCCCATTACAGCAAAAGAAGCAGAAGGGACGGAAAATAAAGAATAACATGGGTGCAAGCCAGCCAGCACCGAGTACGATCCGTGCTCAGGACGGGCCACCTTCACCTAAGGATATCTCGAAGAGGGTGCATGTGGCAGGTAGGCCGATACTACCGACTAATCTGCTCAATGCTGCAACAGGTGCTATGCGGAGTCTGCATGATAGTGTTCTTTCTTTGGAGAAGCGGCGTCTCTCCGAGAATGATGTGGCATACCCGGTTTTCATGGCCACGGTGCCAAAGGTCAAGGGCTTTGTCGATAGCACCATCGGGGGTATGATCGTCCTGCGGTTTGATGACATCTTTGTCGGTGTACAAAAGAAGGGGCGCACCTTTGTACCCCTTTACCTATGCACGGGCAGTCGGAGCCGCGCCCGCGGTCACACCAAGCAGAACAGCGGAGGTAAACCAAGGCAAAACTGAAGCCCAAGACAACCAGAGCAACGCCAAGACCAAGAACGCAAAGAAGCAGAGGGGCGGAGCAGTTTCCCCTGGCAAGACTCTTGCCGGGGCAGCATGCCCAAACACCAACACGGCGAGCCACCCTTGAGCCCACGTCCCCAACACTATTAGCCACGTAGGGCCAGGGCTCTAGAGGCAGCTCTGTGGTGGCAAGCAGATATTTGTGAAGACATATTCAAGATCGGATGAGGATCAGAAGACAACAACCCTCGACAAGATCCTTGCCGAGGAGAGCCACGAGACCCCCCCGGCAAGATTCTTGCCGGGGACGACAGTGCGCCACGGCAAGACCCTTGCTAGGGCTCTCACCGAAGACGCCAGCAGGACCACTGCCAGGCCCGCACCAGCCAAGCCTCCACCGCCGTTCGCATGCAGCTGCCAGCCCAAACCAGCTGGGCAGGCACCTGCGTGGCAACATGCAGCTTCCAGGCCAACTCAGCAGGCGCCAGCGTGGCTGCATGCAGATCTTCGACGAGACCCTACAACCGCGCCACCTCAGCTGCCTACATGGCACCGCACGCATCGCTGGCCAGGGCGCGTGTCGAAGTAAGGAGAAGTGGCGATGGACGGGACGGGCCTCACCCCCGTCCCCGATAAAGCTAGGGGACACCTCAGCAGCGCATTAAATGCAACTTGTCCTATAATGCGAGCGATAAGCTCGCAATACTATACGCCTTTCCACCTCCTGTATGCCACTGTGGCAGCCCCTTTCGCCTATAAAAGGAGGCCCATGGCATACTGGGAAAGGATTCAGCTCTTTTGAACCACGCACTCACCATAGCTAGTTCGAGAGATCAAGAAATCCCTGAAATACACCCACCAAAGATGGACTAGGGTTTTACGCATCCTCGCGGCCCGAACCTGGGTAAACGATCCTTGTGCTGACTGTTGATCCTGCTCTTCTCACAACCCTGCGCCCCGGCAACCGTAGTAGGGATTCTTGTGATCCCATAGGTGTCGTTGCACACCGACATCTTTGGCACGCCAGGTAGGGGAGCGCAATTGTGAGAATCTGGTCTAGTAGCTAGCCTAGCGTTTCTTCATCGCTATGGCTCCCAAGAAGAAGACGGCCACGGCGATCGGCTCGTCGGGGGCCGAACGGCCCGTACCACTACGGGCGAGCAGTGGCCCGGTCGCGGACAGGACCCGGGCCGCGGTCCGCGAGCACCAGCATCACACTGGCAGTCAGAGCCTTGCGAGCGGCGTCGTTCGCACGCCCGATGACCGGCCGCACGTCGCCAGATCCAAAGACGGAGCTGGGCCCCCCGCAAGCGGCGCGGGGCCCTCCAAGGGTGTCGTTGTGCCACCTCCGAGCGGCGCAGTGACCTCCAAGACACCCACGCCGGCGAACACAGCGCGCTCTTCCCATCGTGTACGCGACAAATAGCGTCGCCACGCCGGCAACCCTGGGCACGGCCGTGGGAAGAGCCCTGTGCGTCATCCGCGGGATGAAGGAGTTCAGCATGCCCGCCAAAGTGCTGGCGAAAATGGCGCGCAGCCGCTGGGCCATGGTGGAGCTCCTTCTAACATGGTTAGAAGTCAAAGCACGCCACGGTCCACGCAGCTATCACCGCCACCCAGGCCAGCAGAAGCTTTGGCACCCGCGTAGCTGCTCCTCGACTTCCCTCCTGCTGCAGTGAAGCTCGACGAGTGGAGGGCCACCATCCGGAGCCTCGTCGCCGTCGCCAACAAAGATGATCCGCGACCGGCGGGGCCCTCGGGGCGGCGCTCCACCGAGCCACCACATGCTGGCGCTGGGAGGTCCGGGGGAGCTGCGACCATGGTTCACTCTCCTCCTCCTTGCCAACTGATAACCCACAAGTATAGGGGATCGCAACAGTTTTCGAGGGTAGAGTATTCAACCCAAATTTATTGATTCGACACAAGGGGAGCCAAAGAATATTCTCAGGTATTAGCAATTGAGTTGTCAATTCAACCACACCTAGATAACATAGTATCTGCAGCAAAGTATTTAGTAGCAAAGTAATATGATAGTAGTGGTAACGGTAACAAAAGTAACGGTAGCAAAAGTAATATTTTTGGTGTTTTGTAGTGATTGTAACAGTAGCAACGGAAAAGTAAATAAGCGAAGAACAATATGTGAAAAGCTCGTAGGCATTGGATCGGTGATGGAGAATTATGCCGGATGCGGTTCATCATGTAATAGTCATAACATAGGGTGACACAGAACTAGCTCCAATTCATCAATGTAATGTAGGAATGTACTCCGAATATAGTCATACGTGCTTTATGGAAAAGAACTTGCGTGACATCTTTTGTCCTACCCTCCCGTGGCAGCGGGGTCCAAGCGGAACCTAAGGGATATTAAGGCCTCCTTTTAATAGAGTACCGGAACAAAGCATTAGCACATAGTGAATACATGAACTTCTCAAACTACAGTCATCACCGGGAGTGGTCCCGATTATTGTCACTTCGGGGTTGCCGGATCATAACACATAATAGGTGACTATAGACTTGCAAGATAGGATCAAGAACTCACATATATTCATGAAAACATAATAGGTTCAGATCTGAAATCATGGCACTCGGGCCCTAGTGACAAGCATTAAGCATTGCAAAGTCATAGCAACATCAATGTCAGAACATAGTGGATACTAGGGATGAAACCCTAACAAAACTAACTCGATTACATGATAGATCTCATCCAACCCATCACCGTCCAGCTAGCCTACGATGGAATTACTCACGCACGGCGGTGAGCATCATGAAATTGGTGATGGAGGATGGTTGATGATGACGATGGCGACAAATCCCCCTCTCCGGAGCCCCGAACGGACTCCAGATCAGCCCTCCCGAGAGGTTTTAGGGCTTGGCGGCGGCTCCGTATCGTAAAACGCGATGAATCCTTCTCCCTGATTTTTTTTCTCCCCGAAAGTGAATATATGGAGTTGGAGTTGAGGTCGGTGGAGCGTCAGGGGGCCCACGAGGAAGGGGGCGCGCCCTTGGGGGACACGCGCGCCCCCCACCCTCGTGGGCAGGGTGTGGAACCCCTGACGTGGATTTTTCTTCTGTTATTTTTCTTATTTTCCAAATAGATGTTCCCTGTAGTTTCATGTCATTTCGAGAACTTTTTTTTTTCTGCACATAAATAACACCATGGAAAGTCTGCTGAAAACAGTGTCAGTCCATGTTAGTTCCATTCAAATCATGCAAGTTAGAGTCCAAAACAAGGGCAAAAGTGTTTGGAAAAGTAGATACGATGGAGACGTATCAAATCCCCCAAGCTTAAACCTTTGCTTGTCCTCAAGCAATTCAGTTGATAAACTGAAAGTGATAAAGAAAAAATTTTACAAACTCTGTTTGCTCTTGTTGTTGTAAATATGTAAAGCCAGCATTCAAGTTTTCAGCAAAGAGTATGACTAACCACATTCACAATAACTCTTAGGTCTCATGTTTACTCATGTCAATGGCATAATCAACTAGCGAGCAATAAGAATAAATCTCGGATGACAGCACTTTCTCAAAACAATCGTGATATGATATAACAAGATGGTATCTCGCTAGCCCTTTCTGAGACAGCAAAACATAAATGCAGAGCACCTTTAAAGATCAAGGACTGACTAGACATTGTAATTCATGGTAAAAGAGATCGAATCATAGTCATACCCAACATAAATTAATAGTAATGGATGCAAATGACAGCTGCGCTTTCCAGCTAGTGCTTTTTAATAAGAGGGTGATGACTCAACATGAAAGTAAATAGATAGGCCCTTCGCAGAGGGAAGCAGGGACTTGTAGAGGTGCCAGAGCTCGTTTTTGAAAAAGATATAAATAATACTTTGAGCAGCATACTTTCATTGTCAACATAACAACCAAGAGATGGTGATATCTTCCATGCTACACACATTATAGGCGGTTCCCAAACAGAATGGTAAAGTTCATACCCCCCCTCCACCAACAAGCATCAATCCATGGCTTGCTCGAAACAACGAGTGCCTCCAACAAGCAACAGTCCCAGGGGGAGTTTTGTTTGCAATTATTTTGATTTAGTTTGCATAAAGCATTGGACTGGGCATCCCGGTGACTAGCCATTTTCTCGTGAGTGAGGAGCGGAGTCCACTCCCCTGGAGAATAACCCGCCTAGCATGGAAGATAAGGGCAGCCCTAGTTGATACATGAGCTATTCGAGCATACAAAACAGAATGTTTATTTGAAGGATTAGAGTTTGGCACATACAAATTTACTTGGAACGGCAGGTAGATACCGCATATAGGAAGGTATAGTGGACTCATATGGAATAACTTTGGGGTTTAAGGGATTGGGTGCACAAGCAGTATTCCCGCTTAGTACAAGTGAAGGCTAGCAAAAGACTGGGAAGCGACCAACTAGAGAGCGACAACAGTCATGAACATGCATTAAAATTAATGAACATTGAGTACACGCATGAGTAGGATATAATCCACCATGAACATAAATATCGTGAAGGCTATGTTGATTTTGTTTCAAGTACATGTGTGAACATGTGCCAACTCGAGTCATTTAAATCATTCAAAGGACGATACCACCCCAGTATACCACGTCACAACCATTTTAATAGCATGTTGGCACGCAAGGTAAACCATTCTAACTCACAGCTAATCAAGCATGGCACGAGCAACTATGATCTCTAATTGTCATTGCAAACATGTTTATTCATAATCAGCTAAATCAGGAACGATGAACTAATCATTTTTACAAAAAAAAGAGAGGTCGAGTTCATATCAGCTTTTCTCATCTCAGTCAGTCCATCATATATCATCATAATTGCCTTTCACTTGCACGACCGAACGATGTGAATAATAATAGGAGTGCACGTGCATTGGACTAAGCTGGAATCTACGAGCATTCAATAAATAGGAGAAGACAAGGCAATATGGGCTCTTCATTAAATCAACAATAATGCATATAAGAGCCACTTCAACAATTTAATATGGCCCCCTCCTATCGACCCACAAAGAAAAGAAAAGAAAAAAAACTATTTACACTGGAAAGCTCCTAACAAGCAAAAGAAGAACGGGACATCTTTTTGGATTTTCTTTTTAATTATTACTTCTACAGCAAGAAAAGTAAACTCACTAAAAGCTACTACTAATTTTTTTTGGTTTTTCTTAAGGTTTATTAAACACACAAGAAGAAAGTAGGAAAAAGAAAATAAACTAGCATCGATATTACAGTGAAAGAGTATGAGCACCGACATCTGGCAATGAGTGTGTGAACATAAATGTAATGTCGGTGGGAAATACGTACTCCCCCAAGCTTAGGCTTTTGGCCTAAGTTGGTTCATTGCCACGGATGGCCTGGCGGATATCCGTAGTTGTAGCTGGGGTCGTACTGAGATGAAGAAGACTCTGATTGCCCCTGGCTGGCAGTCATCTCCGGATCCCAAAAGTAATCGGACTGTCGTGGAGGCTCAAATTGTGGTTCCGGCTCAAGGGCTGGTGTAGGGTTCCGGTAGGCGTGAATGGCCGCCCACGGAACGAGATACAGACCTGTAGATAAATTAAACAAGGAAGGAGCAGGCAAGGTAATAGTCTCAGTGTGATGTTTATCAAAGAACAATTTGGATTTAAGCTCCCCTTCCTTATTCTTAACAATAAAGTCATGCGCTACCATACTCTTATAATCCAAATAAGCATTGGGCAGCATTTTTTCTTCTTTTTCATAGTGCCTAGTAGGTATGTTATAATGTGCAGCAAGGCGTGAAGCATAAATACCTCCAAAGATGGGGCCCTTTGTATGGTTCAAACTTAACCGTTTAGCAATAAGTCCGCCCATACTAACAGTGTTATCGCGGAATAAACCATGGGACAAAATGATAATATCAGGAACACTAAGGTTTCCATAGTTTCTGCGACCAATTAAGCAACGACTAGCAAATATGGCAAAGTAGCGTAAAACAGGAAAATGTATGCTAGTGATTCTTGCATCGGAAACCTTCCTGGTTTCCCCCACAGTAATGGTGTCAATAAACCCATCCACATCTTTACGATGTGGTTCATCTAAGGTACCCTCGAAGGGTATTTTGCAAACCTTGCAAAATTCATCTAGTGGCATCTTCTTAACAACATCATATAAATGAAACTCTACTGAAGGAGGTGATTCCTGAGGATAATAGTAGAAGTTTTGCACAAAAGTATTGGTGAGTAAGAGATACTGATGACGTTGGTCGCGGAGGAAGTCGGAGAGGCCAGCATTCTCAGCCAATGAATAGAAATCATCATAAATCCCGGCTTCTCTCAAGAAATCATCGGAAGGCCATTCACACGGCCGGACCTCCGTGGTGCGAGGCAAATTATATTTGGGCCTCTGTGCTTCTTCACTTTGCTTGTCCTTCGAGCTTCGGCTCGATGAGCCCCTCAAAAATCTCTTAATTATTTTCTGAAAATTTCTGAAATTTTTAGTAACTTCAAATAAAAGTGAACCAAGCTCAACAAAACTGATAGCAACTGCTCCTACAAGTGCCTAGAGACTATATCATGCATTAGAACTACTTGGAACCATATAAATTTGACATGCAAGCTCAAGAACATGGTCACCTAGGCAGCACAAATTTGCAATGAATAAACCACTAGAACAAAAACTAATCGGACCAATGGAGGAGTCACATACCAAGGAACAATCCCCCCAAGCAGTTTTGTGAGAGGTGTTTTGAGCAAGGAGATCGAAAATCGCAGCAAAATGAGCTAGAACTCGTGCTTGAGCTGGATACTGGTGTTTGTGGGAGGAAGAAGGAGTGTATGGGTGCAGGAATAAGTGGAGGGGGCCACCGTGGGCCCACGAGGCAGGGGGGCGCCCTCCACCCTTGTCGCCAGGTGCTTGCCCCTCCTGTTGTGTTCTCAGTGCCAGATATTCTCAAATATTCCAGAAAAAATCATATTCCATTTTCAAGGCATTTGGAGAACTTTTATTTTCGGGGTATTTTTATATTGCACGGATAAATCGGAAAATAGACAGAAAATACTATTTTTACTTTATTTCAACTAAATAACAGAAAGTAGAAGGAGGGTACTGAAAGTTGTGCCTTCTAGTTTCATCCATCTGATGATCATCAAAAAGAATCCACTAACAAGGTTGATCAGGTCTTGTTAACACACTCATTCCGAATAACATGAAATCGGAGAAATTTCGAATAACACTATGTTACCTCAACAGGGATATGCACATCCCCAATAATAAGAATATCATATTTCTTCTTGACAGTAGGAAGAGGAAATTCAAAACCTCCAAAAATAATCAATGGAATTTTTCCAATAGAATTGATACTATGAACTTGAGGTTGTTTCCTTGGAAAGTGTACCGTATGCTCATTACCATTAACATGAAAAGTGACATTGCCTTTATTGCAATCAATAACAGCCCCTGCAGTATTCAAAAAAGGTCTTCCAAGAATAATAGACATGCTATCATCCTCGGGAATATCAAGAATAACAAAGTCAATTAAAATAGTAATGTTTGCAACCACAACAGGCGCATCCTCACAAATACCGACAGGTATAGCAGTTGATTTATCAGCCATTTGCAAAGATATTTCAGTAGGTGTCAACTTATTCAAATCAAGTCTACGATATAAAGAGAGGGGCATAACACTAACACCGGTTTCGGGATCACATAAAGCAGTTTTAACATAGTTTCTTTTAATGGAGCATGGTATAGTTGGTACTCCTGGATCTCCAAGTTTCTTTGGTATTCCACCTTTAAAAGCATAATTAGCAAGCATGGTGGAAATTTCATCTTCCGGTATCTTTGTTTTATTTGGGACAATTTCTTTCATATACTTAGCATAAGGATTCATTTTGAGCATATCAGTTAATCGCATACGCAAAAAGATAGGTCTAATCATTTCAGCAAAGCACTCAAAATCCTCATCATCCTTTTTCTTGGATGGTTTGGGGGGGAAAAGGCATGGGTTTCTGAACCCAAGGTTCTCTTTCTTTACCATGTTTCCTAGCAACAAAGTCTCTCTTATCATAACGTTGATTCTTTGATTGTGGGTTATCAAGATCAACAGCAGGTTCAATTTCTATATCATTATCATTACTAGGTTGAGCATCATCATGAACATCATCATCAGCATTTTCACTAGGTTCATGTTCATTACCAGGTTGTGTTTCAGCATCAGAAATAGAAATATCATTTGGATTCTCAGGTGTTTCAGCAATAGGTTCACTAGAAGCATGCAAAGTCCTATCATTTTTCTTTTTCTTCTTTTTCGTAGTACTAGGTGCAACAATATTATTTCTCTAAGAATCTTGCTCAATTCTCTTAGGGTGGCCTTCAGGATAAAAAGGTTCCTGAGTCATCTTACCAGTTCTAGTAGCCACTCTAACAGCATAATCATTTTTCTTACTATTCATTTCATTGAGCAAATCATTTTGAGCTTTAAGTACTTGTTCTACTTGAGTGGTAACCATAGAAGCATGTTTACTAATGAGTTTAAGTTCACCTTTAAATATAGACATATAATCACCCAAGTGTTCAATCATATAAGCATTTTGCTTTAATTGTCTACCAAAATAAGCATTGAAATCTTGTTGCTTAACCATAAAATTATCAAACTCATCCAAGCATTGGCTAGAAATTTTAGTAGGAGGGATTTCAGCTTTATCATATCTATAGATAGAATTTACCTTTACTACCTGTGTCGGGTTATTAAGACCATGAGGTTCTTCAATAGGTAATGGATTAAGATCATATGTTTCTTCAACAGGCGGTAAATTAAGACCGTGTATTTCTCCAACAGGAGGTAAATTCTTAACATCTTCAGCTTTAATACCCTTTTCTTTCATAGATTTCTTTGCCTCTTGCATTTCTTCAGGACTGAGAAATAGAACACCTCTCTTCTTCGGAGTTGGTTTAGGAATAGGCTCAGGAGCTGGCTCAGGAAGTGTCCAATTATTTTCATTTGTCAACATATTATTCAATAGAATTTCAGCTTCATCCGTGTTCTTTCCCTGAGAACAGAACCAGCACAACTATCCAGGTAATCTCTGGAAGCATCGGTTAGTCCATTATAAAAGATATCAAGTATTTCATTTTTCTTAAGAGGATGATCAGGCAAAGCATTACGTAACTTGAGAAGCCTCCCCTAAGCTTGTGGGAGACTCTCTTCTTCAACTTGCACAAAGTTGTATATTTCCCTTAAAGCAGCTTGTTTCTTATGAGCAGGGAAATATTTAGCACAGAAGTAATAAATCATATCCTGGGGACTACGCACACAACCAGGATCAAGAGAATTAATCCATATCTTAGCATCACCCTTTAATGAGAATGGAAATATTTTAAGGATATAAAGATAGCGAGATCTCACATCATTAGTGAACAGGGTGGCTATATCATTTAATTTAGTAAGATGTGCCACAACAGTTTCAGATTCATAGCCATGAAAAGGATAAGATTCAACCAAAGTAATTATATCAGGATCAATAGAGAATTCATAATCCTTATCAGTAACACAGATAGGTGAAGTAGTAAAAGCAGGGTCAGGTTTCATTCTAGCATTAAGAGAATGCTGCCTCCATTTAGCTAATAACCTCTTGAGCTCATATCTATCTTTGCAAGCTAAAATAGCTAAAGCAGCTTCTTTTTCAAAAACATAACCCTCAGGAATAACAGGCGAGTCTTCATCATCACTTTCATCAATATAATCAGTTTCAATAATTTCTTTCTCTCTAACCCTAGCAGTTTGTTCATCCAGAAATTCACTAAGTGGCAGAGTAGTATCAGGCATAGAAGTAGTTTCATTATAAGTATGATGCATAGCAGAAGTGGCGTCATCAATAACATGCAACATATCAAAACGAATAGCAGAAGCAGGTTTAGGTGTCGCAAGCTTACTCAAAACAGAAGGTGAATCAAGTGCAGAGCTAGATGGCAGTTCCTTACCTCCCCTCGTAGTTGAGGGATAAATTGTTCTCTTAGCGTCTTTCAAGTTCTTCATAGTGACCAGCAGATATAAATCCCAAGTGACTCAAAGAATAGAGCTATGCTCCCCGGCAACGGCGCTAGAAAATAGTCTTGATAACCCACAAGTATAGGGGATCGCAACAATTTTCGAGGGTAGAGTATTCAACCCAAATTTATTGATTCGACACAAGGGGAGCAAAAGAATATTCTCAAGTATTAGCATTTGAGTTGTCAATTCAACCACACCTGGATAACTTAGTATCTACAGCAAAGTATTTAGTAGCAAAGTAATATGATAGTAGTGGTAACGGTAACAAAAGTAACGGTAGCAAAAGTAATATTTTCGGTGTTTTGTAGTGATTGTAACAGTAGCAACGGAAAAGTAAATAAGCGAAGAACAATATGTGAAAAGCTCATAGGCATTGGATCGGTGATGGAGAATTATGCCGGATGCGGTTCATCATGTAACAGTCATAACATAGGGTGACACAGAACTAGCTCCAATTCATCAATGTAATGTAGGCATGTATTCCGAATATAGTCATACGCGCTTTATGGAAAAGAACTTGCATGACATCTTTTGTCCTACCCTCCCGTGTCAGCGGGGTCCTAGAGGAAACTAAGGGATATTAAGGCCTCCTTTTAATAGAGTACCGGAACAAAGCATTAGCACATAGTGAATACATGAACTCCTCAAACTACGGTCATCACCGGGAGTGGTCCCGATTATTGTCACTTCGGGGTTGCCGGATCATAACACATAATAGGTGACTATAGACTTGCAAGATAGGATCAAGAACTCACATATATTCATGAAAACATAATAGGTTCAGATCTGAAATCATGGCACTCGGGCCCTAGTGACAAGCATTAAGCATAGCAAAGTCATAGCAACATCAATCTCAGAACATAGTGGATACTAGGGATGAAACCCTAACAAAACTAACTCGATTACATGATAGATCTCATCCAACCCATCACCGTCCAGCAAGCCTTCGATGGAATTACTCACGCACGGCGGTGAGCATCATGAAATTGGTGATGGAGGATGGTTGATGATGACGATGGCGACGAATCCCCCTCTCCGGAGCCCCGAACGTGGGCAGGGTGTGGGCCCCCTGACGTGGATTTTTCTTCTGGTATTTTTCTTATTTTCCAAATAGATGTTCCGTGGAGTTTCAAGTCATTCCGAGAACTTTTGTTTCTGCACATAAATAACACCATGGAAAGTCTGCTGAAAACAGCGTCAGTCCGGTTTAGTTCCATTCAAATCATGCAAGTTAGAGTCCAAAACAAGGGCAAAAGTGTTTGGAAAAGTAGATACGACGGAGACGTATCACCAGCCACCGCGGGCGTCTGCCCGTCGTCATGACGCTTGTGATAACATCTCTATAGCGTCGTCCGACCCGCGGACCCATCGCGACCAGCGCCAAGTTCTTCGACTACGAGCTCACGAAGATGCTCGAACCACTATTGAGCGTCGGCGTGATACACGCCACCAGTCGGACAAGCGGGCGGGACCCGCTAGGGACCACCCAGCAACGGGGGGCCCCGACGGCCTACCTTACGAGGTGGGCTGCCCGGTCTTTACCCGTGAGCCGCGGCAGTTCCAGTGGCTGTCCCACCGCACGTTCAAGCCCGACGTCGGCGAGAAGTACACTGGCAAGACCCATCCATCCGAGTTCCTCAGCATCGACAACATCGCGATGCAGGAGGCCGGAGCTCGCGACGACAAGGTGCTTGCCAATTATTTCCCGCTGGCACTGAAGCCCAATGTTATGTCTTGGTTGATGCACTTGCCGGCGGATTCCATTTCTTCTTGGTCAAATCTGTGCCATGAGTTCGTTGGCGCCTTCACAGGAGGCCACCAAGCTCATGGCCAGGCTAGTGACCTGCGCAAGTACATCCAGAGGTTTAGCCGGGTGCAGTACAACATCCCTGACGTTCATCCTGCCGCTGTGATAAGCGCGTTCCACTAGAACGGGGTGCAATCGCAAGATGCGCAAAGAGCTGGCGATGACCAAGGTTAAGGATGTGACCGAGCTCTACGTTCTGGCCGATAAATGCGCCCGGGCCGAAGAGGGAAGGAAGTACCCTGGCGAAGACACCGATGCAGAAACCGACTCTACTGACGAAGACGCCGCCACCCCGACGAAAAAGGGCCGGTGTCGCAACAGGAAACGCAAGGGCAAGGCCGTACTTGCCGTCGAGGGGTCTGACGACACCGGCGCTGCCAAGAAGGTCAAGGAAGACGGCCCCGGCAAGGAGATTGCCGGGTGCGCCGCCTGCCGAGCCTTAGCACCTGCCGACAAGCCAGGGGGCTCCGGCAAGCAGTACTGCAAGATCCACCGCACCAAGGGCCACGACCTCCAGAACTGCCGACAAGTCGAGCTGCTTGCTGAAAAGCAAAAGGCCGAGTATGAAAGACGGGACAAGGAGAAAGGTCAGGACGGTGCCGAGGGATCCGGCAAGAAGTGCGGCGGCCAAGGAAGCTGCCCCAGCAAGGACAACCAGCAAGAGAGGCCCGCCCGGGGCCGTGACAAGAAACAAGAAGATGATGATCACGACGAGGATGACGAGTCCGGTGAGCAAGAGTTCCAGAAGGCTACGGAGGCCATGTGCGTCGATGGTGGCACCTCGCTGCATACTTCTCACCGCCAGCTTAAGCAGTGGGTGTGTGAGATTACAGCGGCGGAGCCGTCGTTCGACGCTCAGAAGCCGCCGAAGTGGTCCAGCCCGCCCCTAATCTTTGAAGCCGAGGACCACCCTGACCGCACGACCGCGGTCGGGTGTTTTCCATTGTTGGTCTAACCAACGATACGCAACCTCAAGGTGAACAAGATGTTGGTTGACGGCGGGGCTGGCCTGAACTTTATCTCGCCCGTCGTGATCAAAAGGCTGCAAATTCCTGATGAAGACCTCGAGGAACGGGCACGTTTCAAGGGGTCAATCCGGGGAGGAGCCAGCCGAAGGGAAAGGTCACACTGCCCGTGACGTTTGGAGGAGAGTTGAACTACACGACGGAGAGGATCATCTTCGACGTGGCCGAGATCCCCTTGCCCTACAACGGCATCCTCGGCCGCCCGGCACTAGCCAAGTTCATGGCGGCATCACACTACGCCTACAACATGCTAAAGATGCCCGGGCCGTTGACCATCATCTCCGTCCCCTTCGACAACAAGGACGCGCTGATTTGCGCCGACCAACTCTACCGGGATGCAATTGCAGCAGCTACCGTCAAGGCACCTCCTCCTACCGCTGAAGGCCCGGGAGGGAAGAAGAGGCCCGGCAAGACCTCTCGCACCCACTCCGGCAAGCGTACCTCCTCGGAGTGTTGTGCTACCATCGAGGACGTGCCAGAGAGCTCTACCGGCAAGAGCAAGAAATCCGGAGCTGAGCCGCCGTAGACCAAGAAAGTGTCCGTCAGGGAGGATGGCACGGGAGGGGCCTTCACCACAGGCTCCACCCTCGACAGCAAATAGGAAGGCGTGCTTGTCACCTTCCTGCGGGCGAATGTCGACGTGTTTGCGTGGCAAGCATCCGACATCCCTGGTGTTCCTAGGGAGGTGATTGAGCACCACCTAGCTGTCTGTCCTCATGCGCGGCCCGTCAAGCAGAAGGTCAGAAAGCAGGCTCTGGAGAGACAAGACTTCATCACAAAGGAGATCATGAAGTTGGAAGCGGCAGGTTTGGTGAGAGGAGTGCTTCACCCGACGTGGTTGGCCAATCCGGTAGTGGTGCACAAGGCAAATGGGAAGTGGAGGCTATGTATTGACTACACAGATATCAATAAAGCTTGTCCCAAGGACCCCTTCCCGTTGCCGCGCATCCACCAGATTGTCGACTCCACGGCCGGGTGTGATCTGTTGTCATTCCTCGACGCCTACTCGGGCTACCACCAAATCTTCATGACAAGAGAAGATGAAGAGAAGACAGCATTCATCACCCATGTCGTACGTATTGCTTTTTATGGATGCCTTTCGGGTTGAGGAGTGCTGGCACAACGTTTGCAAGAGCAGTCCAAATCGGTTTTGAACCCCAGCTCCATAGAAATATGGAAGCATACATGGATGACATAGTGGTCAAAACCAAAGACGGGGCAACTCTTGTGCAACATCTGGAAGAGACATTTGCCAACCTGCGCAAGATCAACCTCAAGCTAAACCCTGAGAACTGTGTCTTCGGCGTTCCGTCCGGCAAGCTTCTCAGGTTCTTTGTGTCACAGTGCGGGATCGAGGCAAACCTAGACAAAATCAAGGCTATTGAGCAGATTGAGGCGCCCAAGCGGATCAAGGATGTGTGTCGACTCACCGGCTGTGTCGCCGCCATGAGCTGATTCATCTCCAAGTCCACCGAGCGCGCCCTTCCTTTCTTCAAAATCTTGAAGAATGCAGGCCCAATGGAGTGGACCCCAGAAGCCGAGGCAGCATTGCAAGATCTGAAGGAATACCTTTCCTCCATGCCAATACTAGTTGCGCCTAAACCACAAGAGCCGTTGCTGCTGTATCAGGCGGTGACGAATCAAGTGGTCAACGTCGCACTGGTGGCACAGAGGGAGGTCGAGGAGGAGGCAGTGATGGCGGCAGAACTAGCGGATGGCAAGCCAAAGATTCCCCCGGCAGGGCCTGGTGCTGGCAAGGCGAGGCCCCCGGCAGAGTCTGATGCAACCAAGGCAGTGCCCGTGCAGTCGAGTGAGGTGGTGCAGAAGAAGAAGATGATGCAGCACCCGGTTTACTTTGTTAGCTCCCTCTTGTAGGGATCTAGGTCGAGGTACTCCGGTGTGCAGAAATTGCTCTTCGGCCTCCTTATGGCCTCGAGGAAGCTGCGTCATTACTTCCAAGCCCAAGAGATCACTGTCGTCACCCTCCCCCCGTTGCAATGGATACTGCATAACCCAGATGCAACTGGAAGGATTGTGGAATGGGCCTTGGAGTTATCAAGTTTCGGTTTGAAGTTAGAAAGTACCTCGACAATCGAGAGCAGAGTCTTGGCGGAGTTCATTGCAGAATGGACCTCAACGCCTGACGAAGAAATCCAGGAGACCACTCTCCCCGGCAAGGAGGTAGACCGCGACTGGATCAGGAACTTTGATGGGGCTTTCTTGCTACAAGGCGCAGGTGCCAATGTGCTGCTCGTCGCACCCACCGGAGAGCACCTCAAATACGTGATCCAGATGCACTTTCCCAAGGAGATGTCCACCAACAACACTGCTGAGTACGAGGGATTGCTCGCCGGTCTCAGGATCGCGGCAGACCTCGGGGTTAAGAAGCTCATCCTCAGGGGTGACTCGCAGCTTGTTGTTAGGCATGTCAACAAGGATTACCAGAGCCCATTGATGGAGGCTTACGTAGATGAGGTGAGGAAGCTGGAGGAACGCTTTGACGGTATCCAAGCGGAGGACGTCCCCCGAATGGAGAACGACATTGCCGATTACCTGTCGAAGCGTGCTGCATTCAAGCTACCTATGGAACCAGGTACCTTTTTGCTCCGGTTAACTCAACCATCCGTCGAACTGTCAACGGGGCAAAACAAGTGGAGGAAATCAGGTTCGGGCAAGTACTTTCCTACCGAGCCCCCTGGGGCTGCCGGCAAGGGTGCTGCCGCGGATGCTGAGCCTGCCAAAGGGCAACTGGCTCCGGCAGGGCGTCAAGCCCTGGTCATGGAGACAGCCGCACCCATGGCTGAGGAAATGCCTTTGGTCTTGCCGTCGAGCCCCAGGCTCCGGCATGGGCACAGCATACTGTCCGATTCCTCCAAACAGGGGAACTTCCTGAGGAGCAGGAGGAAGCGGAAAAAGTAGCCCGCTGGTTCGCCCTGTACTAGTTCGTCGACGACGTCCTGTACAGGAGAAGGCCGAACGGTATGAAATTGAAGTGCATCCCCGGGAGGAAGGACTGGAGCTGTTGGCAGAGATACATGGAGGCATATGTGGCTCCCACATAGGGTCGAGGTCCCTTGCCGGAAAGCGTTCCGACAAGGTTTCTTGTGGCCCACTGCCCTCCAGGATGCGACGGCACTAGTAACCAAGTGTGAAGCGTGTCAGTTCCATTCAAAGAAGCTTCATCAACCAGCTCAAGCCCTTCGAACAATCCCTCTCTCCTGGCCATTCTCGGTCTGGGGGCTCGATATACTGGGCCCTTCCCCCCGCGCTGTCGGGGGCTTTGAGTACTTGTACGTTGCAATCGATAAGTTCACAAACTGGCCGGAGGTGGAAGCAGTGAGAAAGGTGACTGCTCAGTCAGCTGTCAAGTTCTTCAAGGGACTGGTCTGCCATTTTGGTGTGCCAAACAGAGTCATCACCGACAACGGCACGCAGTTCACAAGCTACACCTTCGTGCAATACATTCAAGACCTCGGCAGCAAGGTCTTTTTTGAATCCGTGGCACACCCACGGAACAACGGCCAAGCGGAGGGGGCAAATGCTGAAGTGTTGTGAGGCCTAAGGACGAAGACCTTTGACAAGCTGCACAAGAGCGGAAGGCGCTGGATTGATGAGTTGCCGGCGGTTCTTTGGTCGATCAGGACGACGCCAAATCGAGCCACCGGTCAGACACCCTTTGCCCTAGTATATGGGGCAGAGGCAGTTCTCCCCACGGAACTCATATACGGGTCACCTCGAGTGCTCGCTTATGATGAGCTTGAGCAAGAGCAGTTGCGGCAAGATGACACAATGCTCCTTGAGGAAGATCGTCTTCGGGCGGCTATGAGAGCAGCATGCTACCAGCAAGCCTTGCGCCGCCACCATAGCCGCAAGGTTCATGCCTGAAGCTTTGAGGAAGGCGACCTTGTTCTTCGCCACGCTCGGTCGGCTAAGAATTCCAACAAGTTGACGCCAAAGTGGGAAGGCCCTTATCGGGTAATACGAGTCACCAGGCCCGGCGCAGTCTGCCTGGAGACCGAAGATGTTGTCCTAGTGAGCAACTCCTGGAACATCGAGCATCTTCGAAAGTTTTACCCATAAGGCGCGGCTTGCCGGGCCTCCCAGCAAGCCACCTTTTGTACGAGCTTTGCCGGCAAGGCATGTAACCCTTTGTACAAAGCCAAGCGCAGACCCTGAGCACAAATAAATGAAGCGCTGGTGCCCTAAGTTATAGCATGCATGCTAGGTCGAGTCTCTTCCTTGGTTAGGGTTGATAGTGCTTAGTGGCGACTAACCCCTAGCCTAGAGGTCGAGTGCGCGTCTATCTTTTTCTTTTCTGTCCTCCTTTGGTTCGCAGGGCACATGAGCACTTCTGCTGAGCTACTTGGAAGAAAGGAAACGGACCGGCGTCCCAACCCTGGCAAACCAGAGTTGCCGGGGACTGCAAACACAAGGATCCAACTGCGGCAAGACAAGGTTGCCGGGGGCTGCAGATCTAGATAAGTCTTTCATCCTCTATCATGCATTTCGGAACGGAGCTGGGATATGTGAAACCTCATTTTATTCTAGGCCACTGTGCTCCCCTTTTCTATACCCAAGGATTATATCCTGGGCCCGGATTTGGTTGTAGTCGAAGTGGCAAGGAAGTAGAACGAGGAGCCTAAGCCCGCTTCATCCCTGCCTCCGCCAAGGGCGCGAGAATGGTCGAGCGAAGTGGGGGGACGGCACGGCCTGTTGCCGGGAAGAAAACGTATATCTTAAATTGTAACAAGGATTCGCTCCTTGTCGCGGGGTCTACCCACGAACGAAAAACCTGGCAAACATCCCTTTTTCATTAAGAACATCCCACACAGGTACAGTCCGTACGGAATGAAAACCATGAACAAGGGGGATTACAAGAAACAAGAAGATGATGATCATGACAAGGATGACGAGTCCGGTGAGGAAGAGTTCCAGCAGGCTACGGAGGCCATGTGCGTCGATGGTGGCGCCTCGCTGCATACTTCTCACCGCCAGCTCAAGCCGTGGGCGTGTGAGATTACAGCGGCGGAGCCGTCGTTCGACGCTCAGAAGCCGCCGAAGTGGTCCAGCACGCCCCTCATCTTTGACGCCGAGGGCCACCCTGACCGCACGACCGTGGTCGGGTGTTTGCCATTGTTGGTCTCACCAACGATACGCAACCTCAAGGTGAACAAGATGTTGGTTGACGGTGGTGCTGGCCTGAACTTGATCTCGCCCGTCGTGTTCAAAAGGCTGCAAATTCCTGATGAAGACCTCGTGGAAACGTGCACGTTTCAAGGGATCAATCTGGGGAGGAGCCAGCCGAAGGGACAGGTCACACTGCCCGTGACGTTCGGAGGAGAGTTGAACTACACGACGGAGAGGATCATCTTCGATGTGGCCGAGATCCCCTCCCCTCGGGGGTCACCTCTGAGTCGTGCTCCGCGTCTTCCTCCTCTTCCCCCTCCCTGCAAGAATCGCGTGAAGACACGTCCACCAGCGCCATCGCCTCCGGGAACACGAGGGGTGCCGGCGGCACCAGGTGGGCATGGCGGCCAGAACCTGCGCCTCGTCCTTGCGACCGAACAAGGGAACAATGGCGCTCGGCGGATACTCTTGGTCATCCCCGACCCGGAGGCAGAGAGCTACAGCCAGCTCCTCATGAGACAAGGCTCCCAGACTCAGGCGAAGCTTGTCTTCTTCACCGCCAAGCGTCCACAAGGGGCGCGATCGCGCCTGGAGCGGAGCCACCCGCAGCATCAGGAACTCCCTCAGGAGCACGGCCCCCGTCAGCTTCGCCGCCTTCGTGTTGCCCGGCTTCAGGTCAGTGTTCATCTTCTCCAGCACCGACGTCGCCTGGTCATCAGTTAGCTTCACGCGAGACCACCCCTCGTCAGACTGGGCATCTCCGTCGGCAACCTCAAGCGTGGGTGGACGCACTTCGCGTCCATCATGACCCACTTGCTCCTAAAGCCGTTGGCCTTCTTCCTAGCCTTCGAGATCACGTTGGCCTTGCCGGCCGCGATGAAGTTGGCGCACCCGGAGGTACGAGCATCGTTGATGCGGAGGAAGAAGAAGTGGCGCAGCAAAGCCACGGACGGCATCACGCCGACATACACCTCACAGTAGCAAGCGAGGATCGACAAGAGAAGGATGGAGTTGGTATGGAGGTGAAGTGCCTGCAACCCGTAATGGCGGAGGATGGCGTAGAAGAAGTCGGAGAAAGGGGGAACTAGGCCAGTGATGATGCTGCTCATAAAGAAGGGGTAGAAGGTGCTATTCGAAGTCTCCGGCTCGGCGGAGCCAGCCTGGAGCTCGGTCTTCCCCCTCTTGTTGCTCTCCCCTGCCGTCAGCAGGCGCGTGGCGGCGAGGTTCTTCTCCGAGATGTTGGGCGCATCGAGAGCCGGCTCGTACCAAGCCAACGATGAAGCGGGCTTGACCTTTCGGGGCGCCATTGGTCGAAAGCTCGAAAGGGGATTGAAGCAGATCTGGAGATTTCGGAAGCAAGGAGCAAGAAAGGGGATCTGGAGCAGGGCGGAGGAAAGCAATGGGGGCAAGCGTTGCCCACGCTAGCCTTTTGTCAGACTGGCAGTTGTCGAGGCAGCATGAGGAAGCGAAGACGCCCACGTCCAATCAATCGCCACGCGTCGACCAAGGCGGCAGGCTGTTGGGGCCCGTGGCGCTCTGCACTTGCCCTTTGGCTTCGCCTCGAAGCCAAGTCCGAGCGCGCCTTGGGCCCGGGGGCTACAGTCGGTGTTCTGGGAACGGGGATCCCCAGACTTGCCTGTCTGCAGCCCACGGTGTGGCTCCACTCGCGGCCTAGTATGACCCGTCTTCACCAACAAACCCTCAGGACCCTCGCGAGGCAGACGACACAAGACCGCCTCAGGAGCGGCCTCACCAAGCTGGCTCGCGAGGGGCGGAGAGATCAAGGCAAGGCGAACCTCGCGAGGTTCCAATGACGTAAACCATGTCGTCCAAGACCACGCGGGCGCCAGGTGGGCGCCAGCACGCACAGTGTCCTCGTTTCCTCTTTGGTGCTAAGGAGGCAAGCGTAGGTGAGGAATACCGAGGCATCAGGCAAAGGTTTCCATATCGGTGCAACGAGACCAAGATCAACAGGACAGCAGGACAGAGGTCACCGTGGAGCCCAAGACGGCGTCACCACCAGAGCCTTTGGCAGGCGAAGACCACCTTTAGTCAGGATAGCTTGTACTAGCTATCCCCCTTCAAATTGGCCGTTGTGGCATCCCTTCCTGCTCAGTATATGGGAAGAGGACCGGGCCTCTACAAATAGGACTAGCCACCACAATAGGAGGCAACTGATCTTGGACTGGATCCACTCCATCCTCACACCCACCAAGCACAAGAATACCTCTCCTCAGGAGGTTGTATTTCCCCTTGTACTGTTCATCCTCGGCCCAAGAGGCAATCCACCAGACCACACTAGAGCACGCGAAGGCCCTGAATGCCTCCCTGGAGCAGCAGGTCGAGGCTCGTAGGGCTGTTTTGGCATTGATGAAGGGGGCGCCTTCCAAAGAGGAGGAGATTTTGAGGCATGAGGAAGCGCTGGTGCTGGAGGCCATGGAGCGCAGCCTCGAGCTTGAACGGTTGGAGACGAGGGAGCGCCAGGTCGCCCAGGCGGAGGACGCCACAAGTGCGCGAGAGGCCAGGATCCAGATCTTGTCAACAGATACGACCTGAAGTTGAAGCTCTTGAAAGCCGAAGCTGAGGGTTGAACCGCTGCCCTCATGTCGAAGCTGGATGAAGAGGAGCAGCGTGAGAAGGCTGCCGCCGCGGCCCTGATCTCCGTCCAGGCCGATTTGGCCTCCGCCCGTGCTGAGTTGGTCCCGCTTCAGCCGCGGGTTACCGACGTCGAGTCCCTCGCCCAGCAAAGCAGGGAAGAGGTGCTCCGCCGGCACACGCTACTGCGCGAGCACACTCCCATGCTCTGGGACCTTAGGACGAGGGCCAACCAGGCGCT
Organism: Triticum aestivum; assembly: GCF_018294505.1. Classification (NCBI taxonomy): domain Eukaryota; kingdom Viridiplantae; phylum Streptophyta; class Magnoliopsida; order Poales; family Poaceae; genus Triticum; species Triticum aestivum. The sequence continues at coordinate 247,434,203 of NC_057805.1, forward strand.
AGGCGCCATCTCCGACGAGCACGCCCCTCGCCCCCATGCCGAGGACTATGCCAGCCACCTTCGCTTCTTCACCGATGTCGTGACGCACCTGGAGGGTTAGGCCGAGATGGCTCGCGAGCTTGTCGAGGAAAAGAGCCGGGTCCTCCTTGGACGCGCGTTCTGCCGTGTCTTCAGCAATCTTCAGAATGCCGACCGCCACTTTGATTTCGACCCGACATCGCCGCAGTGCCCGGGGTCATCCGGGACAACCTGGCACGCTGGGTGGACGATAACATGGATGCTCTGGTCAGGGCTTTTTCTTCGGATGACGAATCAGTGGTGGTCATGGTGGACGAAGGCGGTGTGGTCGATGATGGTGAAGACGACGCCAGTGACGACGCCGACAGCATGTCCGGGGGCGATTCGGGAGATGCTGCGAGCGACATGTCTGATTGAGCCCGTACCCCTTTGTTCTGAACCTGCGTGCAAAAGCTTGGGCACGGCCCTTTAAGATGTAAGAGCATTTTGGGGAGGGGGGGCCCCTCATGTAATCAGACTATTGTTTTATTCCTTGAATCAGGCGCGAGATGTGCTTTTGCGAGTCCTCGAGTTTTTCCGCGAGCCTACTATAGTAACCTACCTCAGTTCAGACGGACCTCAGACTGGCCTTGTGGTCGCTGGCGTATATCTCTCCCGAGGGGAGTCCTTGCGGGCCTGCGAGGTGTTGGGCTCCTGAGGAGCCTGCTAGTCCGCCCAAGAGGGCCTCATGAGAAGCGAGTAACTGAAAGCGGCAGGATGCGCGTGCATGACACGCCCATCCCCCGCTCGCGAGGTGCTCGTGAGGGAGGGGTGGTAGGCACGGGCCTCAAAATAAGGCAAAGGACCAGAAAACTCAAGAAGCCAATATGAACGATAAAAAGACGCCCCCTGCATTTGTCAATGAAAATACAATTTCAAGTTCTCCAAAAAAGGAGGCAAATCGAGCTACAGAAAAAGTGGTTGAAAAGAAATGGCCGCGTCCGGCACCTAGCTAGTCTTCTTCTCTTCCCACCAGCGCGGAGCTAAGTGCTTTCACAGGCCATGAGCATAGTCATTGGGGGACAGTGTTGATGGCCAGCACGGAGCATGGTGCTTCCACTAGGACGTGGGTGGGAGCCCCCGAGGCCGGAGGGCAGCTCTCCGGAAACTCCGGGGCATGTACAGCACCACTCATTATTACGTGAGAGTGTCATAGGCGGAGACCTTCGAAGGCGTGAGCCTTACTTCATGTCACCACACGAGGGCCCCGCCTTGCGCCACCCTCGACCACCATTGGGGCGTCCGGAAACCAGGACAGTGCCAAGGGGCAAAGGGGATGCTAGCGGTGCCCTCGGCGACCACGAGACCTCTGCCGGGGGGAGGGCTAGTCGGCGCCTCCCCTGCAGAGGACCTACCTCCGAGCTATGCCTTGCGCCATGTGGCATGGGGAAGGGCCTGGCTCGAGACCCCTCCTGTGCAGCCCCTAGTGCGCTACCCCTGGTTGGAGCGGGGCTGCTGCGCTGGGGTCGCCGTACGCCGCCGTGGCCTGGTTCACCTGCGACCCATGGTTATCATAAACTTGCTCCTGAGATATCAGCGGTACCCTACGGTTATCGTCATTGTCGGGGTTGGTGAGGCTCCTGGGTGGCCCGTGGAAGGCCCGACTTCTAGCATTTCTTCCTCCCAGCCCGGCTCAAAAAGCAAGCAGGGGCCGTCCTCGGGTGTGTACTCCCGGTACACCATGCACGACACATAAGCTTCCGGAATTGCCGCTCCAGGACCCCCACCGAGGTGTCCGCCGCCCCATGCCGCCGGGCCCAACGCGTCGCCCTAGCGACTGTAGGGCGGCGCGCCATCGTGGCCACGTGGGGCAGCGCCCGCTGCCACCTCTTGAGCACTGCGTTGTTTTTCCCTTGAAGAGGAAAGGGTGATGGAGTAAAGTAGCGTAAGTATTTCCCTCAGTTTTTGAGAACCAAGGTATCAATCCAGTAGGAGGTCACGCTCAAGTTCTTTGCACCTACACAAACAAATAAGAACCTCGCAACCAACGCGATAAAGGGGTTGTCAATCCCTTCACGGTCACTTACGAGAGTGAGATCTGATAGAGATGATAAGATAATATTTTTGGTATTTTTATGATAAGGAGTAAAAGTAAAGAAAGCAAATAAACAGTAATGGAAATAACGGGAGATTAATATGATGGAAAATAGACCTTGGGGCCATAGGTTTCACTAGTGGCTTCTCGCAAGATAGCATAAGTATTACAGTGGGTGAACAAATTACTGTCGAGCAATTGATAGAATTGAGCATAGTTATGAGAATATCTAGGTATGATCATGTATACAGGCATCATGTCCGTGACAAGTAGACCGAAACGATTCTGCATCTACTACTATTACTCCACACATCGACCGCTATCCAACATGCATCTAGAGTATTAGGTTCATAAGAACAGAGTAACGCTTTAAGCAAGATGACATGATGTAGAGGGATAAACTCATGCAATATGATATAAACCCCATCTTATTATCCTCGATGGCAATAATACAATATGTGCCTTGCTGCCCCTGCTGTCACTGGGAAAGGACACCGCAAGATTGAACCCAAAGCTAAGCACTTCTCCCATTGCAAAAAAGATCAATCTAGTAGGCCAAACCAAACTGATAATTCGAAGAGACTTGCAAAGATAACCAATCATACATAAAAGAATTCAGAGGAGATTCAAATATTGTTCATAGATAATCTTGATAATAAACCCACAATTCATCGGATCTCGACAAACACACCGCAAAAGATGATTACATCGAATAGATCTCCAAGAAGATCGAGGAGAACTTTGTATTGAGATCCAAATAGAGAGAAGAAGCCATCTAGCTAATAACTATGGACCTGAAGGTCTGAGGTAAACTACTCACACATCATCGGAGAGGCTATGGTGTTGATGTATAAGCCCTCCATGATGAATGCCCCCTCCGGCAGGACGCCGGAAAAGGCCCCAAGATGGGATCTCACGGGTACAGAAGGTTGCGTCGGTGGAATTAGGTTTCCGTGGTCGCTTCTGATGGTTTGGGGGTATCTAGGTATATATACGAGGAAGAAGTAGGTCGGTGGTGCCACGAGGGGCCCACGAGGGTGGAGGGCGCGCCTGGGGGGGGGGGGGGGGTAGGCGTGCCCCCCAAGCTCGTGGCCTCCTCGTCTGTTGCTTGACATCCACTCCAAGTCCTCTGGATCACGTTTGTTCCAAAAATCACGTTCCCGAAGGTTTCATTCCGTTTGGACTCCGTTTGATATTCTTTTTCTGTGAAACACTGAAATACGCAAAAAACTGCAATTTGGGCTGGGCCTCCGGTTAATAGGTTAGTGCCCAAAATAATATAAAAGTGTACAAATAAGCCCATTAAACATCCAAAACAGAATATATTATAGCATGGAACAATCAATAATTATAGATACGTTGGAGACGTATCAAGCATCCCCAAGCTTAATTCCTGCTCGTCCTCGAGTAGGTAAATGATAAAAAAGAATTTTTGATGTGGAATGCTTCTTAGCATAATTCTCAATGTAAATCTTTTTATTATGGTATGAATATTTAGATCCGAAAGATTCAAGATAAAAGTTTAATGTTGACATAAAAACAATAATACTTCAAACATGCTAACCAAGCAATTATGCCTTATCAAAATAACATAGCCAAAGAAAGCTTATCCCTACAAAATCATATAGTTAGGCTATGTTTCAATATTGTCACACAAACGTTCTCATCATGCATAACCCCGATGACAAGCCGAGCAATTGGTTCATACTTTTAACGCGCTTCAGCCTTTTTAACTCTTACGCAATACATGAGCGCAAGCCATGGATATAGCACTATGGGTGGACTAAAGTATAATGATGGGGGTTATGAGAGAAGACAAAAAAGGTAGAAAGTCTCACATTGACGCGACTAATCAATAGGCTATGGAGATGCCCATCAATTGATGTCAACGACAGGAGTAGGGATTGCCATGCAACGGATGCATTAGAGCTATAAATATACGAAAGCTCAACAAAAGAAACTAAGTGGGTGTGCATCCAACTTGCTTGCTCACGAAGACCTAGGGCATTTTGAGGAAGCCCATCATTGGAATATACAAGCCAAGTTCTATAATGAAAAATTCCCACTAGTATATGAAAGTGACGACATACGAGACTCTCTAGCATGAAGATCACGGTGCTATTTTGAAGCACAAGTGGGGAAATAGGAGAGTAACATTGTCCCTTCTCTCTTTTTCTCTCATTTTTTTATTTGGGCCTTCTCCTTTTTTTTCTTTGGCCTCTTTTTTTTAGTCGGGAATCTCATCCCGACTTGTGGGGGAATCATAGTCTCCATCATCCTTTCCTCACATGGGACAATGCTCTAATAATGATGATCATCACACTTTTATTATTTACAACTCAATACTTAGAACAAAATATGACTCTATGTGAATGCCTCCGGCGGTGTACCGGGATATGTGATGAATCAAGAGTGACATGTATGAAAAAATTATGAATAGTGGCTTTGCCACAAAATACGATGTCAACTACATGATCATGCAAAGCAATATGACAATGATGAAGCGCGTCATAATAAACGAAATGGTGGAAAGTTGGATGGCAATATATGTCGGAATGGCTATGGAAATGCCATGATAGGTAGGTATGGTGGCTGTTTTGAGGAAGATATAAGGAGGCTTATGTGTGATAGAGCGTATCATATCACGGGGTTTGGTTGCACCGGCGAAGTTTGCACCAACTCTCAAGGTGAGAAAGGGCAATGCGCGGTACCGTAGAGGCTAGAAAATTGTGGAAGGTTGAGAGTGCGTATAATCCATGGACTCACATTAGTCATAAAGAACTCATATACTTATTGCAAAAGTTTATTAGCCCTCGAAGCAAAGTACTACTATGCATGCCCCTAGAGGGATAGATTGGTAAGAAAAGACCATCGCTCGTGCCCGACCGCCACTCATAAGGAAAGCAATAAAAGAACACCTATGTGTCAAAATTATCACACAATTTTTACCATACGTGCATGCTACGGGACTTGCCAACTTTAACACAAGTATTTTTCAATTTAACAATTACTCAACTAGCACACTCTAATATTACCACCTTTATATCTCAAAACACTTATCAAGTATCTAACTTCTCATAACATTCAATGAACTCAATATGGAAGATTAATTTCACAATTAAAGCAAATTACCATGCTGTTTAAGACTCTCAAAATAATATAAGTGAGGCATGAGAGATCAATAATATCTATAAAATACAACCACCGCCGTGCTCTAAAAGGTATAAGTGAAGCACTAGAGCAAAAACTATATAGCTCAAAAGATATAAGTGAAGCGCATAGAGTATTCTAACAAATTCCGAAACATGTGTGTCTCTCTAAAAAGGTGTCACAGCAAGGATGATTGTGGAAAACTAACAAACAAAGACTCAAATCATACAAGACGCTCGAAGCAAAACCCGCACGCACCATGGTGTGAGGGTTGAAGGCGCCAGACCGCGCCGCCTGCGGCCCACAGCGTTCAGCGGTGCACGGGCAGCCTGGAGTGCGGAGTTGAGGTCTTCTTGGGCGGACGGTGCCGCCCTGACGGGCCAAGCTGCCTAATGGTCGGTGTTGATCCTAGGGTCGCCGGACATCGGAATCACGGGGCGTCAGCGGATTAGCTGACGAAAGAGAGGCTTCGGCGCACCCCTACCTGGCGCGCCAAATGTCGGATTCTGGGTTCCGGCAAACCCTTGAGGTTCGAACACTGGGGTGCGCACGAAGATCTCTCTCTCTCTCTCTCTCTCTCTCTCTCTCTGTAGCTCGTTCTCGCAACGATATCAAGGCTTAACTCGACGAACCCAAAGAGCAAGAGACACGAGGGTTTATACTAGTTCGGGCCACCGTTGTGGTGTAATACCATACTCCAGTGTGGTGTGGTGGATTGCCTGGCAGGCTGAGGATGAACAAGTACAAGGGAAGGACAGCCTCCTGAGGAGAGGTGTTCTTGAGCACGGTGAGCTTGTGTGCTGAGGATGGTCTGAATGATCCGTCCCCTTGCTAGGGTGGTGGCTAGTCCTATTTATAGTGGCTCGGGTCCTCTTCCCAAATATTAGGCGGGAAGGGGTCCCACAACGGCCAATTCAAAGGGGGACAACTAGTAAAAGTTATCCTGGCAAAAGGTGGTCTTCGCCTGCCAAAGGCTCTGGTTGTGACGTCGTCGTGGGCTCCGCGGTGACCTCCGTCCTGCTGCCCTGCTGGTCTTGGTCTCGTTGCACCAATAGTGAAACCTTTGCCTGATGCCTCGGGACTCCTCGCATGTGCTTGCCCCTTTAGCACCAAAGAGGCAACGAGTACTCTGCGCCCGGTGGCGCCCGCCTGGCCTTGGTCGTCATGGCTCACATCATGCGAACCTCGTGAGGTGCCCCTTGCATAGACATCTCCACTCCTCGGGTACTAGCCTAGGGGGCTGCCCCTGAGGAGGTCTTGCGTCGTCTGCCTCGCGAGGCTTGGCCCCTCGCGAGGGTCTTGAGTGGTTGTTGATGAAGATGGGCCGTACCAGGCCGCTGGATGAGCCACGCCCTGGGCCGTAGGCAGGCAAGTCTGGGTATCCCCGTTCCCATGACGCCGACAGACATAGATGCCAAAACTCATTCCCTCGCTGCTTGGGATCTATTATGCCATCCGAAGAAGAAATGAGGGCTTGGTGTCATCAACCTACAAATTCAAAACAACGGCCTGCTGATTAAATAACTCCACAAATTTATGCTCAATCATGACACTCCATGGGTGATGACTTTATGGGATGCCTACTACTCTGATTAAATCCCTCCACATGCCAAACCAAACTATGGATCTTTCTGGTGGCGTGATGTGTTCTCTCTGATGGATGTGTATCGTGGGATTACCAGTTGTGTACCGGCGGCGGGAGACACAGTTATTCTATGGAAGGATGTGTGGCTGGATGAACAACCTCTAATGAACACTTATGAACATTTGTTCTCTTTCACTAAGAATGAGGATATTTCTTTGGCACAGTTCTACAACAACGGTTTGCCAAAAGAAAACTTCATGCTGCCATTATCTTTGGAAGCTAGGGCGGAATTGAATGAACTACAGACAACAATGACTGGAATATCTCTGGAACATATGGCCACGAACGAATGGATACTATGTTGGGGAGACACAAAGTACAAACCGAATAAATTCTATGTTTTCATGTTCAATAATGTGCAAGCACCTCAAGTTATAACATCAATCTGGAAATCCAAGTGCATCATGAGACACAAGGTTTTTGCGTGGCTAATGCTCCTTGACAGAGTAAACACCAGAGATTTATTGCGTAGACGGCACTTTAATATTGGTCATGATCATAACTATCCTCTCTGTGAGCATGGAGTACTACAAACAAACAATCACCTCTTCTACGAATGTCCCTTTGCTACCAGATTCTGGGAGATATTGGGTATTGACTGGGGAAACCAGCTGGATATGCAAGCAAGACATGATCAATCCAGAGAGAGCTGGCAGAGACCATTGTTTAAGGAAATCACCACCCTAGCTGTTGGGGAACGTAGTAATTTCAAAAAAATTCCTACGCACACGCAAGATCATGGTGATGCATAGCAACGAGAGGGGAGAGTGTTGTCCACGTACCCTCGTAGACCGACAGCGGAAGTGTTATCACAACGCGGTTGATGTAGTCGAACGTCTTCACGATCCTACCGATCAAGTACCGAACACACGGCACCTCCGAGTTCTACACACGTTCAGCTCGATGACGTCCCTCAAACTCCGATCCAGTCGAGTGTTGAGGGAGAGTTTCGTCAGCACGACGGCGTGGTGACGATGATGATGTTCCACCGACGCAGGGCTTCGCCTAAGCTCCGCAACGGTATTATCGAGGTGTAATATGGTGGAGGGGGGCACCGCACACGGCTAAGAGATCTCAAGGATCAATTGTTGTGTCTCTGGGGTGCCCCCCTGCCTCCGTATATAAAGGAGCAAGGGGGAGGCAGCCGGCCAAGGGGGGAGGCGCGCCAAAGGGGGGAGTCCTACTCCCACCGGGAGTAGGACTCCTCCTTTCCTTGTGGGAGTAGGAGAAGGGAAGGGGGCGCCCCCCTTCCCTAGTCCAATTCGTACCAGATCATGGGGAGAGGCGCGGCCACCTTTTGAGGCCTTTCTCTCCTTTCCCGTATGGCCCATTAAGGCCCAATACGAATTCCCGTAACTCTCCGGTACTCCAAAAAATACCCGAATCAGTCGGAACCTTTCCGAAGTCCGAATATAGTCGTACAATATATCGATTTTTACGTCTCAGCCATTTCGAGACTCCTCGTCATGTCCCCGATCTCATCCGGGACTCCGAACTCCTTCGGTACATCAAAACTCAATAAAACTGTCATCGTAACATTAAGCGTGCGGACCCTTCGGGTTCGAGAACTATGTAGACATGACCGAGACACCTCTCCGGTCAATAACCAATAGCGGGACCTGGATGCCCATATTGGCTCCCACATATTCTACGAAGATCTTTATCGGTCAGACCGCATAACAACATACGTTGTTCCCTTTGTCATCGGTATGTTACTTGCCCGAGATTCGATCGTCGGTATCTCGATACCTAGTTCAATCTCGTTACCGGCAAGTCTCTTTACTCGTTCCGTAATACATCATCCTGCAACTAACTCATTAGTCACAATGCTTGCAAGGCTGATAGCGATGTGCATTACCGAGTGGGCCCAGAGATACCTCTCCGACAATCGGAGTGACAAATCCTAATCTTGAAATACGCCAACCCAACAAGTACCTTTGTAGACACCTGTAGAGCACCTTTATAATCACCCAGTTACGTTGTGACGTTTGGTAGCACACAAAGTGTTCCTCCGGTAAACGGGAGTTGCATAATCTCATAGTCATAGGAACATGTATAAGTCATGAAGAAAGCAATAGCAACATACTAAACGATTGGGTGCTAAGATAACGTAGTGGGTCATGTCAATCACGTCATTCTCCTAATGAGGTGATCCCGTTAATCAAATGACAACTCATGTCTATGGCTAGGAAACATAACCATATTTGATTAACGAGCTAGTCAAGTAGAGGCATACTAGTGACACTCTGTTTGTCTATGTATTCACACATGTATTATGTTTCCGGTTAATACAATTCTAGCATGAATAATAAACATTTATCATGATATAAGGAAATATATAATACTTTATTATTGCCTCTAGGGCATATTTCCTTCACTAGCTTCATGGAATATACGGAAACAGAGAAACAAAGTGATTTTTGAATGGGAGGTGGCCACACATCTTGACTGGTTTAGGAAACTTAAAGAGGAATTTGTGATTTTAGGATATAAAATAAATCCCCAAAGCTTGACCTTCTTGGAAGGTTACAAGGAGTCTCCCACAACAATAGCACACTCCTCTATTTAAATGTCTCAGTATAATTTTTCTCTCTTCAGGGTGCTGCCCAAAGTGGCTAACCCCCAACCCTTTTGTAATAAAAGCAACAGTAGGATCCTCTCCTGGTGTTTTCCATTGTCAAAAAAATGTATCTTGAGCAGAATGTCAATGCTTCTATAGCAATGTGGGCCTCTACAATGGAACTATCAGGTCTAGCTCTGTTCCTAACATAGCCGTTGAGAGTTCCTAGCCGCCTTTCAATAGGGTACATCCATCCATACTTTACTGGACCTGTAAGTAGTGCCTCATCAGGTAGATGAATAGCCAAATGCACAATCACATCAAAGAAGAATGGAGGATATATCTTCTCAAGGTCGCATAGGATAATTGCCATCTTGTCGTTAAGATGCTACTCATCATCTATCTTGATCTTTCTACTACGGTGTTCCCTGAAGAATTGTCCCGACTCTGCAACTTCTCTGTGTAAGTCAGAGCAGCCCAATCCTCTAAGGATAATAGGTAAAACCCTATGAAGTAGGACGTGACGGTCATGAGTTTTCAAGCCTTGTACCTTGGTTCCATCTGCATTGATTCTCCTTTCAGTGTTGGAAGCAAATGCATGTGGGAATCTCACATGTGACAGGACCTTGCATAATTCTTTTTTTCTTCTTCAAGATGCACACAACTGGTGTCATATCCCATGATGCACCATCAGCTTTCACCTGCAAATCGGATCTGATACCCAGGTGTGTCAAATCAATCCTAGATTTCAAGGTATATTTTGTCTTGACTTCAGTATTAAGAAGTCTGCTGATAATGCTCTCACATATATTTTTCTCGATGTGCGATTATGTCGCGGATCCAAATATTTCCTATACTCCATGTCCCACAAAGTGGATCTGCGGGTAAACAATAATATCTCTTCTGGCCTCCCACACTTCCTTTTCCCTCTACCATTCTCACGATGGTTTCCTATGGTAATATGCCTGACCTTCTAATTCCTTCGCCAACTCATCGTTGGTGAGCCTCCTTGGCGCATCACAGTTTTCATGAGCTGCATGGAACATATGTCTTCGGTATTTTTTAAGATGTGGCTTGTCGTTGGCAAGGGAACAACAATGTCCAATGTAACAAATCTTGCTAAGTATTGGGTATGACAACGGATTCTTGCCACATTGAACACATGCATTGTAACCATGTGTCGTTCGCCCTAACATAGTGGCATTAGCCGAATAATCATGGATGCAACAAATTATAACAACACGCAGAATGAAATCAGCTGGTGGGCTGCTATAAAGGTCTCGAGTGAGAACACCCCTCCATAGCATTTGAAGTTCCTCCACAAGAGGCTCCATAAATTAATCAAAATCCTTTCCAGAACTTTTTGGACATGGGATGAGCAAGGTCATGATGTAGTTTGATTCTTTGGTGCAGACATTTAGCGCTCTGGTGTCCAAATGGGTTGAATCCATTTGTAGCTAAGCCAAGTCTAATATTTCCCGGCTCAGCAACAAACTCTTTGTTCAAATTGAAGCTTGTCCAGTTACTACCATGAGATGGATGGCTCATTACATTCCGATCTCTGTACTCTTGGTTCCTAGAATACGATAGTACATCCTCTCTTGTTTGAGCATCATGAAACAAGCTTTACAATCTTGGTATAATTGGAAAATATCTCAGAATCTTATGAGGAATCCTCTTCACAGCATCACAATATTTCCATCTTGATGATTTGCATTTTGGGGATTCACTTAAGTTGGCATAAACCTTCTGTAATAGAACACAATTTTTCTCGCAAACATGGATCATATCGTTTTTCTTGTGCAGGTGTAAGTTCTCGAAATGCGCGAGCATTTATTAGCATTGTTTTAGTGTTGGTCAAGATCAGTAGCTCCACCGCCACCTGCTCAACCTCCTCTTCCTCCTGAGAATTAGGCAGATCATGATGGCAATCTGCTGCTCCCGCATAGTCAGTAACATTGACGTTCACAGCTTCATGATGATGAACCCACATAGTATATGTGGCTGACATCCCATACAAGTGTCGATGATTTTGAACAGTTGACTAGGGTGTTGAAACAGAATTCATACAATTGCTACACAGGAAGTGCACATCTGCTTTCATACCACCGTACTCTGCTCAGATAAAGTTCATGAATGTCGGCGTCCTGGGAACGGGGGTCCCCAGACTTGCCTGCCTGCGGCCCATGGTGTGGCTCCACCAGCGGCCCTGTATGGCCCATCTTCACCAGCAAACACTCAAGACCCTCGCGAGGGGCCAAGCCTCAAGAGGCGGACGATGCAAGACCTCTTCGGGGGCGGCCTCACCAGGCTGGCTCATGAGGGGCAGAGAGATCAAGTCAAGGGGCACCTCGCGAGGTTCTTGTGACGTAAGCCATGAAAACCGGGGCCAGGCGGGCGCCAGCGCGCGCAGCGTCCTCACATCCTCTTTTGTGCTAAAGAGGCAAGCGCAGGCGAGGAGTCCTGAGGCATCAGGAAAAGGTTTCCATATCGGTGCAACAAGACCAAGACCAGCAGGACGACATGATGGAGGTCACCGTGGAGCCCAAGATGGCGTCATTGAGGGAGTCCTGGACTAAGGGGTCCTCGGGCGTCCGGCCTGTTATCCATGGGCTGGATTGGTGGGCTGTGAAGATATGAAGGCCGAAGACTCTACCCGTGTCCCGATTGGCCTCTCCTTGGCGTGGAAGGCAAGCTTGGCGATCAACTATGAAGATTCCTTCTTATGTAACCAACTCTATGTAACCCTAGATCCCCCCGGTGTGTATATAAGCCGGAGTGTGTAGTCAGGAAAGTAAATACTCATTACCATAGGCATACATGCTAGACTTCTAGGGTTTAGCCATTACGATCTCGTGGTAGATCAACTCTTGTAACACTCATATTCATCAAGATCAATCAAGCAGGAAGTAGGGTATTACCTCCATAGAGAGGGCCCGAACCTGGGTAAACATCGTGTCCCCGGTCTCCTGTAACCATCAATCATAGACGCACAGTTTGGGACCCCCTACCCGAGATTCGCCGGTTTTGACACCGACATTGGTGCTTTCATTGAGAGTTCCACTGTGACGTCGACGAAAGGTTCGATGACTCGCCTTGTCCTTCAAGACAAAATGACCTCCCGGGGAGTGCTGGCCCCTGGCCAAACCCTCCGGCTGGGCGGCTTTACCATGATCGCTCGTTCGGCCTTTAAGCCGACGATGACCTCTCGGGCCATCGAAAACCCCCTTCTCATCAACTCCGAACACTCCAAGCAGATGGATACGACAGAGTTTTCGTCCTTAAACGAGCTCCTAGATCGCATCGCTGCTTTGGGAATCGCCACAGATTATGATTGGATCGGGCCTAAAACCGATCAAGGAGAAACCAAAACTCCGCCGGTCACCCACAAGATAGCGGTGGTCGAGGAGCAGGACGGTGAATCTTCTTCTACATCGAAGATGGGCTATGTTCGGGTCGCTGATCAGGAAGAACCGGATACCCACTAGTGAAAGGACGCGACCAGCTCTCCGAACATAGAATCGGACGGCAGTCCTAAACAATCAGAAGATACTCCGGAGCCCGGACTGTTGAGTCTGTAAGGTCTTTTGACTCTGAAAAATCGGTCAGGTCGGGGTTCGGATTTAATTCCACCCACCCACCCGGACATAGATGCTCTCATGAGCATAAAACAGCAGTCTCAGGAAACAGTCCACCACTTCTGGGCCAGATTCCTCCTTGTCAAAGACAAGGTAAAAAATTGCCGGGACGAGGACGCAATATCAGCGTTCCGCAACAATTGCGCGGACGAAGGAATTTTCAACGCAATCAATCACCGCCGCATACTGAAGTTCGCTGACTTAGAAACTATCATATAGAAGTACAGCGCGATGGAAAGCGCCTGGAAAACTCAGGCAGCTTGCTCGGAACCATCGGTCCGAACTCAACTCCTCCTACAGGCAAAGAGGGCGCATCCCGGTGGCACGCCCAGTACAAAAGTCAAGAAATCTAAACCCATTACGCGGCACGGCACCGTTCTGGAGGGATGGCTCGATGGCCCATGCAAAATACACACGACAACAGATACCGTGGCAACCCACAGCCTTAGAGCATGTTGGATACTCCGGAGGTAGCCAAGAGCAGCGAAGACATCCTTATCAAGGATACTCCAGAGCAGGACCCTCCAGAAAATGACGACACAAGAGTATTGACGGTCTTCGAGACATTCGCTTCAAATAACAAGCGCAAAAGGGCACTTAGAGACCTCGCCGAAGTCTGCCAAATCACTGCAATAAACCCTTGGAACGACACGGCTATAACATTTAATGCCAGGGGCGAACCGAGGTACATGACAGTCCGAGTACCAGCCGCATTAGTCCTCAGTCCCATCATGGACGGGTTTCGACTGACTAATGTCCTCATGGACGGCGGCAGCGGACTAAACCTCATTTATGAGGATACACTCCATAAAATGGAAATAGACACGAGCCGCATCAAGCAAATTAGCACAACCTTCCGAGGAATCATTCCCAGTCGGGAGGCGCGGTGCGCGGGAAAAATCACACTGGACGTAGTATTCTGCACGCCGGAGAATTATCGGTCCGAAGAAATCACTTTCCAAGTGGCCCCTTTCAGCAGCGGATACCACGCCTTGTTGGGGCGGGATGCTTTTACACACTTCCAAGCTATACCTCATTACGGGTATATGAAGCTCAAAATGCCCGGACCAAACGGTATAATCACTCTCGTTAGTGATCCGGACATAGCACTCCGCGTTGAAAACAAAACCACATCCCTGGCCCTTGAGGCACTATCCAAAGCCCTCGCGGCCGAAGAATTAACCGCGTTGCACTCCACGGTGGACAGGGACGATGTGATCCTCGACAAATGCCCCAAACCCACCTCCTTCAAACCATCAGAAAAAATAGTCAAATTCCAGGTCCACCCGACGGAGCCCAAGAAGACAGCATCTATCGGAGCACAACTGAACCACACAGTTGACGCAGCACTACGAGAATTCCTGCATGAAAACTGGGACATATTTGCCTGGCACCCTTCAGATATGCCAGGGATCCCACGCAAGCTGGCCGAACATAGCCTCAATATATTAAAGGGATTCAAACCGGTCAAGCAAACACTGTGACGCTTTTCCGAACCCAAGCGACAAGCCATGGGGGAGGAGCTGGCCAAGCTTATCGAAGCCGGCCAGATTCATTAGAGAAATCAAACATCTGGACTGGGTGGCAAACCTGGTGATGGTACCAAAGAAGGACAAATCCTGGCATCTGTGTGTCGATTTCAAAGACCTCAACAAGGCTTGCCCTAAGGATCCCTTCCCCCTCCCCTGCATTGATCAAATCATTGACGCCACCGCATGACACGACTCACTGTGTTTCCTCGATGCATATTCCGGATACCATCAAATCAAAATGAAGGAGTCCGATCAAGCTGCAACAACATTTATTACCCCATATGGGCCATTCTGCTTCAATACCATGCCCTTCGGGCTCAAGAACGCCGGCGCCACATACCAACGCATGATTCAAACATGCCTGGAGAAACAGATCGGCAAGACAGTAGAAGCTTACGTCGATGATGTCGTCATCAAAACTAGGCACGTCGAAACACTAATAGACGACTTGCGTCTTACATTCGACAACCTCCGTGCATATGACATTAAACTCAACCTGGAAAAATGCGTCTTCGGCGTCTCCGCTGGAAAGCTGCTAGGCTTCATCGTTTCCAATAGAGGAATAGAAGCAAACCCAGCTAAAATCTAAACTCTGTCAGAGTTGGCTACGCCAACAGACCTCAAACAAGTCCAAAAACTAGCTGGTTGCGTGGCAGCGTTAAGTCGCTTCATCTCCAGATTAGGAGAAAAGGCACTACCACTCTATCGCCTCTTACGGTGCGCCGACAACTTCGAATGGACAGACGCGGCGACTGCCGGACTGGAGGAAATAAAGTCCCTCCTAGCAAGCAACCCAATCTTGGCTGCACCAAACGCTGGCGAACCCATGTTGCTATACATATCGGCAACACATCTGGTGGTGACCACCGTGCTCGTCGTCGAACGAGAACAGGACGGACACAAATTCCCACTTCAAAAACCAGTATACTATGTATCTACTGTCCTCACACCATGCAAATCCCGATACCCCCATTACCAAAAGATAGCATACGAGGTCTTCATGGCATCCCGAAAGCTACGACACTACTTCCAGGAGTGTTCAATCACGGTGGCTTCTGAAGTCCCACTCAATGACATAATAAACAACCGTGATGCCACGGGACAGATCTCCAAATGGGCCATAGAGCTACTTCCATTTGACATAACATACAAGCCACGCCGAGCCATCAAATCCCAAGTGCTGGCTGACTTCGTTGCCGAATGGACAGAGGCTGAACTCCCTAAAGAGTACAACACATATTCCAATTGGATTATGTATTTTGACGGGTCCAAAATGTTGGCGGGGCTGGGAGCAGGGGTCATACTAACGTCCCCCACTGGAGATGCCGTCCAGTATGTACTCCAGATATTATACACAGACTCCAACAACGCAGCCAAATACGAGGCCTTATTGCATGGTCTTCGGATGGTCGTATCCATGGGCATACAACACCTGGAGGTGCGCGGGGACTCAAACCTCGCAATATCCCAAATAAACGGAGACTTTGACGCCAAAGATCCAAAGATGGCAGCTTATCGTAATGCTGTCTTAAAAATGTCGGCTCGGTTCGAGGGGCTTGAATTCCATCACGTCGCCCGAGAAAGTAACCAGGCGGCGGACGTCCTTGCTCGCATTGGCGCTAAGCGCGACCCCGTCCCACCTAACATCTTTGTGTAAAGGCTTTTTAAGCCATTCGTGTTGTGGCAAGGGGAGGGCGGCAACAACAGTCAAGATCCGAATACAAACCCAAATCCCGAACACACCGATAGTATCGGGGGCTCAGCCACCGAAATGACACCGCCGGCCCATCTCATTATGGTAGTCATTGCCCCATGAACCGAACCCTTCTTGGCCTACATTAATAGGAAGGAGCTTCCCGAAGACCAGGATGAGTCCCGCCGCATTGTCCGGCGCTCAAAGGCCTACAAGGTTCATGACGGAGAGCTCTACAAGAAAAGTACTACCAGAGTACTTCAAAGATGTATCTCCGAGGAGGAGGGGCGGCAGCTTTTGGCAGAAATTCATGCAGGTCTAGGCGGATAGCACGCCGCAGCCCGGGCCCTTGTTAGCAAGACCTTCCGTACAGGTTTTTATTGGCCGACGGCCCGAGCAGACGCACAGGACCATGTCCAACGCTGCGTCAGGTGCCAATTCTTCACCAACCAAAGCCACATGCACCCAACTGCCTTACAGACTATCCCCATCACTTGGCCTTTCGCGGTTTGTGGACTGGATATAGGTTGGACCCCTTAAAGGGGGAAGCCATAAGAAAAATATCTGCTGGTTATGGTTGACAAATTCACTAAATGGATAGAGGATAAACCGGTCAAAATGGCTGAGTCCGGCTTGGTGATAGACTTCATATCCGGTGTTGTGCACCGTTATGGTGTCCCACACAACATCATAACCGACAACGACTCTAATTTCACAGTCGACGAGGTAAAAACCTGGTGTACTAATCTGGGCATTAAACTCGATTACGCCTCCGTGTACCACCCACAAACCAATGGTCAAGTCAAACGAGCCAATGGTCTTATTATGAGCGGCATCAAGCCCAGACTAGTGTGGTCTTTAAAAGAATCAGACAAGCACTGGGTTGAGGAGCTCGACTCCGTACTCTGGGGGCTACGGACCACGCCCAACCGTACTACCGGATACACACCTTTCTTCATGGTGTATGGCACAGAGGCCATGTTGCCGTGCGATATTATTCACGACTCACCTCGAGTGCGTATGTACGAAGAGAGAGAAACCGGTCTTGATCGGCAGGACGGCCTAGATGCCCTAGAGGAGGAGCGCGATGTCGCAAAAGCCCGTTCAACATTTTACCAATAGCAGGCTCGAAGATATCAAAGCAGAGAAGTACGGGCCAAGACTTACAACGTTGGCAAACTCGTTCTACGCCTGTCGGAGAAGAAAAAGGACAAACTCAAGCCCAAATTGGAGGGTCCCTTCATAATTGACGAAGTTCTCACCGGAGGAGCGTACCGTCTTCGTGATGCATCAGACAATCGCCTCGAGCTGAACCCCTAGAACGCGGCCAGACTCCAAAGATTCTATGCCTAGCGCCAAACTCCTTGTTCGTCTCCTTCTCCCCTGTAGTTTCCATTATTTTTTCTCTCTTTTGCGATTACTTTTTTTTATTTATCGCTTTAAAGCTTTGGTACGGCTAGACCGCACACTCCTGACACATACATCCTTAAATATGTATGTCCATTATACCTGGGGGCTTCTTGGACAGAAGCTTTTTATTATTATTCCTCGAGCATCAAGCTCTTCACATATGAGTTTTTTCATATATACCTTTTCTTCGCCATTATATGCATCGATATGACTTAAGTTTTGGCCAAGCTGGGTTGCCTGGCTCCTGTGCTTATGCCCTACGTTCTCGTTAGTTCGGCTAGGGAATAAAGGGAGCACCTCTGCGATTGTTACTGCCGGGTCATCCGGATGTGTACTTCAGACTGGGTGAAGCCGAAAGCTAGCGTTCTTGAGGGAATATTCGGTCGGTGAATTAAAGACGTTTTTGCATTTACTCCATTGCGAACCCCCAGAAGTTACATACACTGTGATTTTTCCATCACAATTCGGACATGTACATTAATACATGCACACCCAGGGAAAGGAATCCTTAACGGAACTATTCTCTCTGGAAGATGTTTCTTACAATCTCAATGTAATATAACTATGACCCGTACGCCTTGTTTTCCATGCATACCCCAGTCTATTCAGACGCGACGGTATTCGGAAACACTCCGCACATTCGGGTCCGGAGGTTGAAGCGAAAAGGTCTGCCATGACACATGATATACAATTCAGCTAGAGTTCCACATGACGAGGAAAGTACATAGTCACTTGGACTCAAACACTTCCTCCTCTACACCATCCAACAGGCAGTCTATCTTACAATCCTGTTGGGAATATTTGGCGGCCACCTATACTTGGTCATACACTAAACTAACGGGAATTTCTTCCCCATTTGACCCTAGCGGTCCGACCCGGGCCATGTGATTAGGATCCACCTTGGTATATCGCGTTTTGACCATGGCTCAGGCCTCTCGCGCACCTTCTCTGCAGGCCGATATCTTCCATAGTCGGATACGCCGCCGCGCTCCCTTGAACAGCTCTACAAGCTCCTCCATACTTCCTGGAGGGGAGGCGGATGGCCGTAAGGCCTTGGCAACACTCCGCATGGCCAGCCGAGCATGCTCGTGCACTTGCAACAGTCTTTGCAGCAGATCAGTTGATGAGCCTGACACCTCCTCTTTAGGACGGCCCGTCAATATACCTGCAATCATAACCATATCAGTTCCATTTATCTCCGAACTATTTTCAAAATAGTTTTGACACATACTGAATATGCCGCCCCACAGCTTCTTGTTCTCCTTTACGGAGTCGGCTAGCTGGGTCAGCACTCGCTCGCCTGCGGCGTGTAGTCTTTTCGCCTCTTTTCCTCCATCTTGGGCAATCTTCACCTTCTCTTCAAGTTGATAGGGCGACCCTATTATGCGATTAGCCACAGTAATAGTACAGTGGGGACACAATTATTGTTCCTTGATGGAGGGGAACGCTACCAGAGACGCCTTCTTGAAGTCTGCCAGTTCGGTGGTAGCGACACTCAGTTGCGCCCGGCACTGCTCCTGCTCTTGGGCTAGCAGGCCATTCTTCTCTGTAAGGACCTGGTTATACGGCCGATGGTTCATAGCGCTCTCTACTTCCGAGTTGGTGACGGACATGTCTTCCGAACCCTCGGACGAAGGACAATCCGGCGTTGTCCTCATATCGGCCACCATCTCTCCGGCAGGATCTAACTCCCGGTTGTCAGGAGCACGGCCGGCCGAGCCCCCGGACATAGTTCGGCGGACCCTTTTCCTGGAACTAGACAAACGCACAAAGTCACAGTCGGGTGCGGCCGCCGAAAAACATATTTATGAATCCATACCTCTTCGATGAAAGCCTGGTTGTGTCTTCACCGGCCTTCCTCTTCGAAGGCTTGCCCAGCGTGGGAGCCGATCTCTTTGGAATTGCCGAACTCCTCCTCTTTGGAGCACAAGACAGTGCGGTGGGTGAGGCAAAATAAAAGCACTCTTTTAGAGGAGGTGTCTCTTGATTACTTACGTGTGAAGCAGGAAGGAGGCCAGGGTAGTCGGCGGTGATGGCCACTTCTGTGCCATCATAGCTCGCCTGGTAAAACACCCCCTCCGCGAGAACCACATATATATCTGGATCCTCTTCAAACCCGGGGTCAAGATCCCGGTTGTGATTCTCCGGCTATGTGGCGGGACTATGAAGTCCTTCGGTGACCTTTCGCCAGTGCTGTCATAACAAACAGATTTGGAATTTATCAAAAGTAATCCGGAAGTGGAATGAGTGAAACAGAGGGGTTGGGGCTTACCCAACTGGGAGGATTATACATAGGATACCCATCTCTGCGCTTAATGCGAAGAAATTCCTCTTCCTCCCCTTTAAACAGCTCGGCCAATATCTTGGCCAGAGCGGCGGGGGTATCCGGACCTTTCTGGCCACAGCGGGAGGCGTCATCCTCTCCATTATAGTGCCACATTGGTAGCCCTTAGTATTGTAGCGGCTGAACCCCTCGCACTATGGAGGTCACCATTACCTCGATTATTGCGAGTCCGGACTGAGCGAGCATCTTTATCTTGCTCATAAGCTGACGAACTTCTGCGTTGTCATCCTCTTCAAGGCTCTGAGCACGCCAACTATGGCACTTCTTCAGCGGAATACTCGCGAATTCAGGAAGACCCTTTCGAACTGGGTCAGGAAGCGCAACGTCCTCAATGTAGAACCATTCGGAAGGCCATTCTTTAGATGCCTTCCTTGGTGTGCCGGACAGATATCCGGTATCGGCGATACGCCATACTTCGGCTCCGCCCACTTCAAATATTGACCCCTCATGATTGTACGGGACAAAACAGAACAACTTCCTCCACAGCTCAAAATGGGCCTCAGTGCCTAGAAATAATTCGCATAAGGCGATATGACCTGCGATGTGCAGAATGCAGGCAGGGGTGAAGTTGTGCAGCTGGAGGCCGTAATATTCTAGAAGCCCTCGGAGGAACGGATGGATTGGAAATCCGACACCTCTTAGCATGTAGGGGACGAAACACACCCGCTCTCCCTCGGATGGATTGGGGAAGCCCTCTGCCTGAGTCTCACCATTGAAGGAAGCTAGCCCTGCTGGAACAGGGACTAGATCTGCAGGGGGAAGAAATCCATGCGTCTGCAGATTCGTTAATTGACTGTGGGACACAGAACACCTCTCCCACTCGCCTTTAGCTGGGCCGGAATGGGAGGAGGTGCTGGGAACGCTAGCCATGTTGGAATGGTTTCTCCTAGTAGTCTCCGGGGATTTTTCTCTGCGTGGTGCTGATTGGATCTAGGATCCAATCTCTTTAAATAGGCGCTCTTCCTTGCCTGGACGGGGTGCTATTTGCAAAAATACCCTGACCTTCGGCATTCGCTCAACACGTCGAAGACGAAGTTATTTGACGCGCAGAAGCCGAGGGGAGCGACATTGATCAACGACCGAATACATTACATGGAGGACATCGGAGGAGGAACCCGCCTTGCAATGCCGAAGACAATTTTTGTGCCGAACACTTCGCTATTGAAGACTGGTTCGGGGGCTACTAAGGGAGTCCTGGACTAAGGGGTCCTCGGGCGTCCGACCTGTTATCCATGGGCCGGACTGGTGGGCTGTGAAGATATGAAGGCCGAAGACTGTACCCGTGTCCGGATTGGACTCTCCTGGGCGTGGAAGGCAAGCTGGGCGAGCAACTATGAAGATTCCTTCTTATGTCACACACTCTATGTAACCCTAGATCCCCCCGGTGTCTATATAAACTGGAGGGTGTAGTCCGGAAAGGAGATGCTCATTACCATAGTCATACAGGCTAGACTTCTAGGGTTTAGCCATTACGATCTCGTGGTAGATCAACTCTTGTAACACTCATATTCATCAAGATCAATCAAGCAGGAAGTAGGGTATTACCTCCATAGAGAGGGCCTGAACCTGGGTAAACATCGTGTCCCCTCTCTCCTGTAACCGTCGATCCTAGACGCACAGTTCGGGACCCCCTACCCGAGATCCGCCGGTTTTGACACCGACAGTCACCACCAGAGCCTTTGGCAGGCGAAGGCCACCTTTAGTAAGGATAACTTGTACTAGTTGTCACCCTGCAAATTTCGCCGTTGTGGCATCCCTTCCCGCTAACATTTGGGGAGAGGACCAGGGCCTCTATAAATAGGGCTAGCCACCGTAGTAGGCGGAGGGATCTCGAACTCAACTAACGGATTAAAGGCAACTGATCTCGAGCCATTTAGATCATCCTCATCCACACAAGCTCACCAAGCACAAGAGCACCACTCCTTAGGAGGCTGTTCTTCCCTTTGTAACTATTCATCCTTAGCCCAAGAGGAAATCCACCACACCACACTAGAGTAGGATATTACACCACATCGGTGGCCCAAACAAGTATAAACCTTGTGTCCCTTTGTTCTTCGAGCTCGCGCGCTGAAGCTTTGAGACGCGGTCAGGGCGTGAGCTAGAGGGGGAGAGATCTTCGTGTGCACCCCAGTGTTCGAACCTCAAGGGTTTTGCCAGAACCTGAAATCCGACATTTGGCACGCCAGGTAGGGGTGCGCCGAAGCCTTCCTCCCGCCTATCCGCGTCCCGTTGCTCTATTGCATCCATGGCGGACGCACGCCTAGCCCACGCAGAGTGCCGTGCTGCCCTGGCCGCCCGTGTCGATCAGACAGCTCCTGTCGGCAGGCCTCCCCGCCACCTGTCGTCACCGGTTCGGGAGGAAACACGCAACAAGCATCCTCGCTACACCCCTCGATGCGGCAGGATGGCCGTACCGCCACTTCGTCGCTGACCCCAGCCGTCTCATCATCTCACGCTTGTCGCGCTCCCACGGACGCACATACCGCA
Organism: Triticum aestivum; assembly: GCF_018294505.1. NCBI lineage: Eukaryota > Viridiplantae > Streptophyta > Magnoliopsida > Poales > Poaceae > Triticum > Triticum aestivum. Next base: position 247,456,754 of record NC_057805.1, read on the forward strand.
CTGCTCATGGCACGCGAGCTACTACACTACCACCCGGTCGACGACCTCTACCAAGACTGGTTGGACCACATCGCCGACTTCGCCAGTGCCGCTGGGGGCTCCCCCGCGCCCTCCCTCTCGCTGCGTCGCCTTCCGCCAGCTGCGAGCGACGTAGCTCACGGAGCACCTCCACCACCTCCACACCAAGACGGCGCTCTGGCGCCAAGGCACGTGGCCCCCCGGCGTGACCCACCGCGTCGACCGCCCGCGCGAGAAGAAGGAAGCTGCCAAGAAGTGCCCCGGCCGCAAGAAAATGCTTCCGCGCTCCCAGCGCCACCGCGACAAGACCGCGTGCCCCCTGCAGCGCCAGCGCGCGGGCCTCAGAGGAAGGCTCCGCATCCGCAAAGGGCCCCGGTGGCCACAGCAGGCTGCCGCGCCTTCACTTCGGAGCTGCGTAGCGTCGTCTGGCCGGGCAAGTTCAAGCCGGACCCGCCTCCTCGCTACGACGGCACCCCTGACCCTGCGAAGTTCTTGACGCTCTACGAGCTGAGCATCGAGGCGGCCAACGGCGACGAGAAAGTCATGGCGAACTGGTTCCCCATGGCTCTCAACGATGGTGCTCGCTCATGGCTCCTGAACCTGCCTCCAGGCTCAATCTCCTCCTGGGATGAGATGCGCGACCGCTTCGTCGCCAACTTCCAGGGCACTCGCGACCGCCCTTCAGCCGTGGGTAACCTGCGCTGCATCAAGCAGCAGCCAGGAGAGACCTTGCAGAAGTACATCCAGTGCTTCAACAACGTTTGTCTCAAGATCCCCAAGGTGACGGATGAGGCCATCGTTTCCGCGTTTCTGATGGCGTCCGCGATGTCAAGATGAAGGAGGAGCTCGCCATCCATGGGGAGTTATGCACGGCTCTGGAGCTGTTCAACATGGCGACCAAGTGCGTGAGAGCTGAGGAGGAGCGCCTTTCCCTCCTAGAGCTCCCAGCTACCGACCCGGAGGAGAAGAAAGCCAAGGCCAAGGACGTGAAGCACAAGGGAGTGGCCGTGCTTGCAGCAGAGCTAGATACGAAGCGTGGCCGGGACCAACCCGAGTCGTCCAAGACAAGCCGACGTTCTGCGCCTTCCACAACGTACATAGACACAACACCAACGACTGTCAAGAGCTCAGGGCCATTCGAGATGGACGCTTCGGTCAACGCCCCGAGTGCAACGACTGGGCCTACGGCCAGGGAGGAGGACGAGGTGGAGGACGCTGGGATGATCGCGGCCCCCGCCAAGAGTGGCGCGAACGGCCTCGCGAGGACCGCTAGCAGGACCAGCCTCGTGAAGGCACCTGGAGGGATCAGCCTCGCGAGGACCACCCTCAGGCAACGCTTCTCTTCCTCCGCTGCCGCCACCACTAAGAAGGAACGACAACCACCATCAGAACGAGGGGGCTGGGGGCATCCAGGAACCGTGTGCTATCGCCTGCATCTTGGGCAGAGCTCAGGCCCAAGCATCTCAGCGTATCTTCAAGCAGTTTGCTCGCGAGGTGAATGCAACCCTTCCCAGGCTTGAGGCCACTCGCCCTCTCAGGTGGTCCAAGTGCGCCATCACTTTCAGCTCGGTGGACCTGCACAAGTGCGCGGCCACTGCTGGCGCCCTCTCGATGCTCAGCTCACCCGTCATCAGCAACGTACAAGTCACCAAGACCCTCATTGACAGCGGTGCAGGGCTTAATGTCCTGTCCATCGAGACATTCGACAGCCTTCAAGTGCCGTACGATGAGCTTCAGCCCACCAAGCCATTCTTCAAGAGTGACTGACGGCTCCACCACCCCAATAGGGCAGGTCCGCTTCCCTGTCACCTTCGGATAGCGTGACAACTACCACACCAAGATCATCGACTTTGACGTTGCACACATCCGTCAGCCGTACAATGCCATCCTCGGGTATCCGGCCCTAGCCAAGTTCATGGCCGTAACTCACCATGGCTACAACGTCCTTAAGAAGCCAGGAAGCGGCGGGATCATCACAGTCCCCTGCGAAGAAAGAGATGCGGTGTGCTCCCTCGAGCATGCGTTCCAAGCCGCAGCAATCAAAGACCCCGACAACAATGGTGCGTAGTACCCTCCTGAGGCCATCCCCAAGAAGAAGAAGCAACTACTCCGCATAGGGCCTCAGGGGAGCAGCGCCTCTGGTGATGCCACATCAGGATCAGCGCCCGCGCCTCAGGCGCCTCCCTCCCTCGCATAGGAAGGCGCGCCCGGCGCCCTCCTCAGGCAAGGCTCGAGGGCTCTCTTCTGGAGGGCCTCAGACCTAGCCCATGTCATGAGGGAGGCGCTCGGGCACCACATGGAGGCGTGCTTTGCGGCATGTTTCCCTCAGGAGGACACCGGGCGAGGAGTGCCCGGCGCTCAGGAGTTCATCGCCAAGACCACACAGGAGCTGCAAGATGCAAGGACCATGCGCGGTGAGGATGGCGGGCTGCGCGTCTGCATCAACATTCCAGGGATCAACAGGGCCGCATCTCAGGAGCGCTTCTGGCCTTCGCGCATGGTACGTTGCGAGGGCCCACCTCACAACTATGTTCGCATGCCATTCGGCCTGCCGAGCATGGCGGCCGCCTTCCAGCGCAACCTGCGGAGCGTCCTGGCGACTTAGGAGGCTAGGCATCACGCGGTCCTGGCAGAGATGGAGACGGTCCTCAAGGAACCGCCTGGACCCCCAGAGCCTCCCGGGGCTCAGGGCCCCGGTGGCTCATGAGAAGCAACCCCTTCGCCACGGATATTCAGCTACCCCAACATCTCTTCGACAACGGAAACCAGGTGACATTTTCCAAGTTTATTTAGCTGGGAGCGCCCCTCGGGCTGCATCATTCCTAGGCCGCGTGGGCCTGTCCCTGCGGCATGTATCCTTTTACGTCTTACTCTGCTGGGGGCGCCCCTCGGGCTGCATCATCCCCAGGCAGCTCGGATCTGACCTAGTGGCATGTATCGTTCTTGCGTTTACCTAAGCTAGTTCGCTTTTCAGGCATAATCTATCTATGGTTATCACCTTCTTGATTATCACCCACCACGGGAGCTGCGCGCCGATCGTCTTTCTTCAGGATCCTTCGCATAAGAAGGCTAGGGACGACGTCTGTGCTCGGGTCCGTCCCTGCAGCGTCGATAAATCCAATGGCTGAGCTCTGTCTGGCGGGCCGGTCCCGTTCACGTCACCTCCTGGGGTCATTGGTGCTTGGCCTTCTCATGCGATAACCTCAGGAGATTCATTCGGCGCAGGTTGCCTAACCATCTCGCTGGACCACCGCAGTCAGCAAGAACCAAGACCAGGCGCAACCCCCCTTGAGGTAGGGCCTCGTGAGTCCCGCGCTGGCTCACGAATGCCCAGAAACACGTCGTCTAGCCCTGCCGTGCAAGCCACGTGTCAGGGCAGGGCTGTACACACCCCGGGGGCTCTGTCGGCGTTCTGGGAACGGGGGTCCCCAGACTTGCCTGCCTGCGGCCCAGAGCGTGGCCAAGCAGCAGGCCGTACAGCCCATCTTCGTCAACAAGGCACACAAGACCCTAGCGAGGGTCCAAGCCTCGCGAGGCGGACGACGCAAGACCTCCTCTGGAGTTGCCTAGCCAGGCAGGCTCGCGAGGAGCGGAGATATCAAGGCAAGGCAAACCTCACGAGGCTCTCGTGATGTGAGCCATGACGAATTGTGCCAGGCGGGTGCCAGGCGGGCGCCGGTGCATGCAGCGTCCTTATTTCCTCTTTCGTGCTAAAGAGGCCAGCGCAGGCGAAGAGTACCGAGGCATCAGGCAAAGGTTGCCATATTGGTGCAACGAGACCAAGACCAGGAGGACGGCAAGGCGGAGGGCATCGTGGAGCCCAAGACGGCGTCACCCCAGAGCTTTTTGCAGGCGAAGACCGCTTTTGTCAGGATTGCTTGTACTAGTTGTCCCCCTTTAAATTTTCCCGCCGTTGTTGGCTCCCTTCCTGCTCGATATTTGGGAAGAGGACCAGGGCCTCTATAAATCGGACTAGTCACCACAGTAGGAGGCAACTGATCCCGAACCAGTTCAGATCATCCTCAACTACGCAAGCACAAGAACACCTCAACCTCAGGAGGCTATTCTTCCCATGTACTATTCATGGCCAACTGGTTCCCCATGGCCCTCGCTGGCGAGCCACACGCCTAGCTGCTCAACCTCCCGGGGTCCACGGTGGCGTCCTGGGAGGAACTCCGCGACCTCTTCACCGCGCGCTACGCGGTGCCGGCGCACCACGCGGTCGCGGCGCTGCTGGGTGGCTCTCAAGCACCGCCTTCAGATCGCCACGTCAAGCCTTTCTTCCGTCAGATTGGGGCAGCCTCCAAGCGCCCGGGGGCTCCGCCGGGTTGGGCTGTGCCGGAGGCCGACCTCATCTTCGGTTCAGAAGACCACCCCGGCTCCACCGCCGGCTCTGGCATGCTCCCAATGCTCTTCACGCCTACCATCTGCAACATGGCCATCACCAAGACCCTCATCGACGGCAGTGCCGGCCTCAACTTGCTCTCCGTAGAAGCCTTCAACCTCCTCCACGTGCCGCCGAGCGGCTCAACCTCAGCAAGCCTTTTTCGGGAGTGGGTGGTGGAGCTGCCCACTCTTTGGGACAGATCCGCCTCCCCATCACCTTCGGCACGCGCGACAACTACCGCACTGAGCTGGTGGACTTCGACATCGCCCGCATTGGTCTCCCGTACAATGCCATACTCGGGCACCCGGCTCTTGCTCAGTTCATGGCGGCGACTCACCCGGCCTACACCCTCATGAAGATGCCAGGGAGCAAGGGCATCCTCACCATCAAGGGGGACACTAAGGAAGCAGTGACGGCGCTCAGGCTCGCCTTCAAGGCCGCGGCAGCAGCGCAGCCAGCCGGCGCCAGTACGCCCGAGACCAAGGAGACCGTGCCCGCCAAGAAGAAGCAGTTGTTCACCCAAGACAAGGCGGAGACCAAGCAGGTGCCGGTTGACGAGGACGGGTCTTCAGGAGCCACCTTTACCATAGGAACCAGCCTAGACCGGGGATAAGAAGAAGCTTTGGTGAGGTTTTTGCGCGCGAACAAGGAGATATTCGCGTGGGAGCCCAATCAGCTGGTAGGGATCCCGAGAGACGTGATCCAGCATCAGCTAAGGGTGTGCCCCAACATGCGCCCCGTGAAGCAGCGGGCGAGATGGCAGTCCACTGAGAAGCAGGCCTTCATCGTCCAAGAGACACGCAAGCTGGAGGCGGCTGGTACCATTCGAGAAGTTCGATACCCTGATTGGCTGGCGAACCCCGTCGTAGTACCAAAGGAAAGGATGTGCGTCGACTTCACCAACCTTAACAAAGCTTGCCCCCAAGATCCGTTCCCCGTCCTGCGCATCGATCAAATCGTCGACTACACCGCCGAGTGCGACTTGCTATGTTTCCTGGATGCATTCTCTGGATACCATCAGATCAAGATGGAGGTGTAGGATGTGGAGAAAACGGCCTTCCTGACACCATGTGGGGTGTACTGCTACACCTGCATGCCCTTTGGCCTTCGCAACACGGGCGCAACCTTTCAGCGGCTGATGCACATCGCCTTGGGGCGGCAGCTCGACAAGAACACAGAGGCCTACGTTGATGACATAGTGGTCAAATCTCGCGAGGCGAGGACGTTGATTCAAAACTTGGAGGAGACCATTGAGAGCTTGCGCCGGGTGAACTTGAGGATTAACCCAGAGAAGTGCGTGTTTGGCGTCCCCTCTGGCAATCTACTAGGGTTCCTCGTATCCCACAGAGGGATCGAGGCGAACCAGGAGAAGATCAGGCCATCGAAGACATGAGCCCACCACAGACCCTCAACGAGATGCAAAAGCTGGCAGGACGGGTGATCGCGTTAGGGCGTTTTATCTCTAAGCTAGGCGAGCGCGCCTTACCCTTCTTTAAGCTCATGAAGAAGAAGGGCCCCTTCAAGTGGACGCCGGAGGCCGACCGGGCCTTCCAACACATCAAGAAATACCTCACCAGCCCCCCGGTGATGGTGCCACCGCGGCCTCTCGAACCTCTGGTACTGTACCTTACCGCCACCCGTACTCCGCCAGCGCGGCGCTGGTGGTTGTTCGGGAGGAGCGCCAAGACAAGGGTGTGCCGTGCCAAGCCAGAGTCGATGTAGCGCATGGTCAAGAAGGCACAGCAGAGCCATCAGCGGCGGAAGACCAAGATCAGCAGGGCAACATCCCAGAAGCTCCTAAGGACGGCCAAGTCTCAGGAAACCCTCCACCTCAGGATATGCCACAATCTCCGCATGACCCGAGCCTCAACAGTGTGCCAGCCCTCGTCGAGCACCCGGTGTACTTCGTCAGCACCATACTGCGGGATGCAAGGGCACGCTACCCCATGCCGCAAAAGCTCCTACTCGCACTCTTGGTGGCCTCGCGCAAGCTGCGACACTAGTTCCAGGGCCACCCCATCAAGGTCGTCTCATCTTACCCATTGGAGAGGGTCCTCAGGAGCCCAAACTCAACCAGAAGGGTCGCTGAATGGAACATTGAGCTGCAAGCATTCCAGCTCGAGCTCAGCACCACCAGGGTCATCAAGGGAGCTGCGCTCGTCGATTTTGTGGCAGAATGGACAGATGCCCCGGCTCTTGAGGAAGGAGAAGACCGGTCCACCTCCCCGGGAAGTGAGGCACCAGATGGCTGGGTCATGCATTTCGATGGCGCCTTCGCGCACCAGGGCGCGGGGGCTGGAGCAGTGCTCATCTCACCCACTCAGGACAAGCTTTACTACGCCTTGCAACTCTACTTCCAGCACGGCGAGAAGGTCTCCAAAAATATCGCAGAATACGATGGCCTCATAGCAGGCCTGAAGGCTGCGACGGCTCTGGGGGTGAGGCGCCATACCGTCAAGGGCGACTAGCAGCTCCTCGTCAACTTCTCCAACAAAGTGTACGAGCCGAAGGACGAGCACATGGAGGCCTACCTTGCGGAGGTGCGCAAGATGGAAAAGTAGTTCTCGGGCCTGGAGCTGTAGCATGTGCCCCAGGGCACCAACAAGGAAGCAGACGACATCGCCAAGAGAGCATCCAAGCAGCAACCGCAAGTGCCCGGCGTCTTTGAAGAGCGGCTCTTCAAGCCGTCAGCTATGCCACCTCTTTCAAGCACGACTCAGCCTCGGGAGGAGCTCCCACAGCCCCCGGCCACGGGAGCCCTAGCTTGCGGCCCAACCTCAGGAGCTCGGCTGCTCTTGGCGCACGAGCCCCAGGAGGAGTGCTGGACCAAGGAATTCAAGGAGTACCTGATGCACGGGATGCTGCCGGAGAAGGAAGAAGACGCAGAGCGCATGGCCCGACAAGCCACGGCATTCTGCATTCAAGACGGTGAGTTGTATAGCAAACGGCCGAACGACATCACGCTGCGCTGCATCTCCAACGATCGAGGAAGGGAGCTGCTGATTGACATACACGGCGCGGACTGTGGACATCCCTCATCGTCAAGGACCCTCGTCGGCAAATCCTTCCGAAGAGGATTCTATTGGCCTACAACACTCAACGATGCAGCCGAGCTGGTGAAGTCCTGCGAAGCTTGCCAATTCCACGCCAAGCAAATCCATCAGCCCGCTCAAGGCCTCCAAACCATTCCGCTCACGTGGCCGTTCGCGGTCTGGGGGCTAGACATCTTAGGCCCGTTCCCACGAGCGCCAGGGGGCTACCGTTATCTCTGCGTCACCATCGACAAGTTCACCAAGTGGGCAGAACTGGAAGCCGTCCGTACCATTCCAGCCGGCTCTGCTGTCAAGTTCATCAAGGGCTTCGTGAGCCGCTTCGGGGTCCCCAACCGCATCGTCATAGATAACGGCTCGCAGTTTTCTAGTAACCTCTTCAAAACCTACTGTGCTAACCTTGGAACGCAGATCTGCTACGCTTCGGTGGCCCACCCCAGGAGCAATGGTCAGGCCGACGCGCCAACCCTGAGGTCCTGAGGGGTCTCAAGACCAGGACCTTCAAGAAGAAGCTGGAGGCCTGCGGCAGGGGCTGGCACGACGAACTCCAGTCCATGCTGTGGTCCATCCGTACCACCGCTACCAAGCCAACGGGCGAGACTCCGTTCTTCCTCGTCTAAGGAGCCGAAGCAGTCCTCCCTCACGAGGTCAAGCATCGCTCCGCACGGGTCCTGGCGTTCGATGAAATGCAGCAGGACGCCATGCGGGGGATGGATCTCGTGCTGGGGGAGGAACGCCGACGCGAAGCCCCATTGAGGGCGGCAAGGTACAAACAAGTGCTGCGGCGGTACCACTGCCGCAACATCCGCTCCAGGACACTCGAGGTGGGTGACCTCGTCCTGAGCCAGGTCCCCTCCAGGGAAGGGCTGCACAAGCTTTCTCCCATGTGGGAGGGCCCGTTCAAGGTCGTCCATGTATCTAGGCCGGGTGCAGCGCGCCTGGAGACGCGTGACGGGATACCCATCCAGAACGGCTGGAACATCCAGCACCTCCGGAAGTTCTACCCATGAAGCAAGGCCCAGAGCCTGAGAAGAAAGGCCCAGAGCATGTAAAGAAGGCCCGGTGCCTGTGAAGAATCGCCGCCCGTGACACTCTCATGTAATAATGAGTGGGGCTGTACACGCCCCGGAGTCTCAGGAGCGCCGGCCTCCGGCCCTGGGGCTCCCTCCCACGCCTAGTGGACAACACTTAGCTCCGCTCTGGTGAGTAGACTTGAAGACTTGAAGACTTGAAGACTAGATTACGTGCCGGACACGGCTTTTCATTTTCTTTCCGTAGTTGGCTCGCTTTTCCTTAATTAGAGTTGCTCTTGGTGTTCGTTGCTGATTTGGTTCCCTACCCTTTTACCGCTTTTTTCGGCTCTAGTTTGCCATGTTCTATCTCTCTCATACCTCGCGAGGGGCTAGGCAGGTGCCCTCGCGAGCATTTCTCTTCTCTTTGCCTTCTCGCGAGCCACCCTCGTTCGAGCCTAGAAGCTGGCACATCTCTCCTAAATCCGTGCCCCTCGGACACCGCGATACAAGGCGCCAAGTCAAGGCTTGGGTGGATGGCAAATCCTTTAGTGCACCTCCTAACGAATTTTTTGCAGTTTTCGAGCAACGCAGACATCACGTGAGGGAAAGGGCGCCCCAAATGCACTAGGTTAAGTTATCTTTGCACAAAACAACAACACGGCATGGGAACGACACGCACAGTGCCTTAACCAAAGAACCACAGTTCAATACATGCCCCTCTGGGCCCATACTGGTTTCGTTTCCCGATTTAGGAAAGAAGGAAAAGCTAAGCAAAGCAGCGTTGCAGCAATCTGCAGAGGCAGGCCCTTGGCAACGCCGCGAGCCTAGCCAGACCCCTCCTCGCGCTTCACGGAGGTGCGACGACGAGATGACCCGCTGCCTCCTTCGAAGCGGGCGCGGAGGCACGGCGGCTGGTCATAGCCACCACTGTTGGAGCTGTCACCGGAGGAAGAGCCGCCGTAGCTGGAGGAGACATGGTCGCCGCCGAGGGCAGGCTCGCTTTCTTCCTCATCGTGACCATCACCAAGGCCGAGCATCTCCTCACCGTCGTTCGTCTCGGGGCAGCACCCGGCGCGGCGACCATATTCCCCGAACACCCTCACATAGAGGGTCGATTCACCATCGTACCTGAAGTGGAGGGTGCACCGCCTGCCCAGGCCACGCGCGCGGGTGAACGTCTGCCAGCCGCGGGCCAGGGCTATGTTGCCCGCGGCGGAAGTCTCGACCGCAACCTAAGAGGCCCTGCTGCAGCAGCCGTCTGCCTACAGCCAGAGCCCGCCCGGACCAGAGGCCGGCAGTTCGCCGACGAAGAAGCGCGGAATTTGGAGCTAGTTACCGGCCAGGTTCTCCGACCAGACAACGAACTCCGGCGACACCTCAGCCGAATGGAAGCACAGGCGGGGAGGCCGCGCCACCATCGCGCGCCTCCCCTCATCGGCTGAACCACCATGGATGGGACGATCCCCTCCGCGTGTCGTGGTGCCACCTCGACGGTGGTCCATGGCGGGGGTCGCGGCATGCTTGTGCGGATGGCCGTGGCCATGCTTGGGCGTCGGGGAACCGAGGCCCTCGCGAGGTGCCATTCCTTTCTCGGTGGCAGAGAACTTCTTTCGTGGTGCTATCGATGGCACTACAAGCAATGGAGCAGAGAAGAAAGCAAGCGAGGAAGAGATGGGCAACGGGGGCTCCGCCCTCCTCCCCATTTATAGCAAGAGAAGGCCAACCGGCGTCTCCCACGATCGCAGGTAATGATGGTTTTCCTTGCATGTCGCAGGGACTTGTCAAGTCATGCAGTACCGAGGCAGCTTGGGGAAGCGGAGACGCCCACGTCCAATCAACCGCCACGCGTCGACCGAGGCCGCAGGCTTTTGGGGCCCGCGGTGCTTTGAACTTGACCCGTGGCTTCTCCGCGAAGCCAAGCCCGAGCGCACCTTGGGCCCGGGGGCTACTGTCGGCATTCTGGGAACGGGGGTCCCCAGACTTGCCTGCCTGCGGCCTACTGCCTGGCCAAGCAGCAGGCCGTACGGCCCATCTTCGTCAACAAGGCACCCAAGACCGACGCGAGGGTCCAAGCCTCGCGAGGCGGACGACGCAAGACCTCCTCTAGAGTTGCCTAGCTAGGCAGGCTCACGAGGAGCGGAGATATCAAGGCAAGGCAAACCTCACGAGGCTCTCGTGACGTGAGCCATGACGAACGGTGCCAGGCGGGCGCCGGTGCACGCAGCGTCCTTATTCCCTCTTTGGTGCTAAGGAGGCCAGCGTAGGCGAAGAGTACCGAGGCATCAGGCAAAGGTTGCCATATTGGTGCAACGAGACCAAGACCAGGAGGACGGTAAGGCGGAGGTCATCGTGGAGCCCAAGACGGCATCACCCTAGAGCTTTTCGCAGGCAAAGACCGCTTTTGTCAGGATAGATTGTACTAGCTGTCCCCCTTTAAATTTGCCCTCGTTGTTGGCTCCCTTCGCGCTCCATATTTGGGAAGAGGACCAGGGCCTCTATAAATAGGATAGTCACCACAGTAGGAGGCAACTGATCCCGAACCAGTTCAGATGATCCTCAACTACGCAAGCACAAGAACACCTCAACCTCAGGAGGCTGTTCTTCCCTTGTACTATTCATCATCAGCCCAAGAGGCAATCCGCCACCACCACACTGGAGTAGGGTATTACACCACAACGGTGGCCCGAACCAGTATAAACCCCGTGTCTTTCTGTGTTGCAAGTTCGTCGAGTTCATCCGCGAGATCTTAGTGAGCTAGAGCGTAGATCGGTAGGAGGGAGAGACTTCGAGCGCACCCTAGTGTTTGAACCTTAAGGGTTTGCCGGAACCCCACATCCGACAGGCTCCACTCAGAGGGAGCCCTCACCCACGTACTAGTGGAAGCACCATGCTCCGCGCTGGCAGTCGACACGGCCGAGGAGCGGTTATGCCCGTGCAAGTGCGGAAGCGCTATGCTCCACGCTGGTGATAAACAATTGAGGGCGGCCCCATGGCCGTATCAACCTCAGGTAGCCCTTGAGCTCAGTGTCTGGCCTCATCGCAACACCTCCCCTCGGGAGAGTCGCGCAAGGGGGCTGGGCATGGGGGCAACGCTCGGGTCACGCCCAAGTGTACTCCACCCCGCCAGGTCCCTCGGGCCTGGTCGTCGCGCGCCCTCCCGGGCGGAGCCTCGACGAGGGAAAAGGTATGAAGGTCGTTTGAGCGTCAAGGGGGACTCCTGAGCATCGCGACTCAGGAGCCTAACTTGCCACATAGCCCCTCACCCCTTGGTCTCGTCCTGTTGATCCGGATGACCCAACGGCGTATAAGGTATGTGCGGGGTCGGGCCCTGCAGACGTAGAACACCAGACCTATTCCTGCGTCTCCTTTCTGTAAGCTGTTTGCACGTCAAGGGGGACTCCTGAGCATCGCGACTCAGGAACCTAACTGGCCACGTAGCCCCTCACCCCTTAGTTTCGTCCTGGTGATCCGGACGACCCAACAGCGGATGAGGTATTCGCGGGGTCGGGCCCTGCCGACGTGGAACGTAAAGGAAATAGGAAGGAAATCGCAAAATCTCAAGAAAATATTACAAGACGTATTGTTCTCTCGATACCAAACGCAAGTTTAAACGCCTCCACGAGGCATGGTGCATATTGCAGAAGCTAAACATGAAAGGAGCCGCCAGGAAGTCATCTCGTCATCCCCGGACACCGCCGTTGCCCACAAGGGATGCTTCTCCCATAGCGGCGTTGCCCTCACCTGCACCACCCGCCGGAGTTGCAGGATCAGTAGCACTCCCAGTTGAGGGTGCGGGATCGAAGGCGCGGAACCACTTCAGCAGAGCCTTGTGACACCCAAAAATTTTGACCTTGTTTTATTTATTAAAATGTTGCCAGGAAATAAAACTTCTCCATTTTGTCAAGATTTACCCTTTGTTATTTTGGATTTTTACCTCTAGTGGAAAAACCTTCAAAGAGTATTGTTGGACTTGAATACTCTCTATAATAAAACAATTCTTTATCAGTGGATTTAAATTGCAAGATTTGTTTTCTCAGAGCTTTATTCTTTTAAAATGATTTCTTTTGAATTTGGAGCCTGTTTTGCACTACAACCATTTGACAAATGCATTTAAAATTTCCACCAAAATTTGGGGATGTCATGTGATGTTTCCACATCACTTTTATGCAAAAATACCTTTTGGCCATTGGAGATTTTGAGCTCTACACCAACTTTTCCAATCTGGTCCAGTAGGCACTTTTGCACTACAACCCATTTAAATATTTCTTTAAAAATTCTTCCAAGTGTTTGGAGATGTCAGTGGATGCCTAAAATTCAACTCTATGCAAAAACCCAGTGATGTTCTTTGAAAAATTTGAGTGAATCACCCTCTTTTGCATTCTGGTCCAATTTGGTGATTTGTACTGCAACCTTATTTTATTTTGCTCTAGTGACCCTGAGCTTTTTCCTACTTGTAGCCCTCCCTTCAAAACCCTTAAGTCCAGGAGAGTGGACTCATTGGAGGTTTTTAAGTGCATGCAATAAACCCTTTTTCTTTCTGTCCAAAACTGGAGTTTTGCAAAACTTGCACTAACAAGTTTCTGGTTTTGCCCATATGATCTTGCCTTCATCATCCACACCTAAAGAGACCCTGATCTGGAGATTTTGGCCACTCCAAGAGTCGCCTAAGTGCACTTGGCATTCTGTCGAGCACTTGGTGTGCACAGTCAGTTTTGGGCATGTTTCCTAGTTTGCACTGTGAACTTGTCCAATGACCCAGCAACCTTGTCCACTGAACTCCTGGCTGTCTCTATCCTAGTCCTGTCAATTGCCAGCCCCACCCTCGCGCTCTAGACAGCCCTGGCATTTCGTCGAGCAGGTTCCGTGCGTGCTCTGGGCGCGCCCAGAGCGCACGTTTTGCACGCGCGCGCACTGAGCCGCCGCGCCGCACTGCCGCACTCGACGCGACCCGTCCCTGGCCCCTGCTCCACTGCTGAACCGCGCACTAGCTCGCCCCCTCTCCACGCCATCTCTGGCGCCCTGCAGCGCCGCGGGCAGAGCCCTTGGCGGCACGCCGGCGTCGGCAGCGAACCTCTGACATGGACGGCGCCGCCCAAGCCACCCCAGCGCGCCAGCTGCCCCCGTGAACAGCCCGGTCTTATCCCGAAGCTCGTCGGCACGCGCTCGTCGCCGCCACGTCGCCCTGCGGCTACAGCACGGCTGTCGCCGGCGATCTTATCCCCAGCCGCCGCGGTCCAACCTCGAGCGCCTATTTAAAGGGTCCCCGAACTCGTTCAAGACCTCAGGCGACCTCTGACCCTCCTCGTAGAGCTTCCCTAGCAGTGGATTTGACCGGAGAAGACCGTCTTCACCAACTCCGGCCAGCTCGGCCGCCGCCAAGTTCCGGTGTGATACGTCGAAGCCAGTCACTCCCTCGCCCAACCAGCGCCACCAGTAGCTTCCCCTTGTCCTTGCGGAGCTGCCCAACTACCCAACCTCGATCGGAGACCACCGGAGCCCAAAAACTACTTGACCACCGTAGCCCCCTCCGCCGCGGAGCTCGCCGCCGGCGACTCCTTCCACCTCCGACGACCCAGCGACCACCAAGGGGACCGCCTCGGTCTGGCCAGTCCATCCCTGCCCTCAGATGCCTTCGAGGAGCCGCCGTTCGTCGCCGGCGATCGCCGGAGTCCCGCTCCCGTCGGGCAGAGAAGAGGAGGGAGAGGGAGGAACGGTCAAACCTGACCAGTGGGCCCTCTGGACCCACTGTCAGTGACCCGCGCGCCATCTCCTCTGTTTAAGTGAAAGCGTATAACCACGGAGTACGTCTCCCCTACCCCGAAAGCGTATTCCCCTCGAAGCGTTTTCCTTTTCTGGTTTTATTAAAAACAGAGTTTTGACCAGACTTTGACCAGCTATAACTTTTAAAATAAAACTCCAAATGAGTTGATTCTTTTTCCTACCTCTCTCAAATTTCATCTAGTTTATTTTAAGATTTATTTCAAAAATATTTGAGACAACTTTTGTACTGTGTTTGAAATATTTGTTATTTGGATATTTTGCAAAATAGGGATAATGGAGAGAAGAGAAAGCTTTCAAAAAGTGCATCCTTTGCATACTCTTGAAGGCAAGCATTTCTGAACTCTGGCATAATATTTTGTTGTGGTGTTCTGATACGATTACAACACCATTTGACTTGGAGTATGCGTTATCTTTATGTAACGATAAAGTCTCGTGCATGAGTACCTTTTGGAGTTGTTTTGTGGTCAGCAATGGATACGCTAGTGATTTGGATCATCCTCGTGAGCTCCTCATGCATACCGGAAGGAAGCTGGGAAAGTCGTGGTCTTGGGTAGACACGAGCTTGTCCCTAGTCCCTCGTCGAGACGAGTATGTCCGGTATGGCATGGTGAGGCTTGATGAGTGGTGATTTATTCCATTAATGGTAATATTGTTGGAGGACACTTGGACCACCTGAGTCGTCGTAGGTCGAGTCTTGATCAGTAGCTTCCCTATTTGTTGGTACCACCACTTGTCCCTGTCGCAGACGGGGTATGGTTCAGTAAGTTGTCAACCCCTTACCAAAGCACACACCGTACAGAGAGGCCATAGTGGAAGATACCGGAGGCCTCCGGTAGGCATGCCACTTGGTCCGGGGGCATGGGTGTTTCCGGTTGGGACCGAGAGGGGGGCACCCCTTAGAGCGCGCGAATATAAATTTGATCCCATGCTACGTCGAGGTTGTAGCCTCCCCACTTAGAGTTTTGCTTGGCAGGTGTCGTGGGTGATTCCAGACACCGGTGAGTTAAGCTGGTGTGTGCAGGTCAGGCGTGTTTTCAATTAAAAGGCCGTAGGCGGAATTAGTCCCGATGGGCTAAATAAATCCGTTACTCGTGGGTGAAGAGTACACCCTCTGCAGAGGTCATATCTTTTGGATAGCCATGTTCATGAGTAAGGACCACAGTCTGAGTGAAATCTAGTAACGGTATTCGGATGGAGAACGATTTAACTAGAACTCAGTGACGGTTTTCGGATGGAGACACGGCTAACTGGATCATAGTAATGGTATCCGGATGGAGAACGAATTAGCTAGAACTCAGTGACGGTCTTCGGATGGAGAAACGGCTAGACTAGATTTTTGTTTATGACCTGTGACATCTGAGGATCATGTTTATTTTATTATATGGACTAACCATTTACATTATGTATTTTATTGAGTATCCCTGGGATGGTTCTACCTCCTGGATATTCACTGTGATTATTCTTTTATAAGCCCTTTCTGTGGTGTCGCTCAGATGCCCGACAGCGGCATGCTTGTTGTTTATTTATCTTTTATAAGCCCTTTCTGTGGTGTCGCTCAGACGCCCGACTGCGGCATGCTTGTTGTTATTTATCTTTTATAAGCCCTTTTTGTGGTGTCGCTCAGACGCCCGACTACGGCATGCTTGTTGTTTATTTATCTTTTATAAGCCCTTTATGTGGTGTCGCTCAGACGCCCGACTGCGGCATGGTTACTCTTGCATTTTCCTCTCGAGGAGTCATTCAGACACTCGCTTGGCCCTCAGTATTTTACTTTGGGATTTCGGGAGGACTACCGCCCGACTTCTCTTTTGTTTCCCATGCATCATTATCTCTATGTCTGATTGCACTTGTTAATCTATTCTCATGCATCATGTTTACATTTGTTATGTCTTATGTCCGAACTACCTTGCGAGTACTGTCATAGTACTCACCCACGTACTGCATGTTCATATTATCTCTGCACGCATGCATCACAGATTTTGTTTACTTCATGGCAGACTTATCATCATAATGTTTCGGAGTATGATTATCTCCTGTTATATTATACCCGTGTTCTTAATGTTTGCGAGTACATTCAAACGTACTCACTGGCTTGTCCCTGGCTATTGTCTTGGCCAGATTTTCGCGCATGGAGATAAGCATCGCGGTGACAGCCTCGGAATCTACGTATTTGACGATAGCAGCCTCGCGAAGATAGGAGTTATCCTGGTCAGCTGTTCTTGTGGGAATGGAGTCCCATAGACGCAGATGTATCACAACCGCTTCCGCCATCAACCACTAGAAACCAAATGTTGTACTCCTAGGCCACAATGGTCTTGTACTACATATTTTTGTACCTTGCTTGGAATTCTTGTATCAAGTTGGTGTCTCATCAGCTAACAGTAATCCTGGGGCTGGTGAGCACAAAGGCCGTTTTCTGGGAAATTATTATCCCAAAAATCCGGTCGTGACAGACTTGGTATCAGAGCCAGGCTGACCATTGGCTAATCCTATCTTAGCCAGGTCAATAAACCTAGGTTAACCAGACCACCAGACCTTAACCTAACCCCGGTCAAGCTTCCCGCGTAAGATAGCTCCACAGTGACCCGACGCCTTTCGGCGGACGGTGCCCAACCTATCAGCCTAGCCCGTCGATCACGCGCCAGTGACCGACACCCAACCCGTCTCTATCGCAAGCGTGCGGAGGAAGACTCCGTCCCCTTTCCCCTATAAAAAGGGCACGCTAGCCTCAGCACAGCACAGCCTCTTTCCCCAAACCAAGCCACGATGCCTGGCCCCATTGTTCACAATGAGACCACCGCAACCAACCTTGGAGGTTTTGTGACCGTGCTCGCAAACCTCACCCGCCGTGCCTATGCATTAGAAGAGCCTCCTGAATATGTTGTGTACCAGGGACCCATGTACGGTGAGAGCCGTCAGTACTGGGCCACTGTGCACATCTACGGTAGGGGTCTGTCGCCAGAACGCCCCTACAGGTTCACTGGAAGGACAACTTCCTTTGAGCCACAGGCCATCCAACTGGCAGCCCGAGAAGCTATAGTTCAACTCCGGCACTTGTCGCCCAGAGTTAACTGTCGCTCGTTCTACTACTACCCCAGTCGTGACGGGTATGGTAGGCCGCCCCAGGTTGCCAACGGAGATCACGAGACGGATCCGGCACTATTGCATCTGGTGCGCTATGTAAGCGCACTAGAGCAACTGTTCGATCAGGTCACCCTCGATCTGATCGCAGCTCGTGGAGAACTGGTTCGCCGAGCCCCGGCGAGAAGAGACGCGGAGCCCGACACCGACAACCCAGTCGTGCTGTTCGGACACCCGATCGATCCCTTGAGGTCCGCCCCAGCCATCAACCAGAGTACTTTGGTGTCACCAGAAGCGCTTCGTCGCCTTTTGGGAACCCATTCCAACGGGATTGTGGCCAACAACCCCCGCGATGGTCATCACCACTACCCCGACTCTGCAGCCCCTCAACCTCAGCCGGCAAATCCTGACGGAGAAACCCGTGGAGAAACCTCGGCACCCGCCAGGCCAGCCCACTTAGACATTAACGAAGTAGACTAAGTCGCTCGAGTTGTATCAAGTCTTAGTTTCCCTACGCTTTGTAACGGTGTGGCCTGGTATCGCTTTTTGCTGACTGCTTGAACGCTCCTATTTTTGGAGTAGTAACTATGCATGTGTACGTTAGCGTACAGTTGCATTTTCTTTAAATTTCGGGCGCAGCTAACTAGACCAACCCCGACGGCACCCACAGTAATGCGTCACATTTATGTGATATGTATATCTGTGGCTTTGACCCGAGAACAGGATCGACAACCAGTTACCCTTCACCCCGATAGATAACCCAGCCCCGGTGCTATATAAAGGCCACCTCGTGACCTTGCCGAGTACTCCCCACCTTGTGCACTACTCTCTCAGCCATTCCTTTGCCATGCCGACCCCCAGTATTTATCTGAGAACCCCAGACGCAACCCCGGGCAGTTTTGTTAAATTATTGTGGGACTTTACCTGCAGTACTATGAGTGCCACCCGTCCACCCCAGTACGAGTTGCTCAAATCGAGGATCACCCCATCCACCTCGAAATATTGGGCAGTGGTGCACATCCCTCCCGCATACCCAAACCAAGACCCAACGGAAGTCTCCTTCGTGGGGAAATCCATGCCGACTCCGCATATGGCCATAGAAGCTGCTGCGTACGAAGCGCTCGCTCGTCTTCGATTCGCGGTACCCTATGCCAGCGAGCGAGGATACTATTATTTTCCGAGTCGTGCAGCACCCGGAGAAGTTGCATCTTTTCCCGGTGGACGATTGAGAGAGATCCAGTACTGGCCAACCTTGCCCAGTACGTTATCGCTCAGGAGCGTTTAACTCAGCGGGTAATGGGTTATCTCCAGAGCCTCGCTGATTTAAATCCTCGGATCGCTATTGGCAGACCACTGAGGCCTGACCAGGAGAGGCGCATTCATCGACTAGTCAACCCGCTTCCCCCGATAGAAGAGGAGTGTGCCCCAGTACCAGAGGCGTTTTCTCAGGACCCTGTCCTTTTGCCGTTTTCTTTGTAAACGTCACCGCTGTATTTTTATCCCAGTATTTTATTTATGTGTTGTAGCGTGTTCGTGGTTCCCAAATTTTGTGCGATGGATCCGATTCTCTTTAGTTCCAGTTATGTGAGCAGTTTTACTGCTGTTAGTTTGGTTTTAATTTATTTTTCCTCACAACATGTTTTGATGAGATTTCTTTCCCCGAGTCACTGCTGCGTATACCTTTTTCACGACATAGATTTTTTATTCGCGCAGCGTCGTAACAGCAGACTCACAGCTGCAACCACTCGACCTCGGGCACTATTACAAATCCTTGAGCACATTGTTGCGCCTAACTAACCACACTCGAGGACACCACAGTCTCAGTGAGAGAGATTTGTGAGTGATCATTCAGGCACGAGTTGCCCCAGCACACCGACAGCAGTTAGCCCTCGAGGCCGCGCCTAATCCACGTGATCGCCGCCGCCGCGAAGAGCTAACACTCGAGCGGCAGCATCTCGACGATCATCCAGGATCATCGCGCACAGGAGCACGGAGAACCCCAGCAGCACCGCCAATCCTCCACACACCAGGACCACATACCAGTCCGGCATCGCCTCCGCCATTAGAGCCTCGTCTCGAGCTCCTGCTAACAGCAGTGGAGGAGAAGGAAGGAGAAGTGGAAGCGAGGCCAGATGTGAGGAAGAAGAGAGGAGCACCGCGGTCGTTTTATAGCTCGAGATCGGTGTACGGTGGGCGAGGTCCACCAGCGCCACTCGTCGCTCGACCGCCGGTGTTCGGAGGCGAGTCCGCGAGCAGTGCCGACAGCGCACTGGCCCGCGAGGTGAGTGCACGCTGCACCGGCAGCTAGCACGCCGCGCACTACCACGGTACGTCCTCGATGCCCTACGAGCTAGGCATCGCCGGTGGAGGAAGCGCGGGAGAGCTCGCGAGAGAGAAGAGAGAGCCAGAGGTAGAAGAAGAGGCCGACAGTGGGCCCTGGGTCCACCTGTCAGCCAGAGAGAGCACTGTGCTCTCGGGTACGACCAGCGTATTTTAGTAATTTAGAATTTATTCTAAATTACTGTATCCGCGTGGAAATATCTCGTTTTCCCCAACCATAGATTTTTCCCACGCTACGCCAGTGTATCACACTGTGGTTTTACACCACTTATTGCCCTCTCACTATAGCCGCTTTGTTTTTGTGCAGTTGAATGATTTCTTTTGATAAAAACAGTTTTTGTTCAAAATAGCTTTTAACAAATCTCGAGGACGAGATTTTTCTTAAGGGGGGTAGTGTTGTGACACCCCAAAATTTTGACCTTGTTTTATTTATTAAAATTTTGCCAGGAAATAAAACTTTTCCATTTGTCAAGATTTACCCTTTGTTATTTTGGATTTTTACCTCTAGTGGAAAAACCTTCAAAGAGTATTGTTGGACTTATATGCCCTCTTTATAAAACAATTCTTTAACAGTGGGTTTAATTGCAAGATTTGTTTTCTCAAAGCTTTAGTCTGAGAAATGATTTCTTTGAATTTGGAGCCTGTTTTGCACTCCAACCATTTGATAAATGCCTTTAAAATTTCCACCAAAATTTGGGGATGTCATGTGATGTTTCCACATCACTTTTATGCAAAAATACCTTTTGGCCATTGGAGATTTTGAGCTCTACACCAACTTTTCCAATCTGGTCCAGTAGGCACTTTTGCACTACAACCCATTTAAATATTTCTTTAAAAATTCTTCCAAGTGTTTGGAGATGTCAGTGGATGCCTACAATTCAACTCTATGCAAAAACCCAGTGATGTTCTTTGAAAAATTTGGGTGAATCACCCTCTTTTGCATTCTGGTCCAATTTGGTGATTTGTACTGCAACCCTATTTTATTTTGCTCTAGTGACCCTGAGCCTTTTTCCTACTTGTAGCCCTCCCTTCGAAACCCTTAAGTCCAGGAGAGTGGACTCATTGGAGGTCTTTAAGTGCATGCAATAAACCCTTTTTCTTTCTGTCCAAAACTGGAGTTTTGCAAAACTTGCACTAACAAGTTTCTGGTTTTGCCCATATGATCTTGCCTTCATCATCCACACCTAAGGAGACCCTGATCTGGAGATTTTGGCCACTCCAAGAGTTGCCTAAGTGCACTTGGCATTCTGTCGAGCACTTGGTGTGCACAGTCAGTTTTGGGCATGGTTTCCTAGTTTGCACTGTGAACTTGCTCCAATGACCCAGCAACCTTGTCCACTGAACTCCTAGCTGTCTCTATCCTAGTCCTGTTAATTGCCAGCCCCACCCTCGCGCTCTAGACCGCCCTGGCATTTCGTCGAGCAGGTTCCGTGCGTGCTCTGGGCGCGCCCAGAGCGCACGTTTTGCACGCGCGCGCACTGAGCCGCCGCGCCGCACTGCCGCGCTCGACGCGAACCGTCCGTGGCCCCTGCTCCACTACCGAACCGCGCACTACGCTCGCTCACTCCCCACGCCACCCCTGGCGCCCTGCAGCGCCGCTGGCAGAGCTCTTGGCGGCACGCCGGCATCGGCAGCGAACCTCTGACATGGACGGCGCCGCCCAAGCCACCCCAGCGCGCCAGCTGCCCCCGTGAACAGCCCGGTCTTATCCCGAAGCTCGGCGACACGCGCTCGTCGCCGCCACGTCGCCCTGCGGCTACAGCACGGCTGTCGCCGGCGATCTTATCCCCAGCCGCCGCGGTCCAACCTCGAGCGCCTATTTAAAGGGTTCCCGAACTCGTTCAAGACCTCAGGCGACCTCAGACCCTCCCCGTAGAGCTTCCCTAGCAGTGGATTGACCGGAGAAGACCGTCTTCACCAACTCCGGCCAGTTCGGCCGCCGCCGAACTCCGGTGAAATACGTCGCAGCCAGCCACTCTCTCGCCCAACCAGCGCCACCAGTAGCTTCCCCTTGTCCTTGCGGAGCTGCCCAGCAACCCAACCTCGATCGGAGACCACCGGAGCCCAAAAACTACTTGACCACCGTAGCCCCCTCCGCCGCGGAGCTCGCCGCCGGCGACTCCTTCCACCTCCGACGACCCAGCGACCACCAAGGGGACCGCCTCGGTCTGGCCAGTCCATCCCTGCCCTCAGATGCCTTCGAGGAGCCGCCGTTCGTCGCCGGCGATCGCCGGAGTCCCGCTCCCGTCGGGCAGAGAAGAGGAGGGAGAGGGAGGAACGGTCAAACCTGACCAGTGGGCCCTCTGGACCCACTGTCAGTGACCCACGCGCCGTCCCCTCTGTTTAAGTGAAAGCGTATAACCACAGAGTACGTCTCCCCTACCCCGAAAGTGTATTCCCCTCAAAACGTTTTCTTTTCTGGTTTTATTTAAAAACAGAGTTTTGACCAGACTTTGACCAGCTATAACTTTTAAAATAAAACTCCAAATGAGTTGATTCTTTTTCCTACCTCTCTCAAATTCCATCTAGTTTATTTTAAGATTTATTTCAAAAATATTTGAGACAACTTTTGGTACTGTGTTTGAAATATTTGTTATTTGGATATTTTGCAAAATAGGGATAATGGAGAGAAGAGAAAGCTTTCAAAAAGTGCATCCTTTGCATACTCTTGAAGGCAAGCATTTCTGAACTCTGGCATAATATTTTGTTGTGGTGTTTTGATACGATTACAACACCATTTGACTTGGAGTATGCGTTATCTTTATGTAACGATAAAGTCTCGTGCATGAGTGCTTTTGGAGATATTTTGTGGTCAGCAATGGATACGCTAGTGATTTGGATCATCCTCGTGAGCTCCTCATGCATACCGGAAGGAAGCCGGGAAAGCCGTGGTCTTGGGTAGACACGAGCTTGTCCCTAGTCCCTCGTCGAGACGAGTATGTCCAGTATGGCATGGTGAGGCTTGATGAGTGGTGATTTATTCCATTAATGGTAATATTGTTGGAGGACACTTGGACCACCTGAGTCGGTCGTAGGTCGAGTCTTGATCAGTAGCTTCCCTATTTGTTGGTACCACCACTGGTCCCTGTCGCAGAAGGGGTATGGTTCAGTAAGTTGTCAACCCCTTACCAAAGCACACACCGTACAGAGAGGCCATAGTGGAAGATACCGGAGGCCTCCGGTAGGCATGCCACTTGGTCCGGGGGCATGGGTGTTTCCGGTTGGGACCGAGAGGGGGGGGCACCCCTTAGAGCGCGCGAATATAAATTTGATCCCATGCTACGTCGAGGTTGTAGCCTCCCCACTTAGAGTTTTGCTTGGCAGGTGTCGTGGGTGATTCCAGACACCGGTGAGTTAAGCTGGTGTGTGCAGGTCAGGCGTGTTTTCAATTAAAAGGCCGTAGGCGGAATTAGTCCCGATGGGCTAAATAAACCCGTTACTCGTGGGTGAAGAGTACACCCTCTGCAGAGGTCATATCTTTTGGATAGCCATGTTCATGAGTAAGGACCACAGTCTGAGTGAAATCTAGTAACGGTATTCGGATGGAGAACGATTTAACTAGAACTCAGTGACGGTTTTCGGATGGAGACACAGCTAACTGGATCATAGTAACGGTATCCGGATGGAGAACGAATTAGCTAGAACTCAGTGACGGCCTTCGGATGGGGAAACGGCTAGACTAGACTTTTGTTTATGACCTGTGACATCTGAGGATCATGTTTATTATGGACTAACCATTTACATTATGTATTTTATTGAGTATCCCTGGGATGGTTCTACCTCCTGGATATTCACTGTGATTATTCTTTTATAAGCCCTTTCTGTGGTGTCGCTCAGACGCCCGACTACGGCATGCTTGTTGTTTATTTATCTTTTATAAGCCCTTTCTGTGGTGTCGCTCAGACGCCCGACTGCGGCATGCTTGTTGTTATTTATCTTTTATAAGCCCTTTCTGTGGTGTCGCTCAGACGCCCGACTGCGGCATGCTTGTTGTTTATTTATCTTTTATAAGCCCTTTATGTGGTGTCGCTCAGACGCCCGACTGCGGCATGGTTACTCTTGCATTTTCCTCTCGAGGAGTCATTCAGACACTCGCTTGGCCCTCAGTATTTTACTTTGGGATTTCGGGAGGACTACCGCCCGACTTCTCTTTTGTTTCCCATGCATCATTATCTCTATGTCTGATTGCACTTGTTAATCTGTTCTCATGCATCGTGTTTACATTTGTTATATTTTATGTCCGAACTACCTTGCGAGTACTTTCATAGTACTCACCCACGTACTGCATGTTCATATTATCTCTGCTGGCATGCATCGCAGATTTTTTGTTTACTTCATGGCAGACTTATCATCATGAATGTTTCGGAGCATGATTACCTCCTCATATATTATACCCGTGTTCTTAATGTTTGCGAGTACATTCAAACGTACTCACTGGCTTGTCCCTGGCTATTGTCTTGCCCAGATTTTCGCGCATGGAGATAAGCATCGCGGTGACAGCCTCGGAATCTACCTATTTGACGATAGCAGCCTCGCGAAGATAGGAGTTATCCTGGTCAGCTGTTCTTGTGGGAAATGGAGTCCCATAGACGCAGATGTATCCAACCGCTTCCGCCCTCAACCACTAGAAACCAAATGTTGTACTCCTAGGCCACAATGGTCTTGTACTACATATTTTTTACCTTCCTTGGAATTATTGTATCAAGTTGGTGTCTCATCAGCTAACAGTAATCCTGGGGCTGGTGAGCACAAAGGCCGTTTTCTGGGAAATTATTATCCCAAAAATTCAGTCGTGACAAGCCTCCACCTGACGCTTCACGGCTTCGGCAGCAGCTGCGCAGTGCTCGGCGTCCACAGGCTCCAGCAGCTCGTCAAGGTGGGCGGCGGGATCGCGAAGATGTAGGTGGCTGAAGATGCGCATCAACGCGGCTGAGGAAAGAATGCGGGCTTCTACCTCTGCCAAGGGGCCGATACCGCTCACGACTTCACCAAGCGCCTCGACCAGATAAGGAAGCAGGTGGGTGGGGCCCTCATCGTCGGTAGCCAGTGGCTCCTCCAAGCCCTTCTCATAGAGTGCCCACAGCGCCACGCGGGACCTCTCCTCGAGGATCTTGAAGGCTGCGCGGTCCGCAGCCAGGACCTTCGCCTTGGCATCAAGCTCGGCTTTCTCCGCTTCCATCTTCCGCTTCAGCTTCTCCAGCCAGTTGCGCTCCGCGGCTTGCCCCTTCCCCAACTGCTCCAGCTCAGCGTCGCGACCCCTAACGGCATGCTCCCAGGCCCTCACCTTCTCCTCCTCCACCTTGCGGCCCCGTGCCTCGGCTGCACGCTCGTAGTGCATTGTCTTCAGCGACTGGCAACGATCCTGGGCGGCCCAGGCATCTTTCAGCGCCACCTCGCGAGTGGCTGCGGCCTGGGTGGCGGCCTGCTTGTCCTTCTCGGAGGTTGCTGCCGCCTGGCGCAGCGCCGCCCGAATGGACACGTCTGAGTGAAGCCAGCCGAAGACCAGCTCTAGGGGCCCGGCTACCAGGCGCGGGTCGGCACCCCGAAGATCTTCTCGCAGACGGGTCATCGCAGAAAGAGCGCGCTCCACGATGTTGGGGGAGGCGGAAGGAAGGGGCAACATCATCCTGATGACTTGGGAGGCTGAGGGCTCCTGAGCTTTGGGGACCTCAGCAGCCGAGCCGGACGCCGGCGCGTCTGGTGCCAGTGGGGCCATGGGGTCCGCCTCCTCAAGAGGATGCTCCCCCAATTCTCGTGAGGACGATCGGGCCGGGGAAGCAGGAGCACCGAGACTGCCCTTCCCTGCGGAGGAGGGTGCGGCCGCTGCAGGCGATTTGGTCCCGAGAAGTACCACCGTATCCTCCTTCCTTCCCTTTGCCGTGGGCGTCGGCCTAGTCAAGCAACTGAAATCGTCAAGAATCAGCAGCGGAAGCATGAACAAGGCAAGACTAGAATACTTACTGGTCCACCGCGGTGTAGTCCGTCTACTTCCTGAGCTTGAAGCCGGAGAGCCTCGTAGCCTGAGGCGTGGGCGCAAGGGCGCTAGGCGCAGAAGAGGGCGCAGCAGGCAAGTTGGAAACAACATCAGAATAGGGGCGTCATCTCGGGAGACCAGCACCGACCTTCCTCTCGCCGGAATCTCGACCGGTGACCTTCTCCGAGGACTGGCCTTGGACCTCGAGGAGCCACAGGCCACACACAGCTCCCTCTCTTCCAAGGGGACATCGGCCTCGTCATCATCATCAGGCACGGTGTGGAGGATGTCGGCCTTGCGCAAGGGAGAGGTCTCCCCCGAGTCGTGCTCCTCCTCCTCCTCCTCTTCCTCTTCCTCCCCCTCATGAGACTTGTCGGAGGACACGTCCACCGGGGCCGTCGTCACTGGAGCGTTCAAGGGCGCAGGCGGCACAAGCCCGTGCCCGTCAAAGACGGGCATGGCGGCGGCGACGTCTGCCCCGTCAGGGAGGCGGAACAAGGGAACAAAGCAACCAGGCGGGTACCCTTGGTTATCCCCAACCAAGGAGCAATGAGTCGAGTGCAATTCCTCATCATAAAGGGGCTCCGGGCGTAGGCGGAGGTCGTCCCCTTCGTCTCCAAGCTTCCCCAGTGGGCGCGGGCACGTTTGGAAGGGAGCCATGCGCTGCGCCATGAATTCTTTGGCGATCATGGCCCCCGTCAGCTTCGCCATCCACGAGTCACCGGCCTTCATGTCGGCAGTCATCCTCTCCAGCACCTGCGTCGCCCGAGGGTCGGTGAGCTTCGCCAGAAGCCATCCCTCTTGGGACACAGGCATCTCTGTCGGCAGCACCAGCCGGGGGTGGGAGCACATGGCGTCCATCAGGATCCACTTGCTCCTAAAGCCCTCGGCCTTCTTCCCGGCCTTCGAGATGGCATTTCTCTTGTTAGCCGCGACGAAGCCAATGCACCATGAGCAGGGACCCTCCTTATGCCGAAGGAAGAAGAAGTGGCGCAGCAGTGCCACGGACATCATCAATCTAACGTACGCCTCGGAGTAGAAGGCGAAGATCGACAGAAGAAGGATGGAGTTGGGGTGAAGATGGAGGGCGTGGATCTTGTAGTGGCTAATGACGGAGTAGAAGAAGTCGGAGAAAGGGGGAACCAACCCGGCAACGATGCTGCTCATAAAGAAGGGGTAGAACATGCTGCCCGAGGCCTCAGGGTCGGCGGAGCCAACCCATTGCATAGTCTTCCTCTTCTCGTCACCCTCCGCCGTCATCAGGCGCACTGCGTCAAGGTTCTTCTCTGACACGCTCGGCGCATCAAGCGTGGGCTCATACCAAGATGGCGGAGGAGTAGCCCAAGCCTTCTTGGGCGCCATCGATGGCAAGCTCGAAGGAGGATCTGGGCGCATCTAAAGTCTTTGGAAGCGAAGGGAAAGAAAGGGGATCTGGAGCAAGGCGAAGGAAGGCAATGAAGTTGAACATAGTCCGCGCCAGTCTTTTGTCAATCGGGCAGTTGTCGACGCAGGGTGGGGAAGCGAAGACGCCCACGCCCAATCAATCGCCACGCGTCAACTAAGGCCACAGGCTGTTGGGGCCTGCAGCGCTCCGCACTTGCCCCTTGGCTTCGCCTCCAAGCGAAGTCCGAGCGCGCCTTGGGCCCGAGGGCTACTGTCGGTGTCCTGGGAACGGGGGTCCCCAGACTTACCAACCCGCGGCCCACAGCGTGGCTGCACCAGCGGCCCTGTACGGCCCATCTTCAGCAGCAAACACTCAAGACCCTCATGACGGGCCAAGTCTCGCGAGGCGGACGACGCAAGACCTCCTCGTGGGCGGCCTCACCAGGCTGGCTCGCAAGGGGAAGAGAGATCAAGGCAAGGGGCACCTCGCGAGGTTCTTGTGACTTAAGCCATGACGACTGGGGCCAGGCGGGCGCCAGCGCGCGCAGCGTCCTCGTTTCCTCTCTTGTGCTAAAGAGGCAAGTGCAGGCGAGTAGTCCCGAGGCATCAGGCAAACATTTCCATATCGGTGCAACAAGACCAAGACCGGCAGGACGACAGGACGGAGGTCACCGTGGAGCCCAAGACGGCGTCACCACCAGAGCCTTTGGCAGGCAAAGACCACCTTTAGTCAGGATAACTTGTACTAGTTGTCTCGCTTCAAATTTGGTCGTTGTGGCATCCCTTCCCGCTAACATTTGGGGAGAGGACCAGGGCCTCTATAAATACGGTTAGCCACCGTAGTAGGCGGAGGGATCTCGAGCTCAACTGACGGATCAAAGGCAACTGATCTCGAGCCATTCAGATCATCCTCGTCCACACAAGCTCACCAAGCACAAGAGCACCTCTCCTCGGGAGGTTGTTCTTCCCTTTGTAACCGTTCATCCTCAGCCCAAGGGGCAATCCACCACACCACACTGGAGTAGGGTATTACACCACATCGGTGGCCCAAAACCAGTATAAACCTTGTGTCCCTTTGTTCTCAAAGCTCGACGCGCTGAAGCTTTGAGATCGCGGTGAGGGCGTGAGCTACAGGGGGAGAGATCTTCGTGCGCACCCCAATGTTCGAACCTCAAGGGTTTTGCCAGAACCCGAAATCCGACAATGAAGTCTTCAACCCCCTCAACATATGAAGGGGAGAATCGTCGAGCAGAAGTTATCCAAGTCATGTCTATCTGTTAGACATACAAATTAGTTCTAATTGATATTATAGGAAAAACATATATGCCTTTTTTAAGTCCAGAAAAATACCTAGGTTGATGTCTAAAGCTATGGCAAGATATTTGGACAAGCAGATCTAAGTAACGAAATATATGTAAAGCTAATTCAGCAAACAGATTGAGTGCTAAATTATGGCATGCTATTTCAGCAATCAATGATG
This sequence comes from Triticum aestivum, assembly GCF_018294505.1. NCBI lineage: Eukaryota > Viridiplantae > Streptophyta > Magnoliopsida > Poales > Poaceae > Triticum > Triticum aestivum. The sequence continues at coordinate 247,485,261 of NC_057805.1, forward strand.
CCGAGCACACAGCCATCAATGGCAATCTCAACAACAATGATTGAGTGCAAAACAGTGTCGAGCTATTTCACCTAACAGATTGGCTACTAGACCATGGCAATCTACTTCACAATACATACATGGTCCTCAAATATGGCAGGATATTTTAGCAACTCATCAGGCGTGGCATGCCATCTCAGCAAAGCAGATTGAGTGCAGAATAGGGCAAGGTACCTTTTTAAGTAGAGCATATTGACTGTAAACTATTTCTGCAAGTAGTGAGATTAACAACTGCTACTTGTAAGCTATGTTGGGATTTACTCGAAGAGGAGAGGATGATGCAGTACAATAGAGATAAGTATTTCCCTTAATTAAGAACCAAGGTTATCGATCTCGTAGCAGAACAACATAACACCTCGTGAATAAACACCTATACACAAAAGAGCAAATACTTGCACCCAACGCGATCAAGGGGTTGTCAATCCCCTCGGTCTTTAATTGCAAGTACGTAGGATCGAAAATGTGTCTAGAGACAGGGTGATTAGACTACTTGACCAAATAAAACCTAATATTTTCCCAATTTAAGTTGTAGGCAGATTTTAGAAATTATGACAAGTCAAGCGACACCCTACCCATGCATTTCTAAGAGTATAACAGCGAAAAGTAAGACATTGCACATATAAGTAAATGCAAGGGTTTGGAGAAGGAAAATGCAATGGGGACACGAAGATTTTTAGCATGGATCCAATAGGTGGTGTTATCGCACATCAACATTGATGGAGACTTCAACCCAAGAAGTGTAACGTTTGCGAGAGTCCACGGAAGGCTCCACCCACGAAGGGTCCACGAAGAAGAAACCTTGTCTATCCCACCATGGCCATCGTCCATGAAGGACGTGCCTCACTCGGGTAGATCTTCACGAAGTAGGCGATCTCCTTGCCCTTAAAAACTTCTTGGTTCAACACATCATGTTGAAGGCTCCCAAACGACACCTAATCAATCTAGGAGACACCACTCTCCAAAAGGTAATAGACGGTGTGTTGACGATGAACACCTTGCTCTTGTGCTTCAAATGATAGTCTCCCCAACACTCACCTCTCTCTCTCTCCCTCATATTTGGCTATACTGGAAGTAGGATTTGAGTGGAATGCAACTTGGGGAAGGCTAGAAACCAAGGTTCAGATGGTAGGAATGGAAACACTTGCTCTCAACACATGAGTAGGTGGTTCTCTCTCAGAAAATAAGTTGTGGAAGTGTAGGCACGTTCTGACGGCTCTCTTACTAGGTAAGAGGGGTGGTGGAGGGGTACACTACCGAAAACAACTGATTTACCGTCTGCCATGGCAGACGACAAAGAAACAGAAAGCTGGCTGTTGGATTCAGGGCCTCGCAGACCCAAAAAAGGTTCGAACTCTGGGGCGTGTGCGAAGAACTCAACCTCTCCAGCCAGCAAACTCATCGCTCTCCAGCCAGCAGTTCATCAAGTTGTTTCTTTAGCTCCACTAGTTCTGACAAGGGCATCCGGTAATACTTCTTGTATAACAGTGCGGTTCTGGGCACAAGATCTATTGCAAACTCAAGCTCTTGATCTGGTGGCATGCCTGGCAGCTCTTCTGGAAATACATCAGGAAACTCACTGACCACAGGAATTAATTCCAATTCAGCCACAGCGGTGAAGACCATTTGTTTCTTTGGTATACTTCTGTGAGCATAGAATTTTGTAGTCTGCCCATTCTGACTGGTCAAAGTGACTTCTCGGGTCGCGCAGTTTATGGAAACTTGATATTGGGTCAACCAATTCATACCCAATATAACATCCAACTTATCAGACTCAATGATTATCGAAGAAGTTGGAAAGCAGACTCCGTTGATATTGATTTCCAGATTACGGCAGACCAGATTGCTCTTGATTAAGGATCCTGGGGTTTGTACCAGCACATTTTTGCCCAAAAGCGAACAATGAAATTTGTTTTGGGCAACAAAACTCTGAGAAATAAAAGAGTGGGAAACCCAGAGTCAAATAAAGTTACTGCAGGTATGTTATTAACATAAAACATACCAATGACGACTTCGAGGTTCTCTTGGGCTTCATCGGTAGAGAGGTGATGCACGTGCCCAGTAAAGTTTTGCTGGTTCGGGCATGACTCCATAAAGTTGACTTGTGGCCTAAATAGACCATTTGCCTTGCTGTTCTTGGGGCACTGTCTGGCATATTGTCCATTTTGCCCACAACTGAAGCAAGAATTGTTGCGCTGGCGCTCCTCGTGCACTGGGTTGGTCACGACATTCTTGACTTGAGTGGTGGTCTTGTTAACATTCTGTTTCCAATTGGGCTTGTATTCCTCCTGAGTCTGCTCCCAAGTACGAGGCTTTTGCACTGGTTGTCCATCCTACTTTGGCTCAAACTTGCGCTTGTGGTTGTTGTTAGCAGGCCTATTATCAGATATAAGCTTGTGCTCCCTTTCAGCAATGAAAGCCTTGTTCACCAGAGTTTGGAAATCTGGGAAATCAAACATACTGAGAGTACACCGGAGTTGCGGATTTAATCCACCAAGAAATCTGTCAATCTTTGTTTCTTCGGCGGCCACGTCATAAAGGGAGTAACGGGCCAGATGATTGAATTTTTGGAAATATTCACCCATAGACTGATTTCCTTGGATGAGTGCGAGAAATTCTCGCTGCCTAGTCTTCATAATTCCAGTACGGATATGATATTTCTGGAACTGATCCTTGAATTTTGTCCAGCTAATTTCTTCATTAGCAGGCCACATGGCTATTGCATTTTCCCACCATATGGCAGCAACGCCTTCAAGATAATGAGTTGCAAATGGAACTTTATCATTTTCTTCAGTACGAGCAATCTCAAGCTTTTTCTCAATGGTATGCAACCAATCGTCTGCATCCAAGGGATCAACAACCTGACTGAAACTGGGTGGCTTGGTCCTCTGAAAATCTGACAGCTTGGAGTAATGACCGTTCTGATTTCCATTCTGTCCAACCATAGCTTGCACACTTCTTAATATTTCAATTAGATCATTGTTCCTTCTTTCCTCAAACATACGCAGAATTTGCTCGGTGGAGGGCGGATTTGGCGGTGGAGGCGGTGGCGGAACGTACGGCTCGGGAGAGTGTCCTGCCTGTCGTGTCGAACGACGAACAGGAGTTCCCTCACGAACATTGCTACTGCTGCTTCCCCGCGGCATCCTATTATGATTTTTCCAAGGCAACACAACCGAGATGAGAAACATTCAAAATAAATTGGGGAAAAGCCAGCAACAAAAGCCCGAGAAAAACCGAAATGACGAAGAAAACACGGTGAATAAAATAGAGTTCCAACATAATTATACATAGACTCATACATGAAAGATAACGAACATGCCAGGTTCAACTACTCTCATACAGGAAAAAAAACATCATAACTCGTTCTACTACATCCAGACATCATCCCGACGACTGCAGATACTCAGAGGCTCTACTGCTCTGAGGGTGCTGCGGGGTCCTCTCCTGAAGCGGACTCAGATCCTGAACTGACGAGGTTAACTGAGACCTCCGGGTTAAAGGTAACACGACGAAGCTGCCTAGAGGTCTCTCCCTCAGGGGCAGATGTAGGGTGAAGCATCGGGGCTACAGGAGTAGAGAGAAGTGTAACCCACTCAGCAGGGGCACTGAGAGGGTTCACCATCAAGGTGCCCCGAGCTACTCGGGGGAGTAACCGGTGAAACTAGGGAGCTAGAACTGACTGTAATATAAGGAGTAAATCCCTGGGAGGATGGAGTAGTGGCAGATCTAGTAGAGACTAAAGCAGAGGCTAAAGTAGTACGGGCACGAGTCAGCTCTCGAGCCAACTTGTGGATCATCAGATAGCTAGCAGTGATGTAACGAGCAAGATGGCTAGCAACACTATCAGACTCTGGATCAATGATAGGGAAACGGATACGACCATTGTTGTGCAGAGAAGGATAGTTGTAGAAACCTGGGTGGTTCTGCATCCGGACCTCGTTATAACGAAGCTCGACAAGGACCTTGAATGCAACAAACTGGACAGCCTGAGAAGCGGTAGAAGCGTAACCGCTCCGAGAGGTACGAGTGTAAGTGCTAGAATCGGAACTGGTGCGCAGAGTAACCACTGCGTGATACTCATACACTGAGTCAGCTAGACGCTCCCGGTACACACGATGGACTGGATCGTCTCCGAGAGGATACAACCGATGCCACACGTTGCGAAAAGGTGCGGCGACGTGAATGGCATCAGCTGCAACTGGCACGGATACGGCACCGTGGCCATCTACACTCACAACCATTAGCAGGTTAGCATAAAAATAAAACAAGTGCATGCAATGCAACAACCAGCTATGAATGCTAACGGCACTCAACTTAGACTCATATCTAATGTCAAGTTAACACGTCGAAGTCTAGTGTGGCCTACAGTCAGTGCGGCTCTGATACCAAGCGTTTTGGCACCCCGGCTCAGAGCGACCGGTTTACCATGCATTGCCAGCCCAGAGACCATGTCTTCTGGCAACACACAACATCTTGGTACAGAAAACAACCGCTTTATTGATGCTAGCGGATCATAGTTTATATTACAACAGGTGTCGAGGCCAAGCGGCACACACCGTGCGGCTGAACAATATGTACATTATTTAGTGAACATAAAGGGGCCTGAATCATAACAACTACGCGGCAGCGGAACAACATCGTAGTGGAATCTCCATAGCACAGGGACACCGATGTGGACACGATCTAGACTCGAGCAGCACTCCTTTCCAACGAGACTTTCCTGAAATCTGGCATGACACGCCAGGTGAGTACATTGAATGTACTTGCAAGTTCACAACAGGCATAATCATAATGACAAACAATATCATGATAATTAACCAGTTAATAATGCAATAATGTTTCAACATGTTGTGATCATGCTCTTGTGATAAAAGTCCCTCAGGACTGGCATACCAACCGTGATCGTTCTTGGATCACAAACATACCACCATCATGTTCATGACCAGAGGTATCTCGTGATCCTTACGGCGATCAAAACCACGACCAATACTTGGTCTCGAACATCTCGATGGCTTTCCAACCATCATCAACAGTGCAAAGATCATAACTTAGTGTGCAAAATTTTATTAAGCATTCACCCATGGTGTGACCTACTACGAGCGTGTCCGTAACCGTGGACTCGGCTATCGGTAGATTATTACACTCTGCAGAGGTAGCACACTGTACCCACACCACGGAACCCATGGCCTCACACTCCCATTCGGGTGGACCAACGGCATTCCGATGAAACAACTACATTGCCATGACACTCTCCCGACCACTCCGACTCACTCCCCCATCGGGCTAGTCCTGGGTGGTCCCGTGTCTACCAAAGACACAACGACCACCGTCGTGGCCAAAACGATCCCACAAGGGGACCCGGTACCATAATCTCAACAACGGGCACACAAGGTTATGTGTGCTTACCGGGCCGGGGTAAGCATGCACATAACCTTCCCTAGTTGGAGGCACCGACCAGAGGCATGACAAGGGACCGAATCAAGGCCTTCCCATAAAGGCAAATGTGGTTGCACTGGGAAAAACTCGATTCAGTGGCACCATGACCCGGCCAACGATATATTCAAGTTGAGTTATATTCAGTTTCAACTTAAAGTAAAAATGATCGGTGTCATCGCATGCCATGAAAATGCAACACTACATATGCATCACATATTAACGGAAATGACTGAGTCAACTATATTCACACTAAGCATAAACATCAACAACTCATGCCACTTTTCTGGTAAGGATAAACCTCACTTTAAATAGAATATTTTCTAGCAAATTTTATTACTTTACTCATGCAAGAAAATAACTTCAAGTAATTACTCATATGCAATAACAATATTATTTATTTCATCACCACACATGAATCCTAGTTTCTTTACCAACTAAATTAGTTTCAAACATTCTGTAAATCAAGCATATTAACTAAAACAAGCACTTAACAGAATATAAATAACATAATAGTTATTTAAATGCATGGATTAAATCTTTCATTCAAGTAAGAAAATCATAAATATTGAAATGGCACCATGAAAATGTTGATGTGGCTTGGCTCTGTGCAGATGATGTTCACAAGCCTTCTGGTGATCCTCAAGACAAGCCTCACCCTCTGAAAATAATTTTAAACACAAGAAGAAAATATCAAGAACCCTTCTGAAAATTACCAGAAAATCTAGACAGCACAGAAAAATATCATCTTTGGTGAGCTGCTAGATTTCTTTGCAAAGAACACAATGCAAAAAGAATCAATTCATTTGGACTTATGGTTGAAGAGTTATAGCTATTTGAAGCTCTCTGGAAAAAATATATATATATTTGAATTTAAATAAAACAGACTGTGGGGGTGACGTCGAAGGTGTAAAGCCTCGAGGCGCCACCACTCGTACCGCTTCGGGCGCGTACTGAGTGGCTGACTAGCGGGCCCCGGTAGTCAGGCGAGGGGGAGAGAGAGGAGAAAACAAAGGGGTCACAGCTTCGCCGGAGCTCACGCCGGCTGCGAGGGCTCCTTGTCCAAAACGAGAGGGAGGGATTGAGAGAGGGGATGGAGGCGCACCTGCCCGTACCCGTAGCGTACCTAGGGGTGGTCAGACGGCGTCGGAATCGACCTCTCTAGCGGAGGCACAGACCGGTGGTCGCCGGAGACGAAGACGACGGCGAACAGAGGCAACTCCAGGGGCTCCAAGTGGACAGAAGGGCTTCACCGAAGAGTGGCGGAGGCTCTGGAAGGGTTGCCCAGGCAGGGAGGGGCTGGAGCTACCGCGATGACCCAAGGGGATCGCCGGCGAGCTCGAGCTCGGGGACGGCGGCCCGCGGCCTGCCCGGCCGGGCTACGGCTATCTACAAGTTTGTGGAGTGTGTGGGTGTCACTCCCAATATGCGATACTATCCTAAAGAGACTCGAAGGTCCCACCAAGGATAGAACCGCATATTGACACGCTTTGCAAGGTGGATATCATTACATCAACATTACATAAAAGATGGGGATACATACAAGGCATACAAATGCCGCAAGAATACATCAATACATCATACATAAGATCAACATCCGACTACGGATGAATCACAAACAGAAGCTCAAACGACATCCACCCTGCTAGCCCAGGCTACCGACCTGGAACCTATCCCTTGATCGCAGAAGAAGCAGAAGAAGAACTCCAAAACAAGTAACATCTCTCTCGCGTCATGATCATCGCATAACCTGTACCTGCAACTGGTGTTGTAGTAATCTCTGAGCCACGAGGACTCAGCAATCCCATTACCATGGGTATCAAGACTAGCAAAGCTTAAAGGGGAATGGAAAGGATAAGAGGTGGGGTTGCAGCAGCGACTAAGCATGTATGGTGGCTAACTTACGCAAATGAGAGCGAGAAGAGAAGCAAAGGAACGGTCGTGAAACTAGCAATGATCAAGAAGTGATCCTGAACTCCTACTTACGTCAAGCATAACCCAGAAACTGTGTTCACTTCCCGGACTCCGCCGAGAAGAGACCATCACGGCTACACACACGGTTGATGCGTTTTAATTAAGGTCAAGTGTCAAGTTCTCTACAACTGGATATTAACAAATTCCCATCTACCACATAACCGCTGGCACGGCTTTCGAAAGATAATACCCTACAGGGGTATCCCAACTTAGCCCATTATAAGCTCTCACGGTCAACGAAGGATATTCCTTCTCCCGGGAAGACCCGATCAGTCTCGGAATCCCAGTTACAAGACATCTCGACAGCAATAAAACAAGACCAGCAAAGCTGCCCGATGTGCCGACAATCCCAATAGGAGCTGCACATATCTCGTTCTCAGGGCAACACCGGATAAGTCAAGCTACGAGTAAAACCAGACCTCGAGTTTCCCCGAGGTGGCCCCGTAGGCTGCTCGGTTCGGACCAACACTTAGAGAAGCACTGGCCCGGGGGGGGTAAAGTAAGATGACCCTCGAGAGCGCGACTCCCAAGGGAAAAAGGCTAGGTGAGGCAAATGTAAAACCAAGGTTGGGCCTTGCTGGAAGAGTTTTATTCAAAGCGAACTGTCAAGGGGTCCCATAAATCACCCAACCGCGTAAGGGACGCAAAAATCAAGGAACATAACACCGGTATGACGGAAACTAGGGCGGCAAGAGTGGAACAAAACATCAGGCATAAGGCCGAGCCTTCCACCCTTTGCCAAGTATATAGATGCATTAATATTATAAGAGATATTGTGATATCCCAATATAAACATAATCGAACATGGATCAATCTTCATCTTCACCTGCAACTAGCAACGCTATAAGAGGGGCTGAGCAAAGCGGTAACATAGCCAAACAACGGTTTGCTAGGAAGGGTGACAAAGGTTAGAGGTTCATGGCAATTTGGGAGGCTTGAGGAGCAAGTGAATAGGTAGCGCAGCATAGCGTTAGAACGAAGCAACTAGCATAGCAATGATAGTAATGAGATCCAAGGTGACGGTCATCTTGCATGAAATCCCGCTAGAAAGAAGAAAGAGTCCATGAAGAAGATGAAGCCACGAAGACGAACGAATCCTCACGATCGCAACGACACGGAAACTATCGAGAAGAAGCACACAACAAGGTAAAACACACCACACATGAACAAGGCATGATGCTCAGCCAAGTATGATGCATGACAAGGCTACATGAAGCTACTCATGGCAAGAGATGATGCATACAAGAACAACACATCAAAGCTAGTTTAAATGAGGCCGGAAACAACATATAACAAATCCGGTAAGTCCTCATATGCAAATTTCGAAATTGGTCCAGAACTGAATAAACCTTATGTTCGAGTTGTTAAACAGCAAGTTAAAATGCACCAAGATGATCTACACGAAATTCTAGTCAAGTTACATATAAAGTTCATTAGATTCGGAGCTACGGCCTAGAAGATATGAGCAAAACAAGGTAAACATGGCATTGATGCAAAAAGCATACAAACATCAAACAAACACACTCAAATCATGGATGCAACATGATAATATGAGACTACATGCAAAACTAAGCAAGTTTCATATAGAGCACGCTCAAAACGGAGCTACGGTGCAACACATACACTCCAAACAAGACGTAGCAACAATCTGACCATAACAGCAACTAGGCAGCTAGCAAGCATCAAACCAATATACTACACCAACTCAACATGAAAACCAAAGGCATGGACATGATGCACAGGTAAAGCACAACAAAACATGAGCACTGATCTATCTCCAGAAATCACTAGAACATGCTCAAAAGGACATGGCAAGATTGCAAATAATAACAGGTCACAGACTTGGCAGAAATTACTGGACATGGCAGAAATAACATCAGGTTGCAATGTTCAGTGCACGAAATCAACAAGCTACAGGAACTTAACATGGCAAAACAAATCATGGAAGTATTCTACTAAATATACATGACAAATGTCCCTTAATGACTATAAGCCAAAAAGGACCATAAGATATGATGGCAACCATGTAAACATAGCAATTTTCGTTAACAGGTTTCAGACTTGACAGAAAACAGAGCATGGCAGAAACAATAATATGAAGGCATCTTGGTGAGCTTGATGCACTCACCACAAAGCAATGCATGACAAAACAAGAATACCTACAGGAAGATGGCAGATTTAGGAAGCTATCCATGGCAAGATCAGGTGCATAGCATGTATGGAACAACTACAACAAGCTTGGCAAAATTGAATAACACGTAAACAATCTGCCAGGAACATTTTATAGCAAAAGTAGAGCAAGATTCAGCCACGTTATGGAACTCCATAATTGCAAACAAGGGCATGAATGGATCAATTACAACAATATCTACAAAACATCCTTACTGAACATCTCCAAAATATGCATGGATCTCTCTGTAGCATCAAGTTTACATGGCAACAAAATAACAGCAGGCAAGGACTTGGAGAAATTACTAAGTCTCTGAAATCAGAAACATTTCGAAGCCTAGTTTGCATGCTTGTGATAGTCACCACAGAGATCACAAAAATACATGGCATACACCCTTCGAAAGACGGCATGGCATACATCAAAACACATGTAGAGCTCATGCCCAAGTTCTGATAAGAGACAGCAGATACCAGCAACTATCACTCTTGCAACGATGATTCGGGTATCAAGATGGACTCAAATGAACATGGTGCAATGGAACAAAATGTAGAGGACCACGAGACGAACATTTCGATATATCGTGCACGCAAAACGGAGCAATATGCAGAGAGTTATGATGCGATGAACAGAGCCACATATAGCAAATATTTAGGGACTTTGGCAAATCTCACCTCGCAGAAAATTGGACGGGGACGTACGGGGACGAGCAGATCCGGGTACGGGGGAGGTGTTTGGTTGCTGGAGTGGGTGGATCTCATCCACCCCGACTCCGGCGACGGCGGAGCGGCTCCGGCGAGGGCTCCGGTGAGGAGGAGGCCGGTGGGGGCCCGGGACGACGCCGAGGGGCAGGCGAGGAGGCGCGCTGACGGCGAGGCAGCGGAGGGCGCGGCGGCGGCCGGGATCCGGCGAGGAGGCGAAGGGAGAGGCGCGGAGAGGCAGGCGACGGGAGGAACTCGGCGGCGCTCGGTGAGGGGCGCGACGGCGGGAGCCGGGCGGCACGAAGGACGGCGGCGGGGTCGGGTGAGGCGCGGGGCGTGGTGCGGGCGCCTCGGGGCGACGACGGAGGATGGCGCCGGCGGGGCAGAGGGGCACCGGTGACCCTGGCGGCGGAGCCGAGGCGGCCAGCGAGCGGCGGCCCTCGGAGGCGCGGGCGAGCGGGGACGCGCGGGGAGCGGCGAGGCGGACGGGCGGCCGCGCGGGCCTGGGCGGGCCGCGCCTGGGCCCGGCGGGCCGCGGCGGCGGGGACGGCGGCCAGGACAGGTGGCGGGAGGCCATTGGCGCGGGAGGCGGTGATGGACTCGTCCGGCGGCGGGGCGGACGTGTCCGGCGCGGTGGGAGGAGATGGGCTAGGGTTAGGGGTGGTTTCATCCGCGAAAATGGAAGGGGAGGGCCTATTTATAGATAGAGGGAGCTAGGAGAGTCCAAACGAGGTGCGGTTTTCGCCCACGGGATCGTGATCGAATGACTGAGAGCATGGCGGAGATTTAGAAGGGTTTTGGGGCTGTTTGAAGGGGGGGTTTTGCTGCAACACACAAACGGACTTCGCGGATGCCCGGTTAACCGTTGGAGTACCAAACGACCTCCAAATGGAACGAAACTTGACAGGTGGTCTACCGGTGGTATACCAAGGCCACTTGGCAAGACTCGGTCCATTCCGAGAATGTTCAACACTCGCTCACGAAAACAAGACAAAAGGGGTGCACCGGAGGAGTTGGGAGTGCCGGATTGCAAAACGGACAACGGGGAAAATGCTCGGATGCATGAGACGAACACGTATGCAAATGCGATGCACATGATGACATGATATGGGATGCATGACATGAACAAAAATGCAACACGCAAGTAGATGACAAGGCAAGGACGGCGAATAACTGGCAGACACCTGGCGCATCGGATCCGGGGCGTTACAACACTCCTCTACTAACAAGAGATCTCGTCCCGAGATCTTAGGACCGAGACGGAAGGAAAAAGGGATGAGGTGAAAAAAGAACGCAAGAGAAAAAAACAAAGAATCGAGAGCACTCGAGAAGAAGAGAGGAACGACGAGAATGACGAGAATCAAATGTTCACGGAATCAGATAGGCTCTGAAACCACTCCGGTTAGAACGAGATAAGAAACGAATAAGACTGAAAAGATTTAGGCAGCACTCCGGCTGAAACATGGAGGAATAGAACACGAGCTTGTGAAATGGGATGATACCTGACTTGAGGAACAACACAAAATCTCCGGAAGACTTGAATTAATAGAATGAGAAGAACGGGGAAGAAAATGACAACTTGTGCCACGAATGCAATAGAAAGCAACCTTAGAAGAAAGGATTGAACGGAGTTGTAGAGAAAAATCAACAACGAAAAGAATAAGCTTGTTGTGGACTTATAGGTAACATCCCCAAATCATAAGGTGATAACCGGCCACAAGCGGAAATGATTGGATAGCTAAAAAGAACGAAGAAATGCAAAACTCCACTTCAAAAGAATATAGAGAATTAATTGCATCTCAAGACGCAAGCAGAAAAAAAATACTAGAAATCCTTGAACAAGAATCTTGATGAACACTTGAAGAATGAATTTAATCATTACGAACCACTGAGATGAACTCCGGTAACAAAAGAATGACGAGATAAAAATGAAGGATGAAAAGGGAGAAGATTAAACCCTTGCGATGATTTGGACGGAGGTACCGACGAAATGGCCGAGGAAATTTGGACTCCGGGAAAGAAAAGATGAAAACACATGGAACTAGAATTTATTCATCAAGAACAAACTCTGAAGAAAAGGAATTGCTTGGCGACGATGAAATAAGAATAAGAATTACGTTATGCTTATCCTCAGCAAATTTAATTGATGACAGCCGCATCTTGCATTCAACTTATTCTTGTTGAAAAGGATTAAGGGGAATGTAACGCAAAACTTGAGAAAGTCTTCATGAACCACCGGTAGGATTTGGAAAGAACGAGTTAATTGCTATGATAACAACAGAAAGAATCTTGAACGAGCCACCGTAAGAATTCAAAAATGAAAGACGAAGGCGAATGACTCACCGGGAAAAATAGGAAAGCACGAATATACTTGAGGGAAATCAAGATGCAATTGAAAGAAGAGATCGCGAGCTGATTGAAGCATACTTTTTACGAAGCACCAGAAGAATATGTAACGAACGAAGGGGCACAAAATAGAATAATCGGAGAACGGATTAGAAAACTTAGAACGACGAAATATTCTGAAATGGAGGCCTCCGGATAATTGAGACGGAAAACAACTCCTGAAATACTCCGGATGGGTGAAAATAATTGTACGACTAGAAACAATTGGATAGGCTAACATCGAGCTAGCACCGCGAATCTCCGGGAGAGCGGACAAGATTTAGGGAAAACTCTACTTCGGTCTTCAAATATTGAGAATGACGACGAGAAAGAACACCAAAATTGTTGAGATACCGGTGGTATACCAAGGCCACTTGGCAAGACTCGGTCCATTCCGATGACGTTCAACACTCGCTCACGAAAAGAAGACAAAAGGGGTGCGCCAGTGGAGTTGGGAGTGCCGGATTGCAAAACGGACAACGGGGAAAATGCTCGGATGCATGAGACGAACACGTATGCAAATGCGATGCACATGATGACATGATATGGGATGCATGACATGAACAAAAATGCAACACGCAAGCAGATGACAAGGCAAGGACGGCGAATAACTGGCAGACACCTGGCGCATCGGATCCGGGGCGTTACAGTGGGAGTGGAGGATGATGCTCGTGGAGGCTAGGGAGGGCTCCATTTATAGGAGAGCACCAAGGGGGGGGTCGGGCTCCGCCGGTGGACACTTGCACACGGCGCCCAGCGACGAGCGGTGTCAGTGAGAGGGGGAGAAGGCGACGCAACTCACGCGGGGACTGTGGGCGAACGGGGACGAGCACAGAATCGAGAGGAAGGCGACGAGCACAGTGCAGAGTGCTCTGTTGCGTTGGCCGGACCGCGCCCGTGCTCGCTGCGGCGAGCTCTGGCGTCGGCGAGTGCCAGGGGGAGTTAAGGGGGTTGAGACAAAGATGGTGGCGAGGTTTGGCACGCTTTGGCAGTCGGGGAAGTGAGCACGCGCGAAACAGAGCGCTCGGCGGCACTCAGAGCGCGTCGACACGGAGGCTGGCATCATGTACACGCGTGGTCACCGCGTGAACTGTGCCATCAGGCCAACCTACGTCCAAAGTTCATGTCTGGCTTGTTGTTAGTGGTAGTTTTGAAGATTACCATGCTTTGGTTTGGATCCATACGCAGTAGAAAAGATTTCACAAGCGAGGTAAGTTTCTGATCAGTAACTTTGAGAGGTTACTGAGGTCAAACGGCTGGGAGTTTGCAGCTGTGCTTTGGAGGCTAGCAATTGTCTACTAAGGTGGTGATGCACAAGAAAAACCAGCCACATTGGATCAAGTAAAATGGTAGTTGCTGTAGAAACCACCTTTTCTGTCCAGAACAGAAAATATTTTCTGTAGCAAAAATATTCCATAAAGTGGTGCAATATTTTTGCTCAAGAAGGTGCCCTAGGGTTCAAAGGATTTTTGTGAATTTTCTCAGATTTTGGTGGGCAAGAAAAATTGGGGTTGCTTTGGAGCACATTGAGCTAGCTAGGGTTTTAGAGAGGAAAATGAATATTTTTCATTAAAGAAAAATATTCCAAATATTATTTTGGGGTGAACCAGAGAGGGAATGATGATTAGAGAGTGAAATGAGGCACTTGGGTGAAAGCCAAGGGTACCCAAGTGTTTATGTCCATATGAAAAGATTCAAAAACTCCAAATTTCAAAATAAATCCAAATGAAAATCAGGCAAATAAAGAAGGGAAAAAACCAGGCTGTCACAATCACCATATATCTATCTTGATGATTTGCATTTTGGGGATTCACTTAAGTTGGCATAATCCTTCTGGAATAGAACACAATTATTCTCGCAAACATGGATCATATCGTTTTTCTGGTGTATGTGTAAGTTCTCGAAATGCGTGAGCATTTAGTAGCACTGTTTCAGCGTTGGTCAAGATCAGTAGCTCCACCGCCACCTGCTCCACCTCCTCTTCCTCCTGAGAATTAGGTAGATCAAGATGGCAATCTGCTGCTCCCGCATAGTCAGTAACATTGACGTTCACAACTTCATGATGATGAACCACATAGTATATGTGGCTGACATCCCATACAAATGTAGATGATTTTGCACAGTTGGTTAGGGTTTTGAAACATAATTCATACACCTGCTACATAGGTATTGCACATCTGCTTTTATACCACCGTACTCAACTCTGATAAAGTTCATGAAGTCTTCAACCCCCTCAACATATGAAGGGGAGAATCGTCGAGCAAAAGTTATCCAAGTCATGTCTACCTGTTAGACATACAAATTAGTTCTACTTGATAATACAGGAAAAACACATATGTCTTTTTTAAGTCCAGAAAAATACCTAGGTTGATGCCTAAAGCTATGGCAAGATATTTGGACAAGCAGATCTAAGTAACGAAATATATGTAAAGCTAATTTGGCAAACAGATTGAGTGCTAAATTATGGCATGCTATTTCAGCAATCAATGATGCCGAGCACACAGCCATCAATGGAAATCTCAACAACAAAGATTGAGTGTAAAGCAGTGTCGAGCTATCTCACATAACAGATTGGCTTCTAGACCATGGCAATCTACTTCACAATACATACATGGTCCTCAAATATGGCAGGATATTTTAGCAACTAATTAGGCATGGCATGCCATATCAGCAAAGTAGATTAAGTGTAGAAGAGGGCACGGTACCTTTTTAAGCAGATCATATTGACCGTAAACTATTTCTGCAAGCAGTGAGATTAACAACTGCTACTTGTAAGCTATGTTGGGATTTACTCGAAGATGAGAGGATGATGCAGTACAGTAGAGATAAGTATTTCCCTTAATTAAGAACCAAGGTTATCAATCTAGTAGGAGAACCACACAACACCTTGTGAATAAACACCTATACAGAAAAGAGCAAATACTTGCACCCAACGCGATCAAGGGGGTTGTCAATCCCCTCGGCCATTAATTGCAAGTATGTAGGATCGAAAATATTTCTAGAGGGGGGGTGATTAGACTACTTGACCAAATAAAACCTAATATTTTCCCAATTGAAGTTGTAGGCAGATTTTAGAAATTACAACAAGTCAAGCAACACCCTACCCATGCAATTCTAAGAGTATAGCAGTGAAAAGTAAGACATTGCACATATAAGTAAAGGGAAGGGTTTGGAGAAGGCAAATGCAATGGGGACACAAAGATTTTTAGCGTGGTTCCAATAGGTGGTGTTATCGCACATCAACATTGATGGAGACTTCAACCCAAAAAGTGTAACGTCTGCGAGAGTACACGGAAGGCTCCACCCAGGAAGGGTCCATGAAGAAGAAACCTTGTCTATCCCACCATGGCCATAGTCCATGAAGGACGTGCCTCTCTCGGGTAGATGTTCACGAAGTAGGCGATCTCCTTGCCCTTAAAAACATCTTGGTTCAACACATCATGTTGGAGGCTCCCAAACGACACCTAATCAATCTAGGAGACACCACTCTCCAAAACATAATAGATGGTGTGTTGACAATGAACTCCTTGCTCTTGTGCTTCAAATGATAGTCTCCCCAACACTCAGTTCTCTCTCTCTCTCAGATTTGGCTATAGTGTAAGTAGGATTTGAGTGGAAAGCAGCTTGGGAAAGGCTAGAAACCAAGGTTCAAATGGTAGGAATGGAGGCACTTGCTCTCAACACATGAGTAGGTGGTTCTCTCTCAGAAAATGAGTTGTGGAAGCGTAGGCACGTTCTGACGGCTCTCTTACTAGGTAAGAGGAATGGTGGAGGGATACACTACCGGAAACAGCTGATTTACCATCTGCCATGGCAGACGACAAAGGAACAGAAAGCTGACTATCGGATTCAGGGCGTGTGTGAAGAATTGAACCTCTCCAGCCAGCAAACTCATTGCTCTCATGGCCTAGCTTGATAAATAGGAAAGGAAAGGGACGCAGCAGTTTACCCAGGTTCGGGCCACCTTGCGGTGTAAGACCCTACTCTTTCTTTGGGGTGGATTAGCCTCGCGAGGGGCTGAGGACGAACTAGTGCAAGGAAGAACATCCTCGGGAGGTCTGTTCTTGCGTAGGAGTGAGCTAGTGAGGGTTCAGAGTCCGGATCCCCTCCTATGGTGGTGGGTAAGCTATATTTATAGTGGCCTCATTCCTCTTCCCCCACAACGAAGGCAGGAAGGGATCCCATAGTGGCCAAGTTTAAAGGGAGACAAGTAGTACATCCTATCCTGACGAAAGGTGGTCTTCGCCTGTGAAGCCTCTGCTCATGACGCCATAGTAGTCTCGGTGATGACATCCGTCCTGCCGTCCTAGTGGTCTTAGTCTCGTTGCACCAAAATGGAAAACTTTGGCTGAGTCCTCGGCACCCCGCACCTGCGCTTGCCTCCTTAGCATCAAAGAGGAAACCTGCTGCTCTGTGCTCGCTGGTGCCCGCCTGGCCTTGGTCGTCATGGCTTGCATCACCCAAACCTCATGAGGTAGGCGCTTGCATAGGAATCTCCACTCCTCACGAGGTCATCTGGGAGGCAGCTCCCTCCGGAGGTCTTGGTGTCGTCCGCCTCGCGAGGCTTGGCCCCTCGCGAGGGTCTTCTCTTGTCGATGTTGAATATGGGCCACACCAGGCCGTTGATGGAGCCACGCTGTGGGCCGCAGGGAGGCAAGTCTGAGTACTCTGGTTCCTAGAACGCCGACAGTAGCCTCCGGGCCCAAGGCGCTTGAACTTGGCTTCAAGGCGAAGCCAATGGGTAAGGGCGAAGCGCCGTGGGCCCCAGTCGCCTACGGACCGAGTTGGTGGGTAGGCGTGTTCCTGGCCTGGAGTGCCTTCATTTTCTCTGACCTTGCCTTGACTTCATCTTTACCGCAATTCTCCTAGAATTTTTCAAAGTCGCCTTCCGTTATTGACGGATTATCAGCATGAATCTTGCACCACGGTTCATTCTTCGCAATTGCTTTTTTTACACGAACTTTCCAGGAGGACCAGTCATTCGTGAACATCACCATCGCCTTGTCGTTTATCTTTGTCATGGCGACGTCGTCCCACGGCTCTTTAAATTTTCTTTCATCCCAGTCGGGGTACAGGAACATATTGTGCAACTTCTTTAGGAGCATGTGCTCCATATGTGGTATTTTCATACTTCTCATCGTTGATGTTGGCGGTTTCCCTAAGGATGCATCCTAGTTGATTGCCCCAGCACGAGCTAGCTTCCTCCAGTGTTGTTGGCTCTAACTTCTTAGGGTGCATCTCCGTGACCACAATTTGTCTGATGTCGAGCTCATTTGGTCTTTGTGACCTCTTCTTCTTTGGTGCTTTACCTGCTACGACAACATCATTGCCGGTCTCAGGGGTGGTGTGGGTGCTGGTGCCAGTGCTGGTACCGGTGTCGGCGTCGGTGTTGGGGTTGGTGCCATTGCCGCGACCATGCGACCCGATCCGGTGTTCGTCTAGGTAATCAAAATAGTGATTTGCTGCCTCGATGGGGTCTTCTGCGATGCGAGCAGAACCCCTGGCTTCGGCGTCGGTAGACATGTTTCCTATTCAACAAGTCTAAATAAAAGATATAATGAAGATAAAAAAAGGGGCCTATATTTGGTCGGAATGTTGATTCACTCCCCTTCCGGCAAATCCCGGGTACTCCATATGTCCTAGTTTCTAGCAAAAGTCATGCCAAAAATCACAAAAAAATTCGGCATGGCCTTTGCTAAAAAGTGGACATATGGAGCGCCTGAAATTTTCCAGAACGGAAATGAATCAACATTCCAGCAAAACATAGGCCACTCGGATATTTTTTGACATTCAACCAACATTGCAAAATCACATAACATCAATGACATATATCGTTTGCAAAATATATCTTCAAGCAAGTACATAGAGTGAAATGACCTCACTAAACATTGTAAATTAGTGGTCTTTTCAAAAACCAGAAACCTTTGCAAAATGTCCCCACTAAACTGCCCTAACCAACTAACTTGATATTATATACCCTAAACTAAATTTCCCTAAACAAATTTGCTATATTTCCTAAACTAAATTGCCCTAAACTAATTTGCTATTGTTTTTTTTCCTAAATGATCTCTCTCTCTCTCTCTCTGTTTACTACTATGCATAGAGTGAAATGACCTTACTATTTTGCCAATTTGCTACAAAAAATTGCTACTAGTTTGCCCTAGCTAAATTTGCTAATTTTTTACTATAGTTTATTTAGAGGTATTTAATATACCCTAATTAGCTATTGCATCAGCTACTGCCCTAAACAAATTTTCCCTAGCTAAATGTGCTAATTTGCTAACAAAATTGGCCCTAGCTATATTTGCTAGTGCCCTCAGTAGCTGCTGTTTTGTATAAATTTTTGCTACTGTTTTTATAGCTAATTTATATACCTACAAAAACTAATTAACTACTGTTTTTTATAAATATTAGCTACTATTTTTTATAAATTTGTGCTACTGTTTTTTAGTTTAGTGCAATTTGCTACTGTTTTTTGTTTATAGGTATTTTATATACCCTAAACTAAATTGCCCTAAACTAAATTGCTAAATTGCACTAAACTACATTTTCCAAATTGCCCTAAACTAAATTGCTCTCTCTCTCTCTCTGTCTCTCTCTACTACATCTCCTAGCTAGGGTTCATACATCTAACAGTTAGCTAGGCTAGGGTTCAAATTACAGAGAGAGAGAGCAGAGCGCAGAGAGAGATAGAGAGGAGGGCATGGTAGAGGAGAGGGAGATGCTTACGGGTTGGGGCAGAGGGCGGCGGCGGCGAGGTCGAGTGCGGGCCCGCGTGGTGACGGAGGTCGAGGGAGGGCTCAGGAGACGGCCGGCGTCGAGGTCGACAGTGGGCAAGGGCGATGGCCAGCGAGAAAGGTTGGAGGTTGAAGGTGGGGGGAAATAACTTGGTGAAGTATTGAGCCCGCGCGGCGGGGGCGTGGGGGGGGGGGAGGGGGGTTAACTCAATAACAGTAGCGCCGCTTTGGAATCCAGCGCTACTGCTAACTATTCCAATATTTATTTTTTTCATTCTAAAAGAAAAGTAGCAGTAGCGCTGGATTAGGATCCAGCGCTATAGCTAACTTAGCTATAGCGCTGGTTTCCAACCCAGCGCTACTGCTATTTTTCTTCTCTTTTTATTATTTTCATTTTCTAGTTTTTAGTTTTCTTTTCTTTTTATTATTTTTCTTTTGTTTTCTTTTTTACTTTTCCTTTTCTTTTGTATTGCTTTTAGTTTTCTTTTATTTATTTTTCTCCCAACGACGGCGTCTACCTCTCCCACACTGCGTGAATATCACCGGAACCATGCATGTAATTGAAGGGGGATACTATTACATCATTTGACTGATAATGGTTACTTAAGTGCATACACAAAATAGATACATATATATAAATGATGGTTTCTCAGCTGTGTCGATGACGTTTCACATTGAGCTTCTTCCGTTTCTTGTTCGTTGCCGACTAATTGAGCCCCTCCTTGTGACTTTCCCGGAACCATGGAGTACGTTCTTTCTTAGGTCATGTAGTATTGATTCTTCTTTTCACGTATGCTTCATCGTCATCGTCATCTTCCCTCATCGGGTTGCCGTATTGGTCGTAGTCTTCCTCATTGGCGACTCCATCCATTCCGATGATGCTCCTTTTGGATCTCCTCGCGACAACACGGTTGGGATTGACCGGGTCGATTATGAAGAAGCATTGTCTCACATGCTTAGCGTGTACCCATGGCTCATTTTTGGTGATGAAGCTAACATTCACGGGAGTACTTGTTGCGTCGGGTATCGACGTGGTAGTGAAATACTTGTTTTCTCTTACGACGCCATTGGCCCATTTGACGCGGAACATCGTCGCATCGTGCATTCCAGCATAGTCAAGCTCCCAGATCTCTTCGACCCTTCCGTAGAATCTTTCAGTTGTGCCATTGGCATAGGTCATGCATTCAATTGTCACCCCGGAGTTCTGGTAATCACTGTCCATGTATTTGCCGCTGTGTAAAACATGTACCCATTGATATCGTATGACTGATAGGTCACGAGCTTGGGAGGGGGGCCATGTACCAAGGCGTGTACGAGCAATCCGTCCAAGCTACCCTCTTCCGGGGGATTTTCAAGAACTTGCTCTTTGAACCAACCCAAGAAAGTGGTTTTGTGCTCTATAGTAACTTGGTCGTTCGTCTTGAGCATCCCCTTATCATCGTACATCTTTGCGATGCTTTATTTGTGCCATGCCACATAATAATCTACCACATCTAGGTGTTGTAGCACTACTAAGTTAGCCTTGTCAAAGTCGTTCCGTCGATCTGATTAGTCCACGTGCAATTCCCTCTGTCCGTTGTTGTGACCATCTCCCTCGAGCTTCTCATGATGCTTCTTGACAGGCAAATGAACAACACGGTCTCCGACGCCTATATAATTATTCCAAAAGGAGATGGACTCATGCATCAGATACCCCTGGACGATGCTCCCATCAGGCGGGACATGTTATGAACGAATCCTTTGATGACCCCATTCATCCTCTCGAACGGCATCATGCTGTGAAGGAATGTTGCCTGAGGTCGATGATGTCGTCCACGATGTGGACACACAGATGCACCATGATGTCAAAGAACGCAGGCGGGAAGTACATCTCAAGCTCACATAGTATGACAACGATCTCTTCCTGTAGCCTTCGGAGCTGCTTCACACTTATGGACTTTCGAGAGATAACATCAAAGAACTGGCAGAGACCAGTAAGCGTGTCACGAACGTGTTCTCTATTATCCCTCTAATGGCAACTGGGAGTATCTTGGTCATCGTCACGTGACAGTCATGAAACTTCATCCCACTGATCCTTTTCTTCTTGGGGTCTAGAAATCTGCTTGTCTTCCCACAGTAACCGGAACTGACTTTGATTCCCATAAGGCACTTGATAAATTGAGGGGAAGCAAGAAGGGGGCATTAATTCCCCTCCTTCTTGTTGACTTTTCTTCCCCTTTCCCCCTCCTCCATCTCCTCCGTCGACTTTTTACGGTGGAGATCTTTCCTGATCTTCAAATCTTCCAAGTCTTTCCTTGCCTTCGGCCCATCCTTGGTCTTCTCTAGCATGTTCAGCAGTGTGCCAAGCAAGCTCTCAAGGACATTCTTCGTGATATGCACTTGATCAAGGCAATGAGGCGTGTCGTGATTGGGCCAGTACTCCAAGTCCCAGAAAACAGACCTCGTTTTCCATTCCTTCAGCAGCGACTCTGGCGCCTTTTTCATCATTCCCGGCGCAGGACACTGTTACCAGTTTTTCAACAGCTCATTGATTTCAGCACCACTCCTCTTACGTGGAGTTCCTCAATGGTCAGCCAACCCATTGAATAGATCTCCACACTTTCTCCACGGGTCATCCTTCTCGATCCATCTACGATGCCCCATGTACAAGATTTTCCCAGACCCACCATCTTTCGTTGACGTAAGCTGCTGAGACATTGTATCATCCATGCACCTCGTGCATTGATAAGTCTCCAATGTATCTAAAATTTATGAAGTATTCATGCCATATTTACAATAGTTTTATATGATTTTGGTATGATTTGATTAGAACTAACCCAGACTGATGATGTTTTCAGAAAAACTACCGTGGTGTTCTTTTTGTGCAGAAATAAAAGTTCTCGGAATGCGATGAAAATCAACGGAGAATTTTTCAGGAAAATATAAAAAATACTGGAACGAAGAGTTACCGGAGGGGAGTCCTGTGGGCCCCACGAGGGTGGAGGGTGCGCCCACCCCCCTGGGGCATGCCCCCTGCCTCATGGACTCCCTGTTTGGCCCCTGACTTGTTCTCGACGCCATCCTCTCCTATAAATACAGTAACCTCCAGAAAATAACCTAGATCGGAAGTTCCGCCACCGCAAGCCTTTGTAGCCACGAGAAATTAATCTAGGCCCTCTCTGGCACCCTGCTGGAGGGGGCCATCATCATCGGAGGCCATGGAGGAGGATCCCGGAGGTGCCATCATCGCCATGAAGGCCAAGGACCAGAGGGAGAACCTCTCCCCATCCAGGGGGGAGGCCATGGAGGAGGAAGCACAAGGGGGGAACCTCTCCTCCTCTCTCTCTCGGTGGTACCAGAGTGCCATTAGGAGGGGAATCATCACCGCGGTGATCGTGTTCATCAACATCACCATCCTAATCTATTTAACGCGGTTCACTCTCCCGCACCCCGCTGTAATCCCTACTTGAAAATGGTGCTTTATGCCACATATTATGATCCAATGATGTGTTGCCATCTTATGATGTTTTGAGTAGATATCTTTTGTCCTTGGGTTGATTGATGATCTAGATTGGTACGAGTTGTATGTTTTATTTTGGTGTTGTCCTATTGTGCCCTCCGTGTCGCACAAGCGTGAGGGAATCCCGCTGTAGGGTGTTGCAATACATTCATGATTCGCTTATAGTGGGTTGCTTGAGTGGCAGAAGCATAAACCCGAGCGAGGGGGTTGTTGCGTCTGGGATAAAGGGGACTTGCTGCTTTAATGCTATGGTTGGGTTTTACCTTAATGATCTTTAGTAGTTGCGGATGCTTGCTAGAGTTCCAATCATAAGTGCATATGATCCAAGAAGAGAAAGTATGTTTGCTTATGCCTCTCCCTCATATGAAATTGCAATGACGACCACCAGTCTTGTTAACAATTGCCTAGGATAATTTCGCACACCGATCCATCATCATTCCACACTCGCTATATATTCTAACTTTATGATAACAACACCTAATTTTATGTTTTAGCTCTCCGATATCATGCAAAGTTGTCCTATTCATACCCACAACGTAGTTTTATTTCTCGTTTCTAGTTGGAAGCAAACGTTCGGTGTACGTAGAGTTGTATCAGTGGCAGATAGGACTTGAGAGAATATTGATCTTACCTTTAGCTCCTTGTGGGTTCGACACTCCATACTTATCACTTCCACCTTTGGGAATTGCTATGATGATTCCCTGCACTTGGGGATTATCATGCATCCGCAGTATCTGTGGCACACCTGGCCTGAGGTGTACCGGTAACCGAGATAGTCGTGCACCATCGTCATCAGCGCGGCTCTCATATAGAAATACTCTCATTTGCTGGCGTCCCATGTCCATGCCGGTGTTTTCCATAACGTGTCTATTTCCTCTTGCAGAATCCCCACATATAGGTTAATATTATTTCCCGGTTGTTTTGCCCCTTGAATCAGCATGCTCATGTGTATATACTTTGACTTCATGCACTTCCATGGGAGGAGGTTGTACATCCATACAAAGACAGGCCATGTGTTGTGGTTGGTGTTCTGGTTTCCAAACGGATTCATGCCATTGGTACTCGCACCAAGCATGAT
Organism: Triticum aestivum; assembly: GCF_018294505.1. Taxonomy (NCBI): domain Eukaryota; kingdom Viridiplantae; phylum Streptophyta; class Magnoliopsida; order Poales; family Poaceae; genus Triticum; species Triticum aestivum. The sequence continues at coordinate 247,509,274 of NC_057805.1, forward strand.
GTTCCTTGGATCTTCTGCAGCAAATCCATATACGACGTTGAATGCTCTCCACTGGCTACCATCTACGAGGTGTCTCACCTTCGGATCATCTCCATCGTCGGGCTTCTTCCTCTCTTCTCCCTAGAATAGCGCTACTGCTAACTAGCATTAGCGGTTGCTATTTTCTAACCGAGGTCCTGCCTATAAGCATTTCCCTAGTAGTGTCGTCATTTGAGTTCTCGACCGTGGCAGCCTGGTAGGCGCTCTCGAGTGAGCACACCGCATCCTTCTCATCGCAGGCGATCGTGATGATGCCGCAGCTTCCTGGCATCTTGAGGATGTTGTACCCGTGGTGAGTCACCGCCATGAACTTGGCGAGGGCCGAGTACCTGAGGATGGCGTTGTACGGGAGGCGAATGTGGGCGACATCAAAGTCCATGAGCTCGGTGCGGTAGTTGCCGCGCTTGCCGAAGGTAATAGGGAGGCGAATCTGCCCAAGCAGGATGGTGGAGCCGTCTATCACCGCTGAGAAAGGCTTGGTGGGGAGGAGCTGGTCCTAGGGCACTTGGAGCCTCTCGAACGTCTCAGCAGAGAGGACATTCAGTCCTGTGCAACCGTCAATAAGTGTCTTGGTAACGAGGACGTTGATAATGGTCAGTGAGCAGGGCATTGGGAGCGCGCCGGCGGTGGTTGCACACTTGAGTTGATTCATAGAGTCGAATGTGATGGATTACTTGGACCACCTGAGGGGACGCGACGCCTCGAGCTTGGGGAGGGCTGTGTTCACCTCACAAGTGAACTGCTTGAAGACGCGATGGGAGGTGGGGGCCTAAGCACCACCTAGGATGAAGGTGATAGCACGAGGCTCTTGGAAGCCCCCGACCCCATCATCTTGCCGGTGGTCATTGTTCCTCCTTGGTGGCGACGGCAGGGGTGGGAGGCCGGCGTTGCCCTGAGGACGATCCTCACGAGGCTGGTCCCGCCAGGGGCCATCGCGAGGCTGGCCCTGCCAGTGGTCCTCACGAGGCTGATCACGCCAGTCCTAGCAGGGGTCGCGGTTGCCCAAGCAGTCTCCGCCATGGCCTCCTCTACGGCCGTAACCACGGTCGCTGTGCTCAGGGCGGTGGCCAAGGCGCCCGTCCTGGATGGCCCTGAGCTCTTGGCAGTCGTTGGTGCTGTGGCTGTGGACGTTGTGGAAGAAGTAGAACGTGCAGCTGCCCTTGGAGGACTCGGGGTGGTCGCAGCCGCGCTTCATCTCAGGCTTGGCTACGAGCACACCCAGGCCCTTGCGATTCACATACTTTGCCTTGGCCTTCTTGTCTTCAGGGTCGTCCTAGGGGAGCTCGAGGTGGGAGAGGTGACCTTCCTCTTCCCTCGCACACCAAGTTGCCCTGTTGAACATCTCCAGAGCCAAGCACAGATCCTCGTGTATGGCGAGTTCTTCCTTCATATTTACATCCCGGACACCATCAGTGAATCTGAAATGATGGCCTCGTCCGACACGTTGGGGATCTTGAGGCGAACGTTGTTGAAGCGCTGGATGTATTTGTGCAAGGTCTCCCCCGACAGCTGCTTGATGGGCTGTTGGTCGCCAGCAGCAGGGGCGCGGTCGCAAGTGCCTTGGAATTTAGCGACAAAGCGCTCACACAGCTCATCCCAGGAGGAGATCGAACCCACCGGGCGATTCAGGAGCCACAAGTGTGCGCCATCCTTGAGAGCCATGAGAAACCAGTTCGCCATTACCTTCTCTTCGCCGTTCGCTTCCTCGATGTTCAGCTCGTAGAGCTGGAGGAATTCGGCAGGGTCAGGGGTGTCGTCATAGCGCGGAGGTAGATCCAGCTTGAACTTGTTGGGCCAGACGACGTGGCACAGCTCCGGATTGAACGCTCGCCAGCCTGCCGTGCTCACGGGGGCCCACCGTGAGAGGGGAGCCCGGTCTTGGTGTCCGCGTGCCGCCACCTCGGGCGGCACACGGTCTTGATGTGGAGGTGCTGGGAGCGCACACGCCTCTCCTTGAGGCCACTGCACCACCTGGCAGCTTTCTTCGTCGCGCGTCGGCGCCATGCATGGCATCTCACGCTGGGGGGCCTCACGCCAGAGAGGAGGAGGACACACACCATGGGCAACGTTGCCCGCCTGAGGTGGCGGGGAAGGCAGCAAGCGAGACGGCGCAGGAGCCTCTCCAGTGGCGCTGACGAGCTCAACGATGCGGTCCAGCCGGTCCTCGTAGAGGTCATCGGCAGAACGACAGCGCAGAAGCTCGCGCACCATGAGCAACACAGCCTGCGCATTCGCCGGCCTAGGACGAGCATGAGAAGACGAAGCAGCAGATGGAGTCAGGGACGGAGTAGCGGTGCGACCGTCGTGTCGCACAGAAGGCGGCAGCGTCGATTCCTACTACTCATGAACCACGGGGCCGGTGGCAGCGTTAGCTGCAGGTGACGGGGAGGGCGGGCAGCGCCGTCGCCCGCAGGCGTTGTCTGAGCAACGCGGGCGGCGAGGGCTGCCCAACAATCAGCACAAACTTGACGAGGGTCGGCCATGAGAACAGCGGAACGGCGGCGGAACAACCAACGGAAGAGAGGCTTCGACACGCCCCTACCTGGCACGTGAAATGTCAGACTTAGGGCTCCGCAGACCCAGGAAAGGTTCGAACTCTGGGGCGTGTGCAAAGAACTCAACCTCTCCAGCCGGCCAACTCATCGCTCTCACGGCCTAGCTCAAGGAACAAGAAAGGAAAGGGACGCGACAGTTTGCCCAGGTTCAGGCCACCTTGCGGTGTAAGACCCTACTCCTGCTTTGGGGTGGATAAGCCTCGCGAGGGGCTGAGGATGAACTAGTACAAGGAAGAACAACCTCAGGAGGTCTGTTCTTCCATAGAAGTAAGCTAGTGAGGGTTCGGAGTCCGGAACCCCTCCTATGGTGGTGGCTAAACTATATTATAGTGGCCTTGGTCGTCTTCCCCCAAAACGAAGGCGGGAAGGGATCCAAAAGTGGCCATGTTTCATGGGAGACAAGTAGTACATCCTATCCTGAGGAAAGGTGGTCTTCCCGTGCAATGCCTCTGCTTGTGACACCGTGGTGGGCTCGGTGATGACATCCGTCCTGCTGCCCTGGCGGTCTTGGTCTGGTTGCACCGGAATGGAAACCTTTGGCTGAGTCCTCGGGACCCCGCGCCTGTGTTTGCCCTCTTAGCACCAAAGAGGAAACCTGCTGCTCTGCGCCCGCTGGCACCCGCCTGGCCTTGGTCGTCATGGCTTGCGTCACCCAAACCTCATGAGGTAGGCGCTTGCATAGGAATCTCCGCTCCTCTGGAGGCCGCCTAGGGAGGCTGCTCCCTCCGGAGGTCTTTGTGTCGTTCGCCTCGCGAGGCTTGGCCCTTATGGTCTTGTATTGTCGATGCTGAAGATGGGCCGTATCAGGCCGTTGATAGAGCCACGCCATGGGCCGCCGGCAGGAAAGTCTGGTATCATGGTTCCCAGAACGCCGACACTGACGGCAAAGGTCTTTGCCGTTAGCCGCGGATAGCAAACATGGCCAGCAAAGTAAGTTACGGCAAACAGCTTCTTTGTCGTCTGTTTTCTGCCAGTGGACGGCAAAGAGGCTATTGTCGTCGGTGGAAGACGGCAAAGAATGTCGACAAAAAAGAGGGGGCGTTAGCCATTTAGTTGGCTAACGGGAGGCTTTGTCGTCTGCCAGCTGACGGCAAACATGCCCTCCCCTTTGTTGTCTTCTATCTGACATCAGCCACGCGGGATGCCCTCCCCAGCCTTTGCTATCTGCAACAGACGGCAAACCCCCTAGCCTTTGTCGTCTACCACAGACGGCAAAGCAACAAAATGGCTCAGCTCCTAGGTTGCACAGGTTGCTGCCACGTGGCCTCTTTGCAGTCTGTGGCAGAAGGCAAAGGCCCCTTTGTCGTCGATGGCAGATGGCAAATAGGCTACATTTCCACTTTTTGTTCTGTTTTTTCTTATATCCAAGCATTTTCACAGCAAATATATGATATATATATATATGGATTTTTTTACAGCAAACATATGAGATATCGAACACATAGATAGCAAGTTCCACATACATATGAGATATCCAATACATAGCAAGGTCCACATACATAGTTCATCCATACATATTACAAGTTCTAGATTGTTTCAAAATGAAAACAAAAAGGGAAAACAAGCACTCCATCAATCCAAGCTTCCGTGAAGTGAATGAAATCGGCAAAATGGGAAATAAGAAAGTTAGAAGAAGAAGAAAATGAAAAAGATGAAAAAGTATATAACATTTACGCGCTAACTTAGCTAAAATGGATCATTTATGAGCTAACTTAGCTAAAATGGATCATTTTCGAGTGAACTTAGCTACAATGGACAATTTTGGAGCTAACTTAGGTAAAAATGACATTTATGAGCTAACTTAGTTAAAATGGATCATTTATGAGCTAACTAAGGTAAAATGGATCATTTATGAGTTAACTTAGCTAAAATGGATCATTTATGAGCTAACTTAGCTAAAATGGACCATTTATGGGCTAACTTAGCTAGAATGGATCATTTTGGAGCTAACTTGGTTAACATGGATAATTTTGGAGCTAACCTAGGTAAAATGGATCATTTTGGAGCTAACCTAGGTAAAATGGATCATTTTGGAGCTAACCTAGGTAAAATGGATCATTTTAGAGCTAACCAAGGTAAAATGGATCATTTATGAGCTAACTTAGCAAAAATGGATAATTTTGGAGCTAACATAGCTAAAACGGATCGTTTTGGAACTAACGTAGGTAAAATGGATCATTTCGTAGATAATCTAGGTAAAATGGATCATTTTGGAGCTAACCTATGTAAAATGGGTCATTTTGGAGCTAACCTAGGTAAAATGGGTCATTTTGGAGCTAACCTAGATAAAATGGATCATTTTGGAACTAACCGAGGTAATTATGCCATTTTTTAGTTAACTAAGCATATTGTGCCATTTTTTACGTAAGTAAGCTAAGTATAGGTCTATATTGAGCTAACCTAGGTAACTAAGCATTTTAGAGCTAACTTAGCATATTAGAGCTAAGTTAGAGCTAACGTAGGTCATTTTGGAGCTAACTTAGGTAAAATTGATAATTTTGGAGCTAATTAAGCTTATTATGTCATTTTGGAGGAAAATAAGCTAAGTGTATGACACTTATTAGGTTACCAAGGTTGTTATGCCATTTTTGACCTAAGGAAACTAATTATGCCATTTTTGATATAAGTAAGCTAAGTGTATCTCATTACTGACCAAACCTAGGCAAACTAAGAATATTAGAGCTAACTTAGCATATTAGAGCTAACCTAGGTCATTTTGGAGGAAACAAAGCTAAGTATAGATCATTTTAGAGCTAACTTGGGTAAAATGGGTCAGTTCGTAGGTAAGTAAACTTATTATGTCATTTTGGAGGAAAGTAAGCTAAGTCTATGTCATTATGGTAAGCATATTGGAGGAAATAAAGCTATGTCTATGTCATTATGGATTTGTTAAGCAAAACACTAGAGAAAACATACTGTCATCATGGAGGTGAAGCGCCGGGGTGGCTGATAACCCACAAGTATAGAGGATCAATTGTAGCCACTTTCGATAAGTAAGAGTGTCGAACCCAATGAGGAGCTAAAGGTAGAACAAATATTCCCTCAAGTTCTATCGACCACCGATACAACTCTACGCACGCTTAACGTTCGCCTTACCTAAAACAAGTATAGAACTAGAAGTACTTTGTAGGTGTTGTTGGATAGGTTTGCAAGAATATAAAGAGCACGTAAATAAAACTAGGGGTTGTTTAGATAAAGACACAATAAAGTTAGTATAGCGAGTGTGGAAAGGTGGTGGTAGGAGTTGCGAAATTGTCCTTAAGCAATTGACTACTTTACTAGACCAATAGCAAGTTTTATGTGGGAGAGGCCACTGCTAGCATGTCATCCCTGACTTGGAATTCTATGCACTTATGATTGGAACTATTAGCAAGCATCCGCAACTACTAACGTTCATTAAGGTAAAACCCAACCATAGCATTAAGATATATTGGTCCCCCTTCAATCACGTATGCATCAATTTTTATGATAGAATTCCCAGATTGCGAAGCGTGCTACTACGAGTCACTAGGTTTTCCGGATCGTCAGCAAGGCAAGTAACACATTGATCATACTCCTTTCATACCCAGTTTTTATGCATTAGTTACAATGCTCAAACATTGCATGATTAGGATGTGATTAACTTGTGGGTATTGGGAAGTAGATGATGAGGTAGAACCTATTACCTGTTTTATTATCAAACCCTTGGGAGTTACTTCTATGTTATGCTTATATTTCTATGCTATGCTCATAGACTTGGATTGGGTTTGAGTGTATCCATGACAAATGTGAGATTGTTAATTAATGGTTCAACTTAAGGTGGCAACTTTAATACACATCTAGCTGGATTGTCGGTTTGGGCACCTGGGGTTATACCAGTGTTGTCCTAGGAGATCCCGGGGTACCCGTGTGATCCTCCTATGGTCTGCCACCCAGGCTCAAAGGGGTCATAAGATTATTCATGCTAGAAACTTCCGTGTGCAGCCGCAAGCTATTATGGGCTCTAGCATAGTTGAGTAGGTTGCACGACCTCTTCTAGTGGTAGGCTAGCAGATGTAGGGGATGTAGGTTGGTACTGTCTACCCGGGGTTAGAGTTAATGCTTCTGATAGACTGTGTCTCAGTCATCCATTTCTCAAACACCCTGTAGTGCGGGAAATCCAACGGAGGAGATCGAGTCTTGTGGGGAAAAGTACGCAAACCTCTGCAGAGTGTATAAACTAATCATGGTTAGCCGTGTCCCCTGTTATGGACATCTTGAGTATCTAGTACTTGAATTATTGATTTGATCTCATCACTCCAAATTAATTTGTTGGGTTGTTAATGATTACTTTTAATTGGGATTGAGATGGGGGTATAATTCTCAATGTTTCAACCACCACGGTAGTTAAGTAAAATATATTCCTTTGATGTAGGGAAAAATTGTCTTTTCACAAAAACATTATAACCATAGAGCCTCCACCAGCCATATATGCATGTAGTGATAGCTTTTATCTGTTCATAGCTCTACTGTGTTATATTGCCAGCATATTCCATGTGCTGACTTTTTTTGGGGCTGCAACATATCATGTTGCAGACTTTTCAGACAAGGAGTAAGGTGTGCTAGGTCGTTTGTCATGCACTCAGCTGTGCCGTTGGAGTTGATGGACTCACTTTATCTTCTAAGCCCAAGTACTATGTGCACCGATCCAGGGATGACACTGAACACAAAGATTTGACCGTCTTAGGTCGGATCGCTACAAGATGGTATCAGAGCACACGCCAAATGTAGGACACGACCACTAAGATGAGCCATAGGACACTCTTCTCTACTCATTTCTGACTCCTCTCCATTTTCTACTCTTTAGGATGGCGGACTCGAGGAACAAGTTTGTACAACCGGATGAAGACACACCTTTTGGGAGACACTTGAAGGAAGTCACTAAGTACCTAAACATCGGAATATCAAGCTTCACCGGGACCTACACCGCCACTTTACCAGAAGTGGAGCGTTGGATGATTCGAGTTCAAGTTCCAGGAAGGACTTTCACGCTAGTCACTGAGCCCATAGAGTTTCCTTTGATGCACCCACCTGGAGTCTAGGCAAGAGAATGGCAGCCCACATTGCTATGGGACGAATTGGAGAAGTATACAAACAAGAGTTGAAGGACACTATCTATCAGATATGTGGGCACCGAGATGAGCTATGGGAGATGATCAGCACCAGGAAGGACATGTCCATTGCAGCTTTCATCCAGGAGTTAAACCAGCACATCGGTCGACAGGAGAACCAGATGTGTGCAAGCATGAGAGATTTGAAGAAGGCGATGACCAGGAACATGGAGCTAGAAGAGGAACTCAAGTCTACACACGACGGATACGAGGAGGAAATCACAATACTCGTGGAGAAGAATGACGACCTGATAAGAAAGATAGGAGTATTCATGGGAGACCCCGTGCCAGGAAGAGAAGATGACGAACCCAAGGAAATTCGTTCTGAAGACTACATCATAATCGATGACACTGACTCTGACCCCGATGATAGTGACGATGATTATGAAGACGAAGCTGGAGCGGACATCAGGGAGTCTTCCACCGATCAATATTTCTAGATGACCACCATATGATTAATAGCATTCCCCCTGTATATATTAGTAGTCCGATCACTTTTGTAACGATAGTTCTAGACCGATTGTATGCCCTTGCTTGATTGATTGAATGATATGATATGATTGTGTTTGTCTCATGTGCATATGTGTAGTGCTTTCTCATTAGACCTCACTCTATTCTAATTCTCTCCCCTCTAAAACCCATCAGATGCCTCCGAGACGTGACCCCGGATTTGTTTTCCCACATGAGATCACCCAGTTGATCCAACAGCAGAATGCCTTGATGCAGATATTAGTCCAGAATCAAGGCAACAACAACAACAACAACCCGCCACCACCACCTCCAGTTGACAACTTAGCTCGTTTTCTGAGGTTGCAGGCACTGGTGTTTTCCAGTAGCACCGAGCCAATAGTTGCTGATGACTAGCTACGCAGGATTGGAAGGGCGTTGACCACCGCAGGTTGCACAGATGCTGAGAAGGTGCGTTTTGCTGCACACCAATTGGATAGCAGCTTCATGGTGGGAGAATTACACAGCCACTTTCCCTATAGCCAATATCACTTGGGATCAGTTTTAGCAAGCATTTCGCACAGCACATGTCTCAACTTGAGCTATGAACATGAAGAAGCGTGATTTTGCAACTTACCCCAGTGGAACCATACTATAGCTCTGTACGTGGATGAGTTTAGCAAGTTATCTCGCTATGCCCCTGATGATGTGGACACGGATGCCGCGAAGAAGGAGAAGTTTATGGAAGGGCTGAATGATGAGATGAGCATGTAGTTGATGGTAGCAACATTCGCTAAACTACCAGGAGTTGGTAGACAGGGCTCTTATGATTGAAGGGAAGCAGCAGCAGATTGAGAGCCGCAAGAGGAAGTATGGACAAGGGAAGTACAATTCAGGAGCTCAGAAGAAGCCCCGTTTTACCCTGAATTTGGGAGGATATACCCATAACCATGGAGGTCCCACAATGGAGGAAGTTCTCATAACCACAGTGGCCCCAAGAATAGAAACGGGAATGGAGTTAGCAGCCATAGTGCATGCGCTCAAGACCTGGAGACATTTTCTTATTGGAAACCGTTGTGATGTGTACACGGATCATAAGAGTTTGAAGTACATTTTCACGCAAAAGGAGCTGAACCTCAGGTAAAGAAGATGGTTGGAGCTGATAAAGGATTATGATATGAAGTTGCACTATCATCCAGGTAAGGCCAATGTCGTAGCAGACACCTTGAGCCGGAAAGGTTACGCCAATACCCTCGTAAGCGGAGGATTGCTAAAGGAGTTAGCCGAGGATCTCAGGGAGCTTCGTTTGGAGATAGTCCCTAGAGGTTTTGTTGCAGCAATGGAAGTTCAGTCAACATTATTGGGAAAGATTCGAGAAGCTCAGAAGGATGACAAGGAGATTGCCGAGATAAAAGAGAGAATGAACAAAGGAAAATCAAAAGGTTTACGTGAGGATGAGAACGACACCTTGTGGTTTGTAGACCGTGTATATGTGCCCAATAATTCAGAGATCAGGAAGTTGATACTTCAGGAAGCTCATGACTCGCCATACTCGATACACCCCGGAAACACCAAGATGTATTTGGATTTGAAGGAGCGTTTCTGGTGGACCGGAATGAAGAAGGATATTGCCGAGTATGTAGCCGTATGTGATGTATGTCAGAGAGTTAAGGCAGAACATCAGAAGCCAGGAGGACTACTGCAGCCTATGCCGATACCCGAATGGAAGTAGGACAAACTTGGCATGGATTTTATCACCGTATTACCCAGGACCCGATCAGGATATGACTCTATCTGGGTAGTAGTGGATCGTTTGACCAAAGTGGCTCACTTTATCCCAGTGAAAATCACCTATACCAGTGCGAAGTTGGCCAAGAAATATATGACCAGGATCGTATGTCTGCACGGAGTTCCGAGGACCATCGTATCAGATATAGGAACACAGTTTACTTCAATGTTTTGGCACCAGCTGCACCAGACTTTGGGTACCAGGATAGAGTTCAGTACAACCTTCCATCCATAGACAGATAGACAGACCGAGAGAGTCAATCAGATTCTAGTTGGGATGAAAATTTGCCTTACACGGAGTTCTCATACAACAACAGCTACCAGGCCAGTTTGAAGATGGCACCTTTCGAAGCCCTGTATGGAAGGAGGTCCAGGACACCGTTGATGTGGGATGAAGTTGGAGACCGTCAGTTGTTTGGACCAGATTTGATTAAGGAGTCCAAAGAGAAGGTTAAGCTGATTCGAGATAGACTGAAGGTAGCTCAGTCCAGGTAGAAGAGTTATGCAGATTCAAAATGCAAGGAGGTAGTCTATGAAATCGGAGACAAAGCATATCTTCGTGTGCCACCTCTACGATGAGTTAAACATTTTGGGGTTAAGGGAAAGTTAGCACCAAGATTTGTAGGACCATACCGAGTTTTGGAACGTATGGGAGAGGTAGCCTACAAGTTGGAGTTACCCGAAGGACTATCAGGAGTTCATGATGTGTTTCACGTTTCCCAGTTGAAGAAGTGCCATGCTGAAATGGCCGATATCCCTCTGAGTGATACAGTGCCCCTAAAAGCAATTCAGTTGGATAGTGATCTGACTTATGAGGAGAAACCAGTCAGGATTCTCGAGTTTGCCAGCCGAGTTACCCGCAGCAAGGTTATCAAGTTTTGCAAAGCTCAGTGGAGCCACCATACCAAGGATGAAGCCACCTGGGAATGAGAAGATGATCTACGCAAAGACCACCCACACATATTTTCTAGCCAACCCGAATCTCGGCGGCGAGATTCATCTTAAGGGGGGATGGTTTGTAACATCCCAAATTTTCAATTTGGAATGTTATACATAGGTCATTCATGCATATCATATTTTATTGCATTTGGTGTTGCGATCCTAGAAATTCTAAGCAACTCAAGGACCCACGGAGAGAGTTGGGGATTTCACGATTTTCATATTTGAAAATTTTCAAATATCGAAACAAGGATCATTTTGGTTTTAATTATTTTTCTCTTCAGATATTTCTAATATGAAAAATATATCAGAGGAGATAATATGACTTCTCCAAAACAAATGAAATATTGGAGGAAAAATATTAAAATCAAATAATTATTTTTTTGGGATTTTATTGCAATTTTATTCGAATTAGGAACAATATGCGTTTTTCAAAATTGCATTAGAGGCCCAAATAAATGTTCACCTTGTCCGCAATATTATTAGAGGACCGTGAAAATTTATTTCAGGATTTTTGGACTCCGTTTAGTATTTCTTTTGTTAGTTTTTCTGCGTCACGATTTAATAAAACGCGAACCGCCTTAACGGGCCGTGTCCGAACTGGACACTGCCGCCATGGCCTTTATAAGGGGAGGCGAGGCCGCCCCAGCACACCCCACGCCCCAGCCCAAACCCTAGCCGCCGCCCGCCCGCCGCCGCCGCTATCGTGCCCGCCGTCGCTGCCGCGCCGCCCACCGCCCGCTCCGCCGCCATCGCCGGATTCCGCCGCCGGAGCCGCCGCCGCTGACACCAAGATGTCATAGCAAACGCCTTGAGACGGAAAGGTTACGCCAATACCCTCGTAAGCGGATGATTGCCAAAGGAGTTAGCCGAGGATCTCAGGGAGCTTCGTTTGGAGATAGTCCCTAGAGGTTTTGTTGCAGCAATGGAAGTTCAGTCAACATTATTGGGAAAGATTCGAGAAGCTCAGAAGGATGACAAGGAGATTGCCGACATAACAGATAGAATGAGCAAAGGAAAAGCCAAAGGTTTTCGTGAGGATGAGCACGACACCTTGTGGTTTGTAGACCATGTATATGTGCCCAATAATTTAGAGATCTGGAAGTTGACACTTCAGGAAGCTCATGACTCGCATACTCGATACACCCCGTAAACACCAAGTTGTATTTGGATTTGAAGGAGCGTTTCTGGTGGACCGGAATGAAGAAGGATATTGCCAAGTATGTAGTCGTATGTGATGTATGTCAGAGAGTGAAGCCAGAATATCAGAAGCTAGCAGGACTACTGCATCCTATGCCGATACGCGAATGGATGTGGGACAAACTGGCATGGATTTTATCACCGGATTACCCAGGACCCGATCAGGATATGACTCTATCTGGGTAGTAGTGGATCGTTTGACCAAAGTGGCTCACTTTATCCTAGTGAAAACCACCTATACCAGTGCGAAGTTGGCCAAGATATATATATGACCAGGATCGTATGTCTGCACGGAGTTCCGAGGACCATCGTATCAGATAGAGAATTACAGTTTACTTCAAAGTTTTGGCACCAGCTGCACCAGACTTTGGGTACCAGGCTAGAGTTCAGTACAGCCTTTCCTCCGCAGATAAATGGAAAGACCGAGAGAGTCAATCAGATTCTGGAGGACATGTTGAGAGCCTGTGCGCTAGATTATATTTTGTAGCTTTCATGCGGTTGTCAAGCTTGGTGTGTTTGGTAGTAAGGTCATTGATGTGGACACAGAAGCTTGAGCTATGACTTCAGAGGGAATGGGCAAAGATGCCACTTCTCCATCAAACAAATCTTTGACAAATCTGTCCAGCTGCTCCATGATGAGCATATGGTTGAAATAATGTGGTGCATCTGAAACATCTTGAGTCTGTGCAGTAGCCTGTGCAGTAGGAGGAGTCTGTGTTGCATTTTGATCGGGTCGAGGCATAGATGCTAGGGGTTGAGCCAATTTTGGGGCAAATTCAACATCTTTCTCTTTCACAACCTTAACTCTTGGAGCATTTTGCTTAGCAGAAGTAGCCTGGATTTGCTTCACCTTTTTCCTCCGGAGCTTTTCTCCTGGCTTGGCAGTACAGACAGGGGCATCAACTACCAAATCATGTAGATCAATTGCCAAGATGAGGAGTTGTGCTAACTTTATCAACCATAGTGACACTGGTTGGAGGGGTCTTTCTCTTCAATAAATTCTTCTTCGGAGGTGCAATTGGGACACCACTTGCTTGAAGGTCAGGCAGGAAAGTGGATGTAGTGACATTCACATGTTCGGAGAGAGTTGCATCAATTTCTTCTCTCGTGAGTGAAGGATCATCTTGATCATAAGAATCACTTTCAGGCTCAACTGGCTTAGGAGGCCTTTTCCTCGGTGCGCTCTTTTTTTCAAAGTTTCAGATCTAGGATCATGTTTGTGCTTTGAGCGCCCTTCGGATTTTCCTTCAACCATTTTCTTCTCGACGTCCGGTTTTATGAGACGACGGTTTTCTTCTTCCTTTGCCTGTTCCTTTTCAGCCTTCTTGGATCTCTTTTCAGCATTTTTGAGGCGCTTGGCCTTTTCTTTGGGGTATGAATCAGGTGTGTTAAGAGATGACTCATGAGCTTCTGGAGGTGGTTGAGGTCTTTCCTAGGGCTCAATTCCACGACTATCACCCCATGGGGGATGGAATGCAAAGTTCTTTGCATATCGAGGATAAATCATTCTTTAGTTGAACCACTTCTGTACCTAGTGACGCCGAATCTTTTGCACATGTCTTTTTCTCTGAGTTGAATCTTCTCCAGGTACTGTGTTGTAGTCATCATGAGATATATATTGTGCCAATTTTTTGAGAGGTTGCGTGCCACCTTTCCTTTTCTTCGGAGCATCTGCTTCTTGCTCATTAGCATTTGGTTCGGGTCTCTTCCTATTGCTAGTAGATGGGCCTACCGTTGGGCCCTTTGCATTTGGTGCTTTGGATTCATCTACTATGCCCAATAGTACTTCTTCATCAGCCATACCGTGCGGTCTGGCAGAGTCCTCAATAGAATGCATACACCTATTAAAAAGAATAGGTACGATGGAAAAGGGGCTCAGGGTCACAAATGCTCTGAACGAATGTTTTTCCGAACAAATAGCATTTTGAAGAAGAATCAGATACAAACTTTGAGAAACGATTCAACTGAATGAAACAAATAGATCGAGCTAGTAGGTTCGAAGAAAATACTAGAAAGCAATCTAGGCATATCATTCGAGCGAATCATAACACAAACCCTAGATCAGAGGCATTCGGATGCGAGGAACAACTACAAACCACATCCGAACTAGAAGGGTAAAAAACTAGATCTAAGATATGCGGTAAAAAAGGAGATAAATAATCGCGGATGAACTCAACGCAAGAAGGATGGAGGTCCGAGTTCGAACCACACATACCCTAGCGTGGTGACGTGTAGCAACTACGATGACACGGGGAAGAAGTTGTCCCGCGACGGTGTGGAATGATGCTAGTGACCTCTTTACGGCTGTTAAGCGGAAGGGGCCATCAGAGTCGAGCTCAAGGAGGAGCACTGCGGCGAGGGTTTCAGAAGAGTGGAGGCAAGGAGAAAGAGAGTAAAGGTGGACGAAGGAGCGGTGCGGTTTATATAGGCGAAAGGAAATAACCGCACACAGAGAAATTTATCAGACGGCTCTTAAGAGAAGACGATTGCGATTCAATGGATAGGATGGACTGGAAGATGATGTATTGCACGTGGCAACCGTCATATAAGATCATGGTCCTGACTTGGGCGGGAAACCCCAAATTTTGGACAGCTTTCGCCAAAACAGATTAATGTTCGGACCGAATCTTAATTGTGGTCAAGGACACCAGATAAAGTTTCATTCCAGATGAAATTGAGCATTTGTAACGGAACAACATAGACTGGAAGAGATAGAACAGAGGGAAAACAGGGTCCTAGGCATTTCACTCAGAAGGATAAACACAAACACTTGAGCAAATAGCTATGAGGGAAATGCATTCGGACAAATAATAAAACTATCGATCGAGAAGAAACTCAATGAAAGAGAATTGTGGTGGCGTAACCCACCGTATAAGAACTGTATGACCCCGAGCATCGCACAATTATCGTGGCACCCGGTTAGTCTAGTTCTTCATTAATGTATCCACTCTCAGAATGAAAATTTCACTTTGTTGAAATTTTCAAACTCTTCGAGTGTTATGCACCCATTCCTTGATGTGGAAGTGTTAGCACGGGTATCGAGTCCAGCTTACTGCACATTTGTGAAGTCTAGGATATTTAGCTCACACCATAACACACAAAATCTTTTCTCGTCGAGAGGCTTGGTGAAAATATCAGCAAGATTGTCTTCGGTCTTGATGTGATTTCTAACGATAACCTCTCGAGCAACATGATCGCGAATAAAATGATGTTTGATGGCAATGTGCTTCATGCGAGAATGCTGCACAGGATTTTGTGCAATTTTGATGGCACTCTCATTATCACAATGCAGAGGGACATGCTTGACCTTGGTGCCATAACCCTTCACTGCCTGCTTCATCCACAATAACCGAGTGCAACGAGATCCAGCAGCAATATATTCGGTCTCAGCCATAGATAGAGATACACAATTTTGCTTCCTTGTTGACTAACAGACCAAATACCTACCGAGGAAATGACAGGTCCCCGAAGTATATTTCCTATCAACCAAGTAACGAGCCTAATCTGAGTCTGAATATCCAACCAGATCAAACTGTGCTCCCTTAGGATACCATAAACCTAAGGTGGGGGTCTGAGCTAAATATCTCAGAATGCGCTTGACCGCTTGGTGATGTGATTCTTTTGGTGCAGCTTGATAGCGGGTACTCATGCAAACAATCAACATAGTGTCAAGTCTGGATGCACATAGGTAAAGAAGAGATCCAATCATCGAACGATAAGCTTTCTGATTGTAATCCTTACCATACACATCTACATCCAGCTTACCATTCGTGGGCATGGGAGTTTTATAGCCCTTCATTTTGAAATCTTGCATTTTGAACTTCTTCAGGCACTCTTTCAGATATTTTTCCTGAGAAATGAAAATGCCATTTGCTTGTTGATGAATTTGCAGACCAAGAACGAATTTGAGTTCACCCATCATGGACATTTGATATTTATCAGACATCATTTCCCCAAATTCTAAGCTGCAAGCATTTTCCCAATATCATCCACATAGATTTCACAAACGAATAAATCATTGTCTACAGCATGAGTGAAAAGTGTGGGATCTGTGGATCCTGGCTTGAACTCTTTGTTGAGAAAAAACTTCTTTAGGGTGTCATACCATGCTCGAGGGGCTTGCTTTAGCCCATATAAAGCTTTCTTCAACCTGAAAACTTTGTTAGGAAACTCAAGGTGTTCAAAGTCATGTGGTTGTCTAACATAAACTTCGTCATCAATTCCACCACTGAGGAAAGCACTATTAAGATCCATTTTATAAAACAAGATGTCATTGCAATTTGCATAAGTGAGAAGAATGTGAATTACCTCAAGGCATGCAACAGGCGCATATTTTTTACCGAAATCAATACCTTCTACTCGAGTGTATCCTTGAGCAACAAGCCGTGCCTTGTTTCTCACCACAATGCCTTTTTCATCTTGCTTATTGTGGAAAATCCACTTTGTACCGATGATATTGTGCTTCTTGGGATACAGTTTGTCAACCAGTCTCCATACATTATTCAATTCAAATTGCACCAACTCCTCTTGCATGGCATTCATTCAATCCAGATCATTCATGGCTTCTTCATACTTGGTAGGTTTTGCCAATGAAATAAAGGAGAAACTTCCACTATAGTTAGCAAAGCGAGTGCGTGAACGAGTTGTTGGTCGATAACATGGATTCTCAATTTCATCGATAATTAATCAAGGATCAACTCAATTTGCCACACGAGGATGAGCATTTTCTTCGGGATGATGATTATCATCAGCATCAGCATTTGTGTCATCATTCCTTCCCGGATTGCCATTTTGATTGGCATTTGGATTTTGATTGCCATTTCCATTCGGAGGAGCATTTGCTTCGGTAGTGGCTTCACGAGTTCTGCTTCGAATCATAGGAGCATCATCATGAGAGGACTCAGGTGCATTTCCTTCAACAGGCTTGACGCTCCCAATGGCCATTTCCCGCATAGCATCCGATATCAATGGTTCGTCTATCACATTTGGCAGGTGCTCCTTTTGGGAGCCGTTAGACTCATCAAACCACATATTTACTGTTTCCATAACTTTCATGTGGTGAGAGTTATAGACACGATAGGTATGTGAGTTTGAGCCATAACCGAGAATAAAACCTTCATGTGCCTTAGGTGCAAACTTGGAAGAATGATTCATATCAAGAATGTAACAAGGTGCACCAAAAACACGTAGATAATAAACATTTGGTTTCTTGCCAGTGATAAGCTCATATGAAGTTTTCTTCAGGAACTTGTGAAGTTTTCTTGCCAGTGTTAATAGCATCAGCCCAGAAGTGAATGGGAGGTTTGTACTCACTAACCATTATTCTCGCCATTTCAATGAGAGTTCTGTTCTTCCTTTCAACAACTCCATTCCGTTGGAGAGTGTATGCAGCAGAAACTCATGGGTATTACCATGATAATCGAGAAATTCGGCAATATGAGTATTTTTTAACTCAGTTCCATTGTCACTTCTGTCATGCTTAATTCACACATCATATTCATTCTGGGCCTTCTTAGCGAAGCTTTTGAAGATATCTTGAGTGTAGGTCTTATCTTCGAGGAAGAATACCCAAGTGTATGAAGAGAAATCATCAACAATAACCAGACCATAATGACTGCCGCTGAAACTTGCATAATTTTGAGGACCGAACAATTCCATATGAAGAATTTCCAGTGGTCATGACTTTCTTGGATGAATGATGCTTTTTAGCCAATTTAACAACCTCACAAGCCGCACATAGACGATTCTTGTCGAATTTTACATCAAGAATGCCACGGAGATGATTTTTCTTCACCAGGGTCTGGAAATTTCTCATACCTACATGACCAAGTCTACGGTTCCACAGCCATCCTTCGGTTGCTATTGCAAGCAAACAAGTTTGGACTGAGGGACCCTTAGAGAAATCCACAATATAAAGATCACCCTTTCCAATTCCCACAAAGACAAATGTATTGTTAGAGGCAAGACAATGCATTTGGATATAGAGAATAAGACTAGCATGCCTATATCACATAGTTGGCCAACTGACATCAGATTGAATCCAAGGGATTGAACAAGTAACACATCATCAATAGATTTTTCCTTGGATATAGCAATTTTACCTAGCACAATTACCTTTCCCTTGTTTATATTGCCAAAAGTGATATACTCCAAACGAGAAGCAGTTATGTTGGGGTCGACAAACAACGACTTGTCTCCGGTCGTATGACTGGTATATCCACTCTCCATAATTCATTCAGTGCACCCGGAGACATAGTCTTGCAGATGAATTAGGATTTCTAAACCACCCACATATTTGAAGGTGCATCCGAAACAAATGAACGAGCAGGATATGATTTTTTTGATAAGCATAGTTGTTGATCGACGAGGGCGAGCATAACTGAAAGAATAAGCATTGAAATACATTCCATGTGAATGAGCATAATGATTGTATCCAGTATACATATACTCGTTCTATCAAATTCTTTGTACCTGCATTGTCAGTCGAGGAGAACTAGGCAAAGCATCAACAGTTTTCTTAGGCACCCAAATAGCTTTCTTTGGGGGGCCATTTCTGCTGTTTGGTCCAACATAGAGAGAAACAGTCTCACCATGTTGATTCTTGAACAACTTAGAGTTGTCCAGGGAATCATCATCAGCATATTCAAGAATGGGTGTATCCTAAAAGTAATGCTGGATCGACCGTTTTGCTCTTTGTAGGAACCCACACAGTTTGAGGATAGTGATGTGGTTCCCAGTAAGTGTCATTTTCATTCAGTTTCCTTTCGAAACGGATACCTTCCTTCCTGGGATTTTTGTGAAGAATGGATTTCCTCAGAACATCGCAAAGGGTTTGGTGTCCTTTGAGAGATTTGAACATTCCTGTCTGAAGAAGATCCTTCAACCTAGAATTTTCATCAGAAAAAGAACTATTTTCCTCGATCGAGGGGTTAGCACTCACAGATGATTCAACATTTGATTCTGCATTGTTTCGTTCAAGGCTTTTTAAACATGGTGTCTTAAACACTTTAGGTTTATCCCTGAGCTGTAGGGTGAGAAGAGAATTTTCTCTCATCAAATCTTCATGAGCCTGTCACAGTGCCTTGAGTTCATGTTTCCTTTTCAGGTAATCATAGGTCAATATTTCGTGGTCTTCTGAGGGAAAATCATGACGAGTGGAGACTTCATCCATTCGTGACTTGAGAGTGGAATACTCTTTGGTCAGTGCCTGATTTTTCTCCATCTCCTCAACGAACAACCCTTCAGATTTCCTGAGGGTTTTCTCAATTTTCTCAACAGAATTTTGTTGTATGTTGGAAATTTTGATCAGCTTAGCACGGTCATCCTCATCAGAAGAATATTGATCACTAGAGTGAACCTTGTGATGTTTGGAGGATACCTTTTCTTTCGAAGCCTTGGGCATGAAGCAGTAGGCAGGAGTTTCATTATCGCTTGACAGGTTCCCAAAGAAATTTGTTGCAGGAGAAGAGGCCCATGCGATGCCAGCCATGCCTGAGTCGGAGTCGTCATTTGACTCATTTTCTTTTCGGAGGCAGATGATTCTTCTTATTCGGAATCCATCTCCTTGCCGATGTATGCCTTGGCCATGCAAGAAGTATTCTTGCGGTTGGAGGAGGACTTGGAAGGATTTCTTGAAGATATTGACAAAGATTTTGAGGTGGAGCTGTTCTTCTTCTTGAAGAACTTCTTTGTTTTCTTCTCATCATCGGAGTCGTAGTTCTTGCTCTTGCTTTTGCCTCGATGGTTGCCCGACTCATATCTCCCACTAGCACGGATTTCAGCTTCCCAGAGAGGGCGGACCGAAATGAAGTCTCCAGGATTTTTGCACTTGAAACAGGTGTATTCTTCGGTAAGTTTTGATGAAGATTATGAACCAACAGAGTTGCTTGAACTTCTTTTCTGGAACTGGCTCTTCTTATGGAAACATTGGAATCATTTCGTGATTAGTAAGAGATCTTTGCTGAGATGTTCTGGATCATCTAAATCTTCTTTGGCATTTCCATCTGGGGAGGAATCAGCCACAACTTTGAGAGCATGATTTTTGCGTTGAGTTTAGCCATACAGATCTCTTTTCTCTTCCTCTTGTTCCTCGTGAGTGTTCAATCTTTCCATGACATCATCAGAGTTGAGGGTTTTGAAATCAGGACGCTCGCGAATTATCAGAACAAGTGTGTCAAATGAGCTGTTAAGAGATCGAAGCAGTTTCTTCACAACTTCATGGTCAGTGATGTCTTTAGCACCGAGTCCTTGAAGTTCATGTGCTATGTCACTAAGGCGGTTGAAGGTTTGCTGACAACTTTCATATCCGATGCGCTTGAAGCGATTGAACTTTGCTCGAAGAGTATCAATTTAAGCTTCTGTCTGAATTGAAACTCCTTCATTGATATTTTCAAGGACATCCCACAGTTCCTTCGCAGTTTCACAATGGCAATATCGAAGAAATTGTGCCCGAGAGAGATGGCTACAAATTTCATCTTTGGCTTGAGCATCCAGCTGAATAAGCTTCTTTTCTTCATCGGTAGCAGCTTTAGGAATAGCAATTGTGAGCCCGAGATGCACTACGTTCCACATATCATCATCTATTGTGCGGAGACGGATCTTCATCTTCTCCTTCCAGAAGGGATAGTCCGTCCCATCGAATATGGGAATCTTGAGGTGTAATTTGTAGTTCACTAAAGACATACTTAAACTCCAAAGTCATTAGACTAAAATGAGCAGAGTCAAGGAGAACCTTGCTCTGATACCAACTGTAGGAACGAAGTATGTCTACCAAAGGGGGGTGAATGGGAGTTTTAAATTTTCTTTGGAAAACTTAAATGTCTCAACGCCCAGCAGCGGAATGAAGTAAAAACAGACTATAGTGAACTAAAGCAAAGAACCGAAATGAAACTAAGGCAAGCATCAAAGACAATCATATGAATGAAAATGCATTGAAGTTAAACATGGGTGACAGAGGTAACTGAAGATGCTTGATGGAGACAGGTAATTTGTTTGACCAGTTCGTCCTTCTGCAAAAGGACTACGTTTGGTTGGAGGGCCTGTGACTTAACACGGTAGATAAACTCTCTTCACCCTATTCTCCTCGACAATCGATTCGTCAATGATGTTGATCACTCGTGGTAGATACTTGAAGGCGACCTCCTAACCTTTACAGACTTCTTCTTCGAGAACCACAATCACTCTTGGTCTCTAAAGAAATTTTCACCTAACTATCTAGAGAGTTTACAGCTCTCAAGTGTAATAGGCGGAGCATACTAAACTTAGATTCCAGTGATGCTGAATCACTATCTAATTCTTTGGCTCTAGGGTTTTTCTCTCGGTGGATTTTAATCTCAAATCACTCAGAGAGTGGGTTGCTCAACAATCTTCTCAGAAATCAGACGGAGCAGCCACCGGATAAAGCCGACGTGGGGTGGCTATTTATAGCCGCAACCTTCCTAGATGGGAAATGACCATATAGGGCACGAGGTCCAGCCAATGGCCAACTGACACGTTCACAACAGTCGGATTTTGGAGCAACGGTAACATTACTTGAGGAACAAGGAATGCTAACTCCTCGGTCCGAGTCAAATCTCTCGCAGCGGAGAAGATCACAGTCTCTTGCTAGCAAGTATTTGCTCGGAGCACCAAGATATTTCTCTCACAGCTTTCGTAGGATTAGGGTTTAGCATCACAGAATCAAAGCTTCGAATGCTACACCCCTCTTAATAGTACGATGCTCCTATGACACAAGGAAAGAAGAAGAAGAACGAAATAAATGCGATGTCTTCATCTCGTCTTCATTCTTCCTAGAGCGCAGTCATTTGCTTCAAACAGACACCGAACCAATTGCTTGAACTTTAGCAATTTTTAGGAGTCACTCTTGTTAGCTTTATCTTCGGTGAAAACCTTCGCTGCCACACAAGGGGATTTTCTTCGTCATTTGAATCAAACTCCATGATATTTCAGGGACCAGTTACTCTGTGTGCACTAGCAAACACATAAGTCCCATACTGTTTATGTCAACAAACTCCAAAAACATAAGGGGCCTATCATAACACCAAAAGATATAACAAAAACTTTGATGTAGATCACCGAATATGATAAGTTTGATTCCTTGTAGTTGTTTGGCGATATAGATATAGTAATATGTGGCTTGTACTAGTGATTAATTGTGGTTTAGGAAGAATATTAGTGTGGAGTAAGAATATTGATGAATACTAGTGAATAATTCAGTTTTGCAAAATAAATGTAGTGCAAACCTCATTACCTTTAGCACCCTTTCTCTCACAACAAAGAACGTGGCCAATATAATCCCCGGTAAGGTCCCTTGGTAGGAGTTCAAAGTAATTTTTGAGAGATGCAGATCAAGGCATTCGATGTGATTGTTACATTGTATCACATTTTCCACTATCGGGCCAAATCTTATCTGCAAAAGAGGAGAACGT
Source organism: Triticum aestivum (assembly GCF_018294505.1). NCBI lineage: Eukaryota > Viridiplantae > Streptophyta > Magnoliopsida > Poales > Poaceae > Triticum > Triticum aestivum. The sequence goes on from NC_057805.1 coordinate 247,531,798, forward strand.
ATTAGTGCCTACATGCAGTTTTGATCACTACTACAGGCCTCTTTGATTTGCAGGATTCTAAAATACATGAATAGAGTGACATGCCATTTTCGGTGCTACATGATTAACATTGGCATTTGATTACAATCTAGAAAAATGTAGGCTTCTTCATAAGAGGTTGGAGTGGATTGAAATTTCCCTCCGAAAACTAGTACAGATGAATCCAAAGGAGAAATTCTTATGGATTGTAACCATATGGATCAAGCAAACACTATAGGAAAATATACATCTATGTACGGAAATCCTCCAAAATTCCTTCAGAAATTGTAGTACATTCGTCATTGTAAACTTGGGAAAAGACACGAAAATTGAACTCCCTTATGATTAACATTTAACAGGAAAGGAGCATCACCTCAATATATAGTTTCTCCAGGCACGGAAGGCATATCAGGAAACTGACAACTTGGTCTGGGTTGGTGTCGGTGTACAAGAAGAGGGGCGCACTTTCGTACCCCTCTACCTTTGCACGGGCAGTCGGAGCCGCGCCCACGGTCACACCAAGCAGAACAGGGGAGGTGAGCCAAGGTAAGACCGGAACCCAAGATAATCAGAGAAACGCCAAGGCCAAGGCCACAAAGAGCAGAGGGACAAAGCAGGTTCCCCGGCAAGACCCTTGCCAGGGCAGCCTCAGCAGCCCCGGCAAGACCCTTGCCGGGGCAGCTCGCCCCACACCAATAGAGTGAGCCACACTTGAGCCCACGGTCTCCAACATCACGTTAGGCCAGGGCTCGGCAGGCACCTCCATGGTGGCATGCAGATCTTTTTGAAGACAAGGAACACTCAAGATCAGATGATGATTAGAAGATGACGATCCTCGGCAAGATCCTTGCCGAGGAAGGCCACCGGACCCCCGGCAAGGCCCTTGTTGGGGACGACAGTGCGCCACAGCAAGACCCTTGCCTGGCCACCCGGCAAGGCCCTCACCAAGGACGCCAGTGGGGCCACCGCCAGGCCCGCGCCAACCAAGCTTCCACCACCATTAACATTCAGCTGCCAGCTCAACCAGCTGGGCGGGCACCTGCGTGGCAACATGCAGCTCCCACAGCAAGATCATCGTGAGGGCTCCACCACCGCGCCATCTCAGGTGCCTGCCTGCCTACATTGCACCGCGTGCCTCACTAGCCAGGGCGCGTGTCGAAGTAAGGAGGAGCGACAACAGACGGGACGGGCCTCGCCCCCGTCCCCATTAAAGCAAGGGGACACCTAAGCTACGCATTAAATGCATCTTGTCCTGTAATACGTGCGATAAGCTAATAGCACTGTCTGCCTTTCCACGTCCTGTGTGCCACTATGGCAACCCCTTTCGGCTATAAAAGGAGGCCCATGGCATACTGAGAAGGATTCGGCTCTTTCGAACCATGCACTCGACACAGCTAGTTCGAGAGCTCAAGAACTCTCTGAAATACACCCACCAAAGCAGGACTAGGGTTTAACGCATCTTTGCGGCCCGAACCTGGGAAAACGATCCTTGTGCTGGTTACTAATCCTGCTCTTCTCGCAACCCCGTGCCCCGACAACTGTAGTAGGGATTCTTGTGATCCCATAGGTGTCGTTTCCCCCGACATCTTTGGCGCGCCAGGTAGGGGGCGCAATTGTGAGAATCTGGTCTAGTAGCTAGCCTAGTAGTTCTTCATCGCCATGACTCCCAAGAAGAAGACGGCCGGGAGAAAGGGGCGCCGCCTGCAAATGTGAAGGACGCCAGTGCGGCAACAGAGAAGCTAAGTCATTCAGAGCTTTGAGTTATTTCCTTCTATATATAAGGTTATCGTCCTCGGAGATCTCGCCTATGTATGAGAAACCTGCGCGCAAAGGGACCCTCCCGCAATTGGCAATGCCCTTGTTCTGTTTCGAGTCTGCTCAACAGCTCAAAGCGGCCGCGTCGAGAGTGGCGGGGTAGCCTTCCGCACTTGGCAACACTCCCGACTCTGACTCGAGTCAAGGTCGACAGTCCGGGCGGCCGCGCTAAGGGCGGTAAGGTGGTTCACCCGGCAGCAAGCACACCCGGCAGGCCAATGGGGATCCGTTAACAAGACGCCGCCCTGGGATTACGCACCGGCAAGCCTACCTAGTTGCGTAGGGTGGACATACAAGGAAAAATCGAACAGGAAAATAACATGCATGATACTAAAAGTGCTGTAGAGTTATATTACATTAAATTGTTGCTGCGGTTCTAACTAGAGATAGCAATTGTCTTGGTTGTGAACCTATAGCGGCGATAAGAAACGGGGTGCCTAGTCCTGCGCTGGCCCTCCACCCTCAGAATTCCGTCGACATGGCTGATGATGGGCTTGATGCGCTCCCTGAGTGGCGCGAGGTCGGTACCCTCCGGCAAGCTCTCCAGCGCGGCGTCGAAGTCATGGTCGGGGTACCAGTGTGCCACCCTCGTGAGCAACTAGATCATGGCGCCCTAGCAAATCCTCCGGGACTCGTCGGCCAGCGAGGCCGCCCGGTTGGCGTGAATCCGCCCAAAAGCACCGACAACTTTCTCAAAGAACAAGGTCAAGCTGCAGTTGGCGATCACGCTCCGCTCCGGGACGTACCTCACGTCCGGCATCCCCATGGTGGCCAGCTGTGCGGCGGCCTTGTTGGCGACGGTGGCGAGGCGGTCAAGCCAACGGTTCTTGCCCTCCACGTGATTCGTGAAGTTGAGGCCCTCGTTCTTCCGCAACTGCTTCTTGGCCTCCAGCTCCTTGGCTAGGGTCCCCTCCCGGGTTTTGGCCTCTGACAGCACCTTCTCGAGACCCTCCAGCTTCAGCTTGAGGTCTTTGATGGAGTTGTTGGCCTCGGAGAGCTCCCCGGCCCTGCTGACGGCCGCGGCCTGCGCCTCCGTCAGGGCGCTGTTGAGCGTGTCCTTCTCCTGGGACAGCTTCAGGGCCTGCTCCTTCAGCTCGTCCCGCTCCGCCTCTAGCTCCTACACCTTGCCGGCGTGAACCTGGGTCAGGGCATTGAATGCCTCTCCGTGCCTCTGCACCAACTCACTGGTCCGCTGCAAGACAAGCTTCTCCACCTCTTCATCCTTGCCGCGAAGCGTGGCGGCAAGCTTCCCCTCGCGCGCGGCGCGGTCCTCCTCCTGGAAGTTCAACAGGGCCTCGTGTTGGGTCCGGGCGGCCTCGGCGGCAGCGGCCAAGCCCTCCGCCATCTCCTGGGCCTTCTCGATGTCGGCCAGCTTCATGGTGAGCTCCACATCACGCTTGGCCAGCTCACCCTGGGCAGCCTTCAGCTCCTTGTGAGCCTCGCGGAACCAGTCCTGCTTCTCGGCAACGCGCTTCTGGAGGTCCGCCTCCGCCTTCTCCACCACCGCCGTCCTAGACTTAACCTTGTCCAGGCGGGCGTGATGGAGCGCCTGGAGTTTCCGGAAGCTGGCGCCCATGGCGTGGAGGAGCCGCTCTTCTGCGAGCCATCACCACCAACGGGTGTCCTGGTGCTCGACGTGCCTGGAAGGTGGACGAGCAAGTCGTCACTCACCCTCAGGTACTTGCCGGAGCCGGAAGCAGCAGAAGAGGAAGGCTGGTCGCCAGCCTCCTCCTCCTCGGCAGCGGCCCTACCGGCCTCCCCGGCAGGCCCCTTGCCGGTCTCCTCTGTGGCGGCCTTGCCGGCCTCGCCGGCGGGCCCCTTGGCGGCGTCCTCAGCAGCGCCCTTAGCGGCCTCCTCAGCGGCGATCTTCTCGGTGTCCGCCTCCGCGGCCTTGGCGACGTCCTCGATGACGGCGTCCACGTCCTCTGGGTTCAACGAGGAGGGATCTGGACACCAAAGAAGGGAGTGAGGCAAGGCCAAGACCAAGAGCCAGAAAGAAAAAGGAACAGGGACGAATGGCGAACGGCTTACCAGTGCCAGTACCAGGCTGGGAAACGGAAGTCCCCTCCCCTCCAACATTTGGCGTCGAGGCAAAGCCGCCGGCGCCCAAGTTCTCCTCTTCCTCCTCCATGAGCGTGGGCTCGGTGCTTGGCGCCCTTGCCGGGGACGCCCCTCGGGGCAGCATGGTCGATGGGGGCGGCGTGTTGGGAGTAGCCCTCTGCGGCTCCTCCTGCTGCTGCTCTCCTCGTGCATACCTGGCAAGGTCAGCACCAAAGTGTCGTGCCCCTGACATGTGTCGACGAGGGAAGAGTGATGAACTTACGCTGGGGGCTATGCCGGGGGCTACTGTCTGGGCTGCTCAACACCACCAGTGCCACCCTCGAAGTACCAGCCGGGGGCTGGCCAGCCCCCGCCGAGACCTTGGCCATCTTCACTCTCTGGGCCAGCGTCTCCACGTCCCTGCAAAGACGAAAACAAGTCAAGACGAGTGACACAGATTGAGGAGGCAGAGATAACGAAAAGGAACCAGATACTTACTCGTTGTCCGCCTCCTCCTCTGCTGTCTTCCTCTTCCTCCTCGGGCTGAGGGATCCATAATCGAAAGTGACCTCCGCGTCAACATCCGCCGGAGGAGGGGAAGGAGGTGGTGTCTGAACATGCGTGGACGAAGAAGGGGCGGCTGTCTTCTTCTTCACCACGACCTTCGCCGGCTTCTTCGCCGTTGCGGCCCTCGTGTGGCGCCCGGACCCCTCCAAGGTCAGCTGCGGCCGCGTAGCCCTGCCGGACCGGACTGGCTCGCTGGAACTGGCCCGCCGCAGGACTCGCCCTCTCCCCATAGCTGGAGTCGGGCCTGCATCCTCGGCCTCCTCCGACGACGACTTGCCGGCCACATCTTCAACCAGAGGAGCCTCGGTGCCGGCGCTGCTGGCTTCCCCGGCGGCCGCCGCCCACCGGGCGAGCTCCTCCTCCTCCGCGGCCTTCGCGGCCTTGTCCTCCACACCGCCAGCGCTGCCGGCCTCCTCGGCAAGCTGTGCCTCCTTCGCCCTGGTGGTGATGTAGTCCAGTTCCGCCTGAGTGGTGTCCTGGACAAGCAGCCGCTCGACGTCGGCATTGACGTACCCCTCGTGCAGAGTATCAAAGAACTGCTGCACCTCGGCGTCGTTCGGCTCCTTCCATCTCGGGTCAGGGCCATGCGCGTTGCAGTCCGGCATCATGGCTATGATATCGGACCGACGCAAGTTATTACACAATGGGACCCCCCCCGTTGGTAGCTTGAACAGAGGCCCCTTGAGGACCTTGCCGGCCTACGCGGCGGCCCTCGTGACCTTGCCGGTCCACTCGACCTCGCTGTCGCGGCCCACATCAAGCTGGAAGAGCCGCTGGCAGAAATGGGCGTGTCCCATCACTGTGAAGTTATGGTCGAGGCCGGGACGAGGCCACATGATGTCGGTGGGGTTCGTGAAGAGCCAGGCTGGCCTCCCCTTGTTATGCAGTGGAGCGATCCGGCGGCGGATGAAGTCCGCCCCGATCATCTCAAGGGTGAGCCCGGCTTCGGTGAGCTGGAGGATCCTGGTGGTGGCGACCGTGAGCTTCTCGTCGTCAGCATCGACGTCGCTCCAATTGCTTCTGCGGACCGGCGGCGCCCGACGGACTTCACAGAACGCCGGCGGGTCCTTCTCCTTGATCCAGCACCACCGGCCCTGCCATTCTTCCCACCTCTCCTTCATGGCGCCCTCCGGATACGCTCCCTTGGACCTTGAGACCCAGGCGATGCAACTGGAGATGGCGCCCCCTGGTTGGATCCGAGGGGAGAAGTAATGGCGAAAGAGCGCCGTGTTGGGGTGCACCCCGGCGAAGCCCTCGCAGAGATGCGCGAAAAGGGCCATGCACACCACCGCATTCAGAATAAAATCCAGGAGGCGGAAGCCAAAGGTATGCATGACGTCGCTAAAGAAATCGGAGAAGGGAGGATAGAGCCCGCAGGAAAAAAAATCGACACAGAAGGGGTACCGAGTTGGGGCAGCCTCAGCGCAGTCGGCAGGGATGATGCGCATGGCTGGATGCCCCGAATTCCCCCCCCCCCGTCTTTACCCCACAGGGGCCTGAAGGAGTCCCGAAGCTCGAACACATCAACTGTCGAGGGGAAGAAGGTGGACTGCATCCGCTCCACCACCAACGCACTCTCCGGCGGCTCCACCGCTGCAGCATCCTTGGCCACTCCCTTGCCCTTGGTGGATTTCGGCGCCATGGTGGCTGGGGGAGTGGGGTAAGATAGAGGGCGACAGAAACACAACGGCGGCGAGCAGGGGAAAAGCTTGGAGAAGAAGAGGAAGACGAGCAGAGGCTTTCGAGATTGGGATTGCGCGAAGGGTAAAAGGAACAGTGCGCTCGCGGTTATCCCTTTTTATGGGGAAGCCGCGGGTCGCGCTGCCCATTTACTGTGATGTGAAGCATGCGTGCAGGAACCGCCCCACGCATGCCGCCCACGTCACGTGCACCCCTCCACGCCGTGCCGTGCGCGGGTTGTGGGAGGCGCAGCACGCGAAAAGTTTTACCACGGTAAAAACCACCCCGCCAGCCCGCGCACCATTTTGGGCCTGGCCCAACAACGTGTCGCTCTTATGTGTGGCCCAGGCCCGGGGGCTCCTGTCGGTGTACAAAAAGAGGGGCACACTTTTGTACCCCTCTACCTGTGCACGGGAAGTCGGAGCCGCGCCCAAAGCAGAACAGGGGAGGTGAGCCAAGGTAACACCGGAGCCCAAGATAATCAGAGCAATGCCAAGGCCAAGGCCACAAAGAGCAGAGGGACGAAGCAGGTTCCCCCGGAAAGACCCTTGCCGGGGCAGCTCGCCCCACACCAACAGAGCAAGCCACCCTTGAGCCCAAGGTCTCCAACAGCACGTTAGGCCAGGGCTCAGGAGGCACTCAAGATCTTTGTGAAGACAAGGAACACTCAAGATCAGATGAGGATTAGAAGACGACAATCCTCGGCAAGATCCTTGCCGAGGAAGGCCACCAGACCCCCGGCAAGGCCCTTGCCGGGGACGACAGCGCGCCACGGCAAGACCCTTGCCAGGCCACACGGCAAGACCCTTGTCGGGCTACACAGCAAGACCCTTGCCGGGCCACCCGGCAAGGCCCTCACCAAGGACGCCAGCGGGGCCACCGCCAGGCCCGCGCCAACCAAGCTTCCACCACCGTTCGCATGCAGCTGCCAACTCAACCAGCTAGGTGGGCACCTGCGTGGCAACATGCAGCTCCCATGCCAACTCATCAAGCGCCTGCGTGGCGGCATGCAGATCTTCGTGAAGGCTCCACCACGGCGCCACCTCAGCTGCCTGCCTGCCTACATGGCACCACATGCCTCATTGGCCAGGGCGCGTGTCGTAGCAAGGAGGAGCGGCGACGGACGGGACGGGCCTCGCCCCCGTCCCCAGTAAAGCAAGGGGACACCTAAGCTACACATTTAATGCGTCTTGTCCTGTAATACGAGCGATAAGCTCATAGCACTGTGCGCCTTTCCACCTGTTGTGTGCCATTGTGGCAACCCCTTTCGGCTATAAAATGAGGCCCATGGCATACTGGAGAAGGATTCGACTCTTTCGAACCACGCACTCGACACAGCTAGTTCGAGAGCTCAAGAACTCTCTGAAATACACCCACCAAAGCAGGACTAGGGTTTTACGCATCCTCGTGGCCCAAACTTGGGAAAACGATCCTTGTGCTGGTTACTAATCCTACTCTTCTCGCAACCCCGCGCCCCGGCAACCATAGTAGGGATTCTTGTGATCCCATAGGTGTCGTTTCCCCAACATCTTTGGCGCGCCAGGTAAGGGGCGCAATTGTGAGAATCTGGTCTAGTAGCTAGCCTAGCAGTTCTTCGTCGCCATGACTCCCAAGAAGGAGACGGCCAGGAGAAAGGGGCGCCGCCTACGAACGTGAAGGACGCCAGTGCGGCAACAGAGAAGCTAAGTCATTCAGAGCTTTGAGTTATTTCCTTCTATATATAAGGTTATCGTCCTCGGAGATCTCGCCTATGTATGAGAAACCTGCACGCAAAGGGGCCGTCCCGCAATTGGCAATGCCCTTGTTCTGTTTCAAGTCCGCTCAACAGCTCAAAGCGGCCGCGTCGAGAGTGGCGGGGTAGCCGTCCGCACTAGGCAACGCTCCCGACTCTGACTCGAGTCAAGGTCGACAGTCTGGGCGGCCGCGCTAAGGGCGGTAAGGTGGTTCGCCCGGCAGCAAGAACACCCGGCAGGCCAATGGGGATCTGTCCCCAAGACGCCGCCCTGGGTTTACGCGCTGGCAAGCCTACCCAGTTGTGTAGGGTGGACATACAAGGAAAAATCGAACAGGAAAATAACATGCATGATACTAAAACTGCTGCAGAGTTATATTACATCAAATTGTTGCTGCGGTTCTAACTAGAGATAGCAATTGTCTTGGTTGTGAACCTGCAGCGGCAATAAGAAACTGGGTGCCTAGTCCCGCGCTCGCCCTCCACCCTCAGAATTCCACCGACACGGCTGATGATGGGCTTGATGCGCTCCCTGAGCGGCGCGAGGTCGGTACCCTCAGCCAAGCTCTCCAGCGCGGCGTCGAAGTCGAGGTCGGGGTACCAGTGTGCCACCTTGGTGAGAACGTTGATCATGGCGCCCTGGCAAAGCCTCCGGGACTCATCGGCCAGCGAGGCCGCCCGGTTGGCGTGAAGCCGCTCCAAAGCGCCGACAACCTTCTCAAAGAACAGGGTCAGGCTGCAGTTGGCGCTCACGCTTCGCTCCGGGACGTACATCACGTCCGGCATCCCCATGGTGGCCAGCTGCGCGGCGGACTAGTTGGGGACGATGGCAAGGCGGTCGAGCCAGCGGTTCTCACCCTCCACGTGATCCGTGAAGTTGAGGCCCTCGTTCTTCCGCAACTGCTTCTCGGCCTCCAGCTCCTTGGCTAGGGTCCCCTCCCAGGTTTTGCCCTCTGACAACACCTTCTCAAGACCCTCCAGCTTCAGCTTGAGGTCTTTGATGGAGTTGTTGGCCTCGGAGAGCTCCCCGGCCCTGCTGATGGCCGCGCCCCACGCCTCCGTCAGGGCGCTGTTGAGCATGTCCTTCTCCTGGGACTGCTTCAGGGCCTGCTCCTTCAGCTCGTCCCGCTCCGCCTCCAGCTCCTCCACCTTGCCGGCGTGAACCTGGGTCTGGGCATCGAGTGCATCTCTGTGCCTCTACTCCAACTCACTGGTCCGCTGCAAGACAAGCTTCTCCACCTCTTCATCCTTGGCGCAAAGCATGGCGGCAAGCTTCCCCTCGCGCGCGGCGAGGTCCTCCTCCTGGGAGTTCAGCGGGGCCTCGTGCTGGGTCTGGGCGGCCTCGGCGGCAGCGGCCAAGCCCTCCGCCGTCTCCTAGGCCTTCTCGATGTCGGCCAACTTCATGGTGAGCTCCACATCGCGCTTGGCCAGCTCGCCCTGGGCAGCCTTCAGCTCCTTGTGAGCCTCGCGGAACCAGTCCTGCGTCTCGGCAACGCGCTTCTGGGGGTCTGCCTCCGCCTTCTCCAGCACCGCCGTCCTGGACTTAACCTTGTCTAGGCGGGTGCGGTGGAGCACCTGGAGTTTCCGAAAGCTGGTGCCCATGGCGTGGAGGAGCCGCTCTTCCTGCGAGCCGTCACCATCAACGATCGGATCGTCAATGACTTCAAGCCCGGCAGCCGCGAGCACTACGTCGTCGAACACCTCTCCCTCAACGGGTGTCGTGGTGCTCGACGCGCCTGGAAGGTGGACGAACAAGTCGTCACTCACCCTCAGGTACTTGCCGGAGCCGGAAGCAGCAGAAGAGGAAGGCTGGTCTCCAGCCTCCTCCTCCTCCTCCTCGGCAACGGCCCCGCCGGCCTCCCCGGCAGGCCCCTTGCCGGTCTCCTCAGTGGCGGCCTTGCCGGCCTCCCCGTCGGGCCCCTTGGCGGCGTCCTCAGCAGCGCCATTGGCGGCCTCCTCCACGGCGATCTTCTCGGCGTCCGCCTCGGCGACCTTGGCGACGTCCTCGATGACGGCGTCCACATCCTCAAGGTTAACCGAGGAAGGATCTGGACACCAAAGAAGGGAGTGAGGGAAGGCCAAGACTAAGAGCCAGAAAGAAAAAGGAATAGGGACGAATGGCCAACGGCTTACCAGTGCCAGTACCAGGCTAGGAAATGGAAGTCCCCTCGCCGCCAACATTTGGCGTCGAGGCAAAGCCGCCGGTGCCCAAGTTCTCCTCCTCCTCCATGTGCGTGGGCTTGGTGCTTGGCGCCCTTGCCGGGGACGCCCCTCGGGGCGGCATGGTCGATGGGGGCGGCGTGTTGGGAGTAGCCCTCTGCGGCTCCTCCTACTGCTGCCCTCCTCCTGCATACCTGGCAAGGTTAGCACTAAAGTGTCGTGCCCCTGACACGTGTCGACGAGGGAAGAGTGATGAACTTACGTTGGGGCTATGCCGGGGGCTGCTGTCTGGGCTGCTCAACACCACCAGTGGAGCCCTCGAAGTACCAGCCGGGGGCTGGCCAGCCGCCGAGACCTTGGCCCTCTTCACTCTGTGGGCCAGCGTCTCCACGTCCCTGGAAAGACGAAAACAAATCAAGACGAGTGACATAGATTGAGGAGGCAAAGATAACGAAAAGGAACCAGATACTTGCTCGTCGTCGGCCTCCTCCTCTGCTATCTTCCTCTTCCTCCTCGGGCTGAGGGATCCATAATCGAAAGTGACCTCCGCGTCAACATCCGCCGGAGGGGGGAAGGAGGTGGTGTCTGAACATGCATGGACGAAGAAGGGGCAGCTGTCTTCTTCTTCACCGCAACCTTCGCCGGCTTCTTCGCCGTTGCGGCCCTCGTGTGGAGCCCGGACCCCTACAAGGTCAGCTGCGGCCGCGCAGCCCTGCCGGCCCAGACCGGCTCGCTGGAACTGGCCCGCCACAGGACTCGTCCTCTCCCCATAGCCGGCGTCGGGCCTGCAGCCTCGGCCTCCTCCGACGACAACTCACTGACCACATCTTCAACCAGAGGAGCCTCGGTGCCAACGCTGCTGGCTTCCCCGGTGGACTCCGCCCACCGGGCGAGCTCCTCCTCCTCCACGGCCGTCGCGGCCTTGTCCTCCACACCGCCAGCGCTGCCGGCCTCCTCGGCAAGCTGTGCCTCCTTCGCCCTGGTGGCGATGTAGTCCAGTTCCGCCTGAGTGGTGTCCTGGACAAGCAGCCGCTCGGTGTCAGCATTGACGTACCCCTCGCGCAGAGTATCAAAGAACTTCTGCACCTCGGCGTCCTCCGGCTCCTTCCAGCTCGGGTCAGGGCCATGCGCGTTGCAGTCCGGCAACATGGCTATGATATCGGACTGACGCGAGTTATTACACAACGGGACCACCCCCGTTGGCAGCTTGAACAGAGGCCCTTCGCGACCTTACCGGTCCGCTCGACCTCGCCATCGCGGCCCACATCAAGCTGGAAGAGCCGCTGGCAGAAACGGGTGTGTCCCATCACTATGAAGTTGTGGTCAAGGCCGGGACGAAGCTGCATGATGTCGGCGGGGTTCATGAAGAGCCAGGCTGGCCTCCCCTTGTTATGCAGTGGAGCCATCCGGCTGTGGATGAAGTCCGCCCCGATCATCTCAAGGGTGAGCCGGAGGATCCTGGTGGTGGGAGGATCCAGCTCCTCGACCAACTCATCGAGCGCCTGTGTGGCGGCATGCAGATCTTCGTGAAGGCTCCACCACCGCGCCACCTCAGCTGCCTGCGTGCCTACATGGCACCGCATGCCTCACTGGCCAGGGCATGTGTCAAAGCGAGGAGGAGCAGCGACGGACTAGACAGGCCTCGCCCCCAGTAAAGCAAGGGGACACCTAAGCCAAACAAGGCATGGTAGTGTTCTACCAATTGCACATGACAAAAGTCCCTTACTGACCATAAGCCAAAAAGGACCAGAAGATATGATGGCAAGCATGTAAACATAGCAAGTTTCGTTTTCAGGTTTCAGAGCAACTCATGACAAACCAAGCATACCTACAGAAAGATGGCATGTTTATGAAGCTATCCATGGCAATAACACAAGCATAGCATGTATGGATCAACTACAATAAGCTTGGCAAGATTGCAAATCATGTTAAGAATCTGCCAGAAATATTTTATAGCAAAAGTAGAGCAAGATTGAGTCATGCTATGGCACTCCATAACTGCAAACAATTGCAGGATTGGATCAATTACAACTATATCTACAAAACATCCTTATTGAACATCTCCAAAATATGCATGGACCTCTCTGTAGAATCAAGTTTACATGGCAACAAAATTACAGTAGACAAGGACAGAGAAATCAGTCCCTGAAATCAGAAATATTACGGGGCCTATTTTGCATGCTTGTGCTAGTCACCACAGAGATCACAAAAATACATGGACTACACCAATGGAAATATGGCATGGCATACTTCAAAACACATGTAGAGCTCATGCTCAAAAGATGCAAAGATTAAATGATATAAAAATGACAAATCTCCAAATTCTGTTAAGAACCAGAGAATAACAGCAACTAGCCCTCTTCCAACAGAGATTTGGGCATCAACATGACCCCTAATTAACATGGTGCAATTGAACTAAATGAAGAGCATCACGAGACGAACAATTTGACATATTACACGCGCGAATCGGAGCTACATGCACGGAGTTATAGCTATACGAACAGTGGCACTTCCTGATGAAATCTGGAGACTTAGAGAAAAAAACGAGGTCGAGGGAAAGTCAACGTACGGCAGTTGGCTCGATCCAGATCGGATCGAGGCCCGAGGGAGTTCGCCGGCGTCGGGAGAGAAGAGGGAGGGCGGCGGCCGGCGTTGGGGGGAAGGAGGCGAGGTGGCCGGCGGCGGAGGAGGCGGCGGCCGGACTTGCGGCGGCGAGGTCGGTGGCGAGCGCGGCGGCGGAGATGGCGGGGCCGGCGGCCGGCGCGGGAGGCGAGGCGGCGGCGGGCGCGCGCGGCGCGGGCGGCGTTGAATGGGCCGACGGGCCCGCGGCGGGCTTCGCGGGCCGTCGCGGTGGAGAGGGCGGCGGCGACACATGTCGCGATCCGGTTGGCCGGGCGGCGCGGCGGACGTTGTCCGGCCGGAGCGGACGGGTCCGGCGCAGCGCGGAGGGAGAGGGTTAGGGTTTCGTCTGTGATTTCGTTTTCGGGATGCCCACATATTTATAGGTAGAGGGCGCTAGGAGGCTCCAAATGAGGTGCGGTTTTCTCCCACACGATCGTGATCGAACGACCTAGAGCATGGAAGAGAGTTTGGTGGGTTTTGGGCTGGTTTTGGAGGGGGGTTTTGCTGAACACTCAAATGGACTTTGCGGATGCCCGGTTAACCGTTGGAGTACCAAACGACCTCCGAATGGAACGAAACTTGACCGTAGTCTCCGGGTGGTATATTAAGGCCACTTGACAAGCCTCGGTCCATTCCGTGAAAGTTTGACACACGCACACGAAAGAAAACAAGAGGGGTGCACCGGAGGAGATAGGAGCGCCGGATTGCAAAACGGACAACGGGGAAAATGCTCGGATGCATGAGACGAACACGTATGCAAATGCAATGCACATGATGACATGATATGGAAAAGCATGACATGACAAAATACAAAACGAAAGACAAAAACCCGACAACGGAGGGAATATCATAACACATAGCCGGGAATGGCAAGAGTCGGAGTTACAAATATGGCATGTTACATGCGGGGTGTTACAACACTCCACCACTACGAGAGGATCTCGTCCCGAGATCTAGGACTGAAAGAACTCCGGATATTCAGAACGGAGATGGTCCTCGCGTTCCTAGGTGGCTTCTCGGTCGGAATGGTGCGACCACTTCACTTTCAGAAATTTGATAGACTTGTTGCGAGAGTATTGCGCTCAATTTCTTCAAGAATAGCAACGAGGTGCTCATGATAAGATAAATCTTCTTGGAGGTCAATCTCTTCGAAGTGTATAGTGCGCTCAGGCGTCTTGAAGCACTTGCGGAGCTGTGACACGTGGAACACATCGTGCACGTTCGCGAAGTTGGAAGGAAGCTCAAGTTGATAGGCGAGGTCGCCTCTTTTACCAATGATCTTGAAATGACCCACGTATCTAGGGGCAAGCTTCCCTTTGATACCGAAACGACGAGTGCCTTTCATTGGAGAGACACGGAGGTAGACATGGTCTCCGATCTCGAAAGCGAAATCACGATGCTTACTATCATAGTAGCTCTTCTGGCACGATTGCGCGGCTTTAAGATTATCACGGATGACTTTACACATTTCTTCAGCTTCAGTGATTAAGTCATTGCCAAGAAGTTGGCATTCACTAGTCTCTGACCAATTGAGAGGAGTACGGCACTTTTTGCCATAGAGAATCTCGAATGGGGCCTTGCTCGAACTCGCTTGGAAGCTGTTGTTGTAGGAGAACTCGGCATAAGGAAGACAATCTTCCCATTTAATGCCAAAGGAAATGACAAAAGCCCTGAGCATATCTTCAAGAATTTGATTGACTCGCTCGACTTGGCCACTAGTTTGAGGATGGAAAGCTGTGCTGAAGCGAATGTTTGTGCCCATGGCCTTCTGGAAGGAGTCCCAGAACTTAGAGGTGAAGATGCTTACTCGATCTGAAGAAATCAATTGTGGAATGCCGTGCAAGGAGACAATTCTGGAGGTGTAGAGCTCTGCCAGCTGAGCTGCTGTGATGGATTCTTTGATTGGAAGGAAATGAGCCACTTTAGAGAGCTTGTCAATGACAACGAAGATAGCATCATTTCCACGCTTGGACTTGGGAAAACCAGTCACGAAGTCCATTTCGATGTGATCAAACTGAGTAGGCTCAACAAGAACGAGAGCTAACTGCAGATCCTCTTTAAGGCCACCTCTGAAAGTGATAGATCATGCTCTTCTCATCAGGAACGTCTTGTTTAGCGAAGCGAGCAAGTTTCTGAAACTGAATGTTGTATTGATACACAGACATGTTGCCTTGCTTGAGATTGCAGAACTCCTCACGCTTGCTCTCAACAACACTTTGTGGAATGTGGTGCGCTTTGAAGTCCCGACAGAAGTCAGTCCAAGTGATCACACGACCTCCTCTGGAATCTTTGTATTGTTGAAACCAATCAGCAGCTTGGTCCTTGAGCTGGAAAGAAGCGAACTTGACATAGTCCTCAGGCCTGACATTGCTACATTCAAAATGCTTGTTGATGTCCACGAGCCAATCATCGGCATCCGTGGCCTCGGCACAGTAGCTGAAAGACTTGGGCTGATTTGCGAGAAACTGGTTGAGAGTGGCAAAGTGAAACTGATTGTTGCCTTGACCTTGATTGCCTTGCCCTTGAGTACGTTCTTGCAAGAGTTGCAGAATCATCTGAGCATTGGCGTTGGTGGCTGCCATGATTGCTTGCCATGCCTCCGGAGGTGGAGGTGGTGGCGGAGGGTTCGCTTGACTCCCTTCATTGCGATCCGGATTGTGACGCGTTGGCGGAGCCATCCTGAAGAGGGTGACATCTGTTAGCATCTTGATAGACAAATAGATAAGTAGAATCAACGGATAGAAATTGCAACATATAGTCTTCACAATAAACATTCGAACGAAGATGAACGAATGAATTCCGTAGTAAATCATCACACTTCCATAAGTTGAGAAGCCACTTGAAAAAGATATGGAATGAACATATGAATTCGAAGTAACTCGAATACCACAAAACAAAACAAAACAAGTATTGGCTTGCAGAGTAAGCCGAAACAGACATATGATAGATATTTCGTCCGAAGTTTTCGTGGTGGGGCCCACACGGGCTCAATCGTACAGCACCATCATGTACAAGGCTGTGCACATGACATACGAAGCGTCCCCGAGTCGGCAAAGCCATGGACTCTTTAAGACACAACGAGACCACTGTAAAATCAACCGTGGAAAGGCGGACCACTAGACGTCGAACCCCAATCTCATATCATGCGTCTGTCGGAAAGATAACCTAAGGCTACTAGAATTCCCACTTATAAACTCCCGAAACTTTCTGGTTATGCAATCTGGTGTAGGGGATACGGGGGACACAAAATATATCACCGAAACTAGCAATCCCTAGATCCAGCTGTATCCATCCGTCAACACATAACCAAGAAATCTTCGGAAATCGTTTACCTCAACCTTCGAAAAACATCCGTTATACAAGTTATGGAAATACTCCCGAACTCCCGCCCCAGTACTGGGTGGCGTAGAGGTGATCTCACCAACAACTGCATAAAAGAGATTTCGATGTCAGCGAAACTGAGGTATTCCAGAACTGCAACGATAAAATTGTGACGACAACACCTCGGAGCTCAACTCCCCGGGACACTGCCACAACCCCTAAATGACAGGAGGCACCAAGAACAATGTTCTCGTCACAAAACCATCGGAACGATTCCAAGATACCCGCGTGATCCTAAAATTTTTTTTTGTGAAATTTGAGGAGAGAGTAGTCAAAACTTCTCTGTCAGGAGACCTCACCAGAGCGACGAAGGGACTGAGGAGTAAAAAGAATCCTACTCTCCGATATATATAATCCTAAGACTCAAAACATTTTGTTCTAGACTCAACAACGCCAGCAATTCGATCAAGCAGGGGGCTCCTAAGTCGGGGATGGCTCTGATTACCAACTTGTAACGCCCACGATGCGGCTATATCTCCCACGTGTCGAGGCACGACTTAGAGGCATAACCGCATAGTGGTTTTGTCGCAAGAAGGGTCATCTTCACACAATCCCATGTAATGAACAAGAATGGGATAAAGAGTTGGCTTACAATCGCCACTTCACACAATACATAAATATTATTCATACATCATGCAAAATACAATCATATAGACCGACTACGGTCAAAATCCAGATGAAATGAAGACAACCCCAAATGCTAGATTCCCGATCGTCCCAACTGGGCTCCACTGCTGATCATCAGGAAAAGACACATAGTAACGACCACGTTCCTCGTCGAACTCCCACTTGAGATCGACGCCATCATCTGCACTGGCATCGTCGGCACCTGCAACTGTTTTGGTAGAATCTGTGAGTCATGGGGACTCAGCAATCTCACACCCGCGAGATCAAGACTATTTAAGCTTATAGGAAAGGGAGGTGTAATAAGGTGGAGCTGCAGCGGCAAAAGCATATATGGTGGCTAACTTGCGCAAATGAGAGCGAGAAGAGAAGCAACGGAACGGACGTTATCTAGCAATGACCAAGAAGAGGTCCTGAACACCTACTTACGTCATGCATAACTCAGACCGTGTTCACTTCCCGGACTCCACCGAGAACAGACCATCACGGCTACACACGCAGTTGATGTATTTTAATTGGGTCAAGTGACAAGTTATCTACAACCGGACACTAACAACTTCCCATCTGCCTCATAACCGCGGGCACGACTTTCGAAAGATAATACCCTGCAGGGGTGTCCCAACTTAGCCCATCATAAGCTCTCACGGTCAACGAACGATAAACCTTCTCCCGGAAAGACCCGATCAGTCTCGGAATCCTGATTTACAAGACATCTCGAGAATGGTAAAACAAGACCAGCAAAGCCGCCCGAATGTGCCGACAAATCCCGATAGGAGCTGCACATATCTCGTTCTCAGGGCACACCGGATTGTCCAAGCTTCCGATAGGCCAGCCTAGAGTTGCCCCTGGTGGCCACCGGCGACTGACAATTTGGACCAATACTCAGAGGAGCACTGGCCCGGGGGTTAACATAAGATGACCCTCGGGCTCGCGAAAACCCGGGGGAAAAGGCTTAGGAGGCAAATAGTAAAACCAAAGTTGGGCCTTGCTGGAGGAGTTTTATTCAAGGCGAACTGTCAAGGGGGTCACATAAATCACCCGACCGTGTAAGGAACGCAAACTCAAGGAACATAATCCCGGTATAACAGTAACTAGGGCGGCAAGAGTGGAACAAAACACCAGGCATAAGGCCGAGCCTTCCACCCTTTACCAAAAATATATAGATGCATTAATTAAATAAGAGATATTGTGATATCCCAACATATCCATGTTCCGACATGGAACAACTTCAACTTCACCTGCAACTAGCAACGCTATAAGAGGGGCCGAGCAAAAGCGGTAACTTAGCCAAACAACGGTTTGCTAGGAAAGGATGGTTAGAGGCTGACATGGCTAAAATGGGAGACATGATATAGCAAGTGATAGGTAGCGAGCATGGCAATAGAGCGAACAACTAGCATAGCAAAGATAGAAGTGATTTCGAGGGGTGGTCATCTTGCCTGTAAGATTCTCAGAGTTGTCGAAAGCTTGATCCTCGTAAGCGTACTCAACAGGTTCCTCGTTCACGAACTCGTCTCCCGGCTCTACCCAAGACAAGACACAAGCAAACGGAACCACAATCAACAACGAGAAATGCACAAGCAACATGATGCAAAACATGTGTGATATGCAAGATATGATATGCGATGCATATGCGTGCTCCGGAAGGAAAATGTTGAACATGGCAGTAACTTGGCAAACCAAGCATGCCACTGGAAAGATGAGATGATTTCGGTCGAAATTGATATAAAGATTACCGGAATCGGATGCACGGTTTGCAAATGGCAAGCAAAGCAAGAATGACACGAATCTGCGATAAACAGCAAGATAGGACTTAAAATGCAACAAGCAACAATGCTACCGCACCCCAACATAGCAACAAAGCACATGGAAGTAATCTACAGGCGATGCTTGACGAAAGATGAACACTGAGCTACGGCTAGTTCACAAAATATCAAGCTCAAACAAGCATGGCAAAAGTGCAAAAGATTACAGGTTCACAGACTTGGTGAAAAACTGGACATGGCAGTAAACAGCATCAGGTAGCAATGTTCAGAGCACGAAATTAACATGCTACGGGAACTTAACATAGCAAAACAAGGAATGGTAGTGTTCTACTAATTGCACATGACAGAAGTCCCTTACTGACCATAAGACAAAAAGGACCAGAAGATATGATGGCAAGCATGTCAACATAGCAAGTTTCGTTATCAGGTTCCAGACTTAGCAGAAAACAGAGCATGGCAGAAATAATAATATGTAGGCCTCTTTGTGAGCTTGATGCACTCACTACACAGCAATGCATGACAAACCAAGCATACCTGCAGCAAGATGAAATGTTTATGAAGCTATCCATGGCAAGAACACAAGCATAGCATATACGGATCAACTACAATAAGCTTGGCAAGATTGGAAATCATGTTAAGAATCTGCCAGAAATATTTTATAGCAAAAGTAGAGCAAGATTGAGTCATGCTAGGGCTCTCCATAATTGCAAACAAATGCAGGAATGGATCAGCTACAACTATAGCTACAAAACATCCTTACTGAACATCTCCAAAATATGCATGGATCTCTCTGTAGCGTCAAGTTTACATGGCAACAAAATTACAGCAGACAAGGACTTAGAGAAATCACTGTCCCTGAAATCAGAAATATTACGGGGCCTACTTTGCATGCTTGTGATAGTCACCACATAGATCAAAAAAATACATGTACTACACCACTGGAAAGAAGGAATGGCATACTTCAAAACACATGTAGAGCTCACGCTCAAAAGATGCACAGATTAAATGATACAAAAATGACAAATCTCCAAGTTCTGTCAAGAACCAGAGAATAACAGCAACTAGCCCTCTTCCAACAGAGATTTGGGCATCAAGATGACCTCTAATTAAAATGGTGCAATTGAATGAAATGAAGAGCATCGCGAGGCGAACAATTTGACATATTACACGCGCGAATCGGAGCTACATGCACGGAGCTATAGCTATACGAACAGAGGCACTTGCTGATGAAATCTGGAGACTTTGAGAGAAAAAACGAGGTCGAGGGAAAGTCAACGTAAGGCAGTTGGCTCGATCCAGCGGATCGAGGCCCGAGGTAGTTCGCCGGTGTCGGGAGAGAAGAGGGAGGCTGGCGGCCGGCGTTAGGGGGGGAAGGAGGCGAGGTGGCCGGCGGCGGAGGAGGCGGCGGAGGCGGCGCCGGCGGCGGCCGGACTTGCGGCGGCGGGGTCGGTGGCGAGCGCGGCGGTGGAGATGGCGGGGCCGGCGGCCGGCGCGGGAGGCGAGGCGGCGGCGGGCGCGCGCGGCGCGGGCGGCGGTGAACGGGCCGGCGGGCCCGCGGCGGGCTTCGTGGGCTGGCGCGGTGGAGAGGGCGGTGGCGACACGTGTCTCGATCTGGTTGGCCGGGCGGCGCGGCAGATGTTGTCCGGCCGGAGCGGACGCGTCCGGCGCGGCGCGGAGGGAGAGGGTTAGGGTTTCGTTTGTGATTTCGTTTTCGGGATGCCCACATATTTATAGGTAGAGGGAGCTAGGAGGCTCCAAATGAGGTGCGGTTTTCGCCCACACGATCATGATCGAACGACCTAGAGCATGGAAGAGAGTTTGGTGGGTTTTGGGCTGGTTTTGGAGGGGTATTTTGCTGGACACTCAAATGGACTTTGCGGATGCCCGGTTAACTGTTGGAGTACCAAACGACCTCCGAATGGAACGAAACTTGACCGGTAGTCTCCGGGTGGTATATTAAGGCCACTTGACAAGCCTCGGTCCATTCCGAGAAAGTTTGACACACGCACACGAAAGAAAACAAGAGGGGTGCACCGGAGGAGATAGGAGCGCCGGATTGCAAAACGGACAACGGGGAAAATGCTCGGATGCATGAGACGAACACGTATGCAAATGCAATGCACATGATGACATGATATGAAAATGCATGACATGACAAAATACAAAACGAAAGGCAAAAACCCAACAACGGAGGGAATATCATAACACATAGCCAGAAATGGCAAGAGTCGGAGTTACAAATATGGCAAGTTACATGCGGGGTGTTACAGTCCATGCCTTCCCGAGCTCGGCGAGAAGCTCTTCGTGACCGCGGTGAGCCCCCGGTCATTCCCCCTAACTCTGCCCCCATTCGGTCGCCGTAGCCGTCGCCCACTTGCTTACCATAGCCATCGCCGCACGGGCTCGTCGCCGGCGAAGCCCCGGTGACCAAATGGCCCCGCGCGTGCGTCCGTTGCACTCGCAACGCCCCGTGGAGCAACACTAGCGCGACAGCCAGCTCGTTTGCATGCCGCAGTGCTAACCCCGCACCCACCCGATCTCCGACCGCCGCCATAGCCCGTCTCTGGCGAGTTTCCGGCCACCCCGCGCCCTCCAACTTCTTCGGTTGGATGCGGTCGAGCACGGGCTCCCTCCTGGTGCCCTCAGCGCAACCAGCCGCTGCCCCTAGCGCCACCCCAACGAGTCGCCGCCCCACTGGATGGTCGCCGGCGACCCAACTCCGGCGTGCCGACGTGGACGTCATTAGTGCTAACCGCTACCAGCTAAGCACCCCCTAATAGGCACTGACAGTGGGCCCAACCACTGGTCAAACCCCAGTCAATGATGGGTTTGACCGGGATTAGCCCTGTGTGACTGACGAGTGGACCCCACTAGTCAGGTTTGACCTGGTCAGCCGCAGTTGACCTGCTGACGTCACAGTGATGCAATGATGACGTAGTTAATAATTTTCTGGATTTAAAATAATTCAGGAAATTCTAGAAAATCCTATAAAGTTCTAAAAATCATAGAAAATAATCTATAACTCAGATGGAAAACATTTATAAAAATGATCAGAAAAATCCAATCTATCCAACTGTACCATTTCCATGCATGTTAGAACAACTTATGACTACTGTTTAGGACAATTCAATTAAATGGCATTTAAGAAATCACATATGGAGTTTGAATTTGAATCTTTGATTCAAGCCAACTCCATTTAACTTGCTGCTAGCTGCATTAGCTCAATTCACAGCATATTGCCATGTCACATCCATGCATCATATTGTTCCATTGCATTGATTGTGTTTCCTCTCTATTGCCGGTGTTTGTCCCCTCTCAGTAGACGACGTTCTGACGATTTGATCGATGACACCGATGAAGAGTTTTGCTATCTTCAGAAGTGCCAAGCAAGCAAAACCCCCCTTGTTCATTCCGATACAATCCCACTCTCTCGCTCCTGCTCTCTTTTACTGCATTAGGACAACAATGATTCAACTGTTACATGCTGCGGTAGTTGAACCCCTTTCCTCTTCATGACCTGTCATTGCCACAGTAAATAGATGAAACCCACTAGCATGAGTAGGAGTTGTTTGAGCCCCGATGTGCCTACTCATTCATGCTTGTTTGTCATGCCTGCTACTGCTTAGAGTTGAGTCAGGTCTGATTCATCGGGGATGAATTGGAAGTCGTGAACATGTCCTACGGTGTGAGAGCTAAGGGTGTGAACACGATTTGGTAAAGGTAGCGGTGAGAGGCCATGTAGGAGTACATGGTGGGTTGTCTCATTGAAACCGTCCTCAGGAACTGAGTTCTGTGTTTGTGATCCATGAACAGTTACTACCACACATTGGGTTCCGGTAACTCGACCCCTCTCGACTTATTAATCAACTTGATCTCTGTCCAGGAGTTGCAACTAGTTTCTGGTGTTTCTAGGTAGTGTTAGTAGTCTACCAAGTGGTACCCGGTACAGGTGGGCTTGGGACAGACTAGGCACCGTGGCACGGTGTACCAAGCGTAGATCCATCCGTCGAGGTGGGCTTGGGAACCCTGTACACATCGTTTGGGGCCGTGAGCGACACCCCGGCCGGATCTCCTTGCGGATGGAACCCGAATAGGCGATAAACCTGGACTAGAGACTTGTGTGGTTAGTCAGGTCATGGCCGACTCCCTCGCTAGGCTGCCGCTTGAAGGTTGCCGAGGTACACGACGTGTACATGGTGGTAAGTGGCGAGAGCGTGTGTGAAGAAGTACACCCCTGCAGGGTTAACATCATCTATTCGAATAGCCGTGTCCGCGGTAAAGGACTTCTGGGTTGCCTGTACAGTTCATAGACAAGTGAAAGTGGATACTCTAAAATGCGCAAGATAAGCGTGAGTGCTATGGATGGCGTTCTCGTAGGGAGACGGGGGCGGATCCATAGTGGTGTATTGATATGGTGAATATGTGGACTCGTGTGTGCCACCTCAAAGAGTTACTTGCAGTCGTAGTTCAGGATAGCCACCGAGTCAAAGCTGGCTTGCTGCAGTTAAACTCCACCACCCCCTTTGTTGATACCGATGCATATGTAGCTAATTCTGATGTAAGTCTTGCTGGGTACATTTGTACTCACGTTTGCCTATTTTATGTTTTGCAGAGAGACGTCAGTCTCGCTAGTAGTTCCGTGTGGACTTCGACGTTTAGCTTGATACCTCAGCTACGATCTTGTGCCCTCGGCAGGATCTGGTAGATAGTCAGGCTTCTCAGCCTTTTTCATTTGTAGATGTCTGTACTCAGACATGTTAAGCTTCCGCATGTGCTTTGACTTGTATGCTCTGAATGTTGGGTCATGAGACCCATGTTTGTAATATCTGGCTCTTCGGAGCCTAATGAATAAATACTCCGAGTCGTAGAGTCTTGCTGTGATGCCATGTTGTATTTGCACATATCGAGCATATTGTGTGTATGATTGAAATGCTTGGTATGTGTGGGATCCGACAATCTAGTTGTCTATCCTTAGCAGCCTCTCTTATGGGGAAATGTAGTCTAGTGCCTCCTTGAGCCATAGTAGTCCGCTACAGCCCGGTTCACCGGAGTCCTGCTAGCCCAGCACTACTGGTCTAGACACTTGACTGGCCGGCATGTGTTTCATATCGTTCCTGTGTCTGTCCCTTTGGGGAAATGTCACGCGGTGACATCCGGAGTCCTGCCTAGCCTGCTACAGCCCGGGTTCCCAGAGTCCTGTTAGCCCAGTGCTACAGCCCGGATTCGCACGCTGCTGACCGACACGTTCGATGTTGATTCATGTATGCCTGTCCCCATATGTTAGTGCCGCTTTGGGTTCACGACTAGCCATGTCGGCCCGGGTTCTCTATCATATGGATGCTAGTGACATTGTCATATACGTGAGCCAAAAGGCGCGCAAAC
Organism: Triticum aestivum; assembly: GCF_018294505.1. Taxonomy (NCBI): domain Eukaryota; kingdom Viridiplantae; phylum Streptophyta; class Magnoliopsida; order Poales; family Poaceae; genus Triticum; species Triticum aestivum. Next base: position 247,555,585 of record NC_057805.1, read on the forward strand.
GGTCCCGGGCCATGGTAAGCCGACACCCGTGGGAGTACCGTGCGTGAGGCCGCAATGTGATATGAGGTGTTACAGGCTAGATCGGTGTGACTTGGAATCGGGGTCCCGACAGCCTCGGTGCACAAGTTTGGGTGCATTGCATGAGTGATATGTTGCATTTAAAAACCAAGGCAGAACATAAGATGATTGTATATAGTTAACATGCTATGTCTGCATTGGATATAATCGGTAGTTTATTTTCAACATAGTTTCATGATGCCATGCCATCCGTTGATTTATATGTTAAATTATGCCATGATTGAGATGATATGATAGGTTTTGCTATTACCATGTTATAATCTTGATTGATATGCCATGTTATTGCCATGTTAGTAGATGCTACGATTTTGTTCATGCTTAGTTGGTTTTTATCATGCCATGTTTAGTAATGGATATGAGATAGGTTGTTGCATACGCTTGGTTCTTGCTTTGTCTTATGCTTGTTTGGATGCTATGTATTTGGTTGTCTTGCAAGTTCATTCAATGTACTGACCTGACGTGTCATGCTAGTTTTGTAGGTCGTACCCGTATTGTTCGCTTGATCCGTCATGCTAGGCCGTAACCTTGCCAGTCCTGTGAGTTGTGGAGCCCAGCCAGAGTTGTTATGCTGCCAAACCAAGACTTCCGCCGCCATTTTTATTAGACTTCCGCTGTCATTTAATAGCCTTAGGGCTATGCCAGATAATTGTATTCATCAATGATGTAATCTCATATACATGTAGTTGATGAATATTTTTGTACCTGGAATGCTGTATTATGGACCTGTCGTGCGTCAGGTGTTATCCTGGGCTGACGTGCGAAGGCCCCCTGCTCCATGCGGATCGGGGTGCCACAGGGCATGGTATCAGAGCAGGCAGGCTGGCATAGGTTATCCTAGCATTAGATCACCGCTACCATTAACCAGTAATGGCCCTAAGGGACTTGACCCATCCCTGCATCCGGCATGGCCACTGTTAATAACCAGGTGGTGCAATCGGGATGGACACGTCCACACCCCGCTATCCCCGCATAGTTATCCGTGGTGCGAATAGCAACCATATCCTTTCGGGTCGGCCACACCGCTCACCCTTCGCCATTAAGGGAAAGGGGGCACACCATGCGGGCATGTCTCGCATAGCTGCCTATAAAAGCCCCCTTTCCGCTCGCCGTATCGCTCACCCCTCAGTCAACCATGTCCCTGCAGAGAAGCCTAGCTAGTAGCACTCCAGCCATGACTGGCACCTTCAAAGCTCCCAAGTTTCACAGCCGCACCGGTGCCGTCAACCACACAGGCTTTCGACCCCTTCTTACTGAGATGCTCACCAAAGCCTTTGGCTGCAAGGCTAGCCCCGATTACCTGGTGTTCCAATTGGCACCCATCCCTCACCTTCATCGCTTTGATGCAAGAGTGCGCATCAGCCTAGCAGCAGATGGCCAACCGTTGGTTTTTAAGGGGAGATCTATGCCTACCTCTGACTTAGCCATTCAGGCCGCTGCTGTGGAGGCTATGCTTCACCTCCGAACCAGATACCCGCATATGGCAGCAAGGCGTGATTTCTGCTTTTACCCCATTGTGATAGAAGTAGGAATGCAGCCTTCTCCCGCTATCCAAGGAGATGACCCCGCAATCGCTCGCCTGGTGCAGTATATTACCGCCCAGGGGATGATGATTTCCCAGATGCTTGCCGAGTTTCGAACTCTGGACAACGATGCGGTGCGAGTCATCAAGGAAGCTTACCGTGAGGCTCGTAAATTCGCATCTCGAGTCATTTGTCCAACGCCATCCGAACCAGTGCTGTCCTCTCAACCCGTGTTGTGGCCTAGACCCAACATCGTCACCCTCGACAAGGCTCTTTTACAGATCCACCAGCAGCATTTGCTCGGATCAATTTCAGCCACACCCCCAGCAGCCGAACCCCAACCCATAGTAGTGTCGGATGATGAAGATGGAGATTGGTTCAGTCTTCGTCCTCCCGGAGAGCCCCAGCAAGGCAAATCCTCTGCATGACCTTAGTCAAGCAGTAAGATGATCAGTCTGTCGGTTCATCCTCGATATGAGGGTAGAACTATGTATCCCTAGATGAGTTGCTTCGTTTAGCGCGTAGCGCGTTCGTGCTCTGTTGTCTGCTGGTACTGTTGTAGTCCGTATGCTGTGTTCTATGTATGTTTTTGTGCTTTTGTTTTTGTGTTTTTTTTGCTTGTCTCTCTGTCAAGCAGAAATGTTTGACAGGGTTGACACTGTGTTGCTAACATGATTTTAATTAGTAGATCACATACACTAAATTAACCCTGGCTCGTCTCGAGTCTATAATAAAATGCGCGCTGGTGTAGGTATATATATACCAGGAGTACATATACCCACTAGCATTAAAACACCGTAGAATGATTTTGCCTGGTGTGTTTTCCATTGCATGTTTATTGCCTCTGTCTGTTTGCTAGTTTAGAATTTTCTGCATACTGCACGCATACCCGGTTCTCCCACGAGTACATTCGGGCAGTACTCGGGGAAATGCAAAGTCACATATCCCTACCTATCTGTGCATACGCCGTGTCCCGGATTTCCAACTCTAGAAACCTCGCAGAGGCATTTCCGCCCGGAATTCCTCGTCTCTATTTATTTTCCCCGATTTCATTCCCGGAGAAACGCTGCCAATTTTATTTCACTCGATCCAGTACATCTACCCCGATACAGGTTTCACCCTTGATTCTACCTCGACACCCACGTTTCGTGGAGGAATCCGCGAATTTTTTTTCTCGATGACCCCAACTCGTTTGAATTTAACCAAAGGGTTAAAAATTAACCCCGAGGTTTTTCTCCGTAGTTGTTATTCTTTCGTTTTTGCTGTAACCCTAGGAATCTCGAGGACGACATTTCTTTTTAAGGGGGGAAGAGTTGTAACAGCCCCAAAATTGGGTTATCAATTTTTGTGCTGTTATTCCTTCCTGGCACTCATTTTCAAAATCTTTCTCGTGAGTTTGCTGGATGACTCTGAGAAATTTTGTCATTTCCAACCTTTCAAAATCCTGCTCATGTCTTTTTCAGTGGGCAAGACCTCATTTGCATCATCTCAATTCCTCTTAACCCTAATTCCAAATTTTTGGAATTTGGATATGCCCTTGTGATTACAAAGGAGCCACCATTTTCCTTGTTCTGTTGATCCTCCCAATTGATCCCAGAGATCATCCTATCTTTCTTAACCTTGGATATGCAAAAATATTGCTAAGTCCAATGCAATATTTTTGAATTATGATTTATTCCTTTTCTTGCCTTTCTGAGGAATAAAATCCAAAGGCATAGCTAGCCATCTCCTAAATTCATGAGAATTGGTGGAGTTGATGCTTATGCCTAATCCAAGTTCTGGCAAGTATATTGGCCATAATTAAATAAGGAAAATTGCCTTTTCCTATTTAATGCAAATATGGCGTTTCTGCCAATTTCCAAATGAACTACTATTTTTATAGCAGAGAAAATTCCCACATAAATTGTGGAGCTTGTCCTTGCTATATAATGACTAGTTCCATCCTTATATCATGATTCCATAGTTCAAAATTTGGCACATGATCCAATGCAAGTTTTTACCTTCTCTAAAATTTTGCAAAGGAAGTGCTTTATTGCTAAGTCCAATTGATCGGCAATTTGGCAGGGTGTTTAACATTGTTAAATAACCCATGTATACCAAAGATGAGCTCAATACATTCACCCTAGCTCCCTATGCAATTTTTCAAAGTTTCTGACTAGAACACAAGTTTGTGAAGGAAGTACCTTCATAGTGCTTCCAAATGGGATGAAACTTTTCCATCCTCTCAAGTATCTCAAGTCATTATTCTCGACCCAAATTCAGTTCATTTCATAGAACTATGTGAGCACGGGAGCAATTCTTATTTTCTGTCAAAAATTTCAGTTTGTGAAGCAAGTGTAGTTTATCTTGCTCCATTATGGCTGATAATTTTTCCAGGCCTTATCCTACTCATATAACATAGCTCCACAAGATTGTGGCTCATTTCACTTTACCAATTTCCGTGAGGATTTTTCTGAAGTTTTTGGACAGAAATGATAGCTGGGAAGGAAGTACCATTATGGTGAGTCCATTTGGTATGAACTTTTTATAGCATCATGGTATGTTCAAATCATCAGGCTGTGCCAAGTTATAGCCCAATCCATCACTCCTAGTGAGTGTATCATCATGATTAAGTTTCTGGGTCAGTTTTCGTGGTTGTACAGCAACTATGGTAAATAGTTGTCCATTTTACCTCAAAACTCCCAGGACCGTAGTCCTTTCTACCCCAAGCCTCCGGGACATCAAGTTTACCATTTCCCCTCTCTGGTTTAATATCTAGGATGTTGCCAAGTTTGCAACAGCAAACTTGTGGAGCTTGTTTCACTCATCTCCATTTGTCTTTGCCCGATCTTTCACCATGGTAACACTCCACGCTGGAAGGACTACGCGGTAGACATGAACTTACATCAGTAAAAAACCCATAGCGCGCCATGCCAGTGGTGACTACGAGGGCAGCCAGCCAAAACGGTGGTCTAGCCACTGTTGTCGTCGGCAGCGCTACTCCGACCGTCTCTGGCCCCCTTCGTTTTCTTCTCCGGCGAGCCGTGCCAACGACCGGAATAGTGCGCTCCTGTGCATCGTCGCCATCCTCCCCGGTGTCCTCTTCCTCCGTTCGTCCGCGAGCGTTGCTCGATTCCGTGAGCCTCTGGCGCTCGTCCTCACCCTCCTCGTCACCTTCTCATGCACCCCCGTGACTGCTGCGGCCGGCAGAGCCGTGGCCAGACTCACTCGACGGTGACAGGCTCGGTGCTCCCCGCCTCGGCTATATATAGGCCGTCCGCAACCCTCCCCGAGCAAGCCAGCTCTCTCAAACCCCTTCCCCCTCCCTCCAGAGCACTCTAGTGCCCGAGACCGACCGAATCCCTCTCCGGAGCGCTCGGATTTCCGGCAAGCCCGCCACTCTGCTCCCCCGCCCTATGCCACACCCGAGCTTCCCCGAGCCCCGTGCGCATCATGGATGGATGCGCCACATCCCGGCGACCCTCCCCAGCTCGCCGCCCTTCCATTTCCTCCATCGAAGCCCCGTGTCCAACGGAGGCCGAAGCACCTCTCCGCCGCGGGCCGGGTGGCTCCCTCTCCAGTGCTTGTCGCCGGCGACGGAGACTACCCCTGGGTGCGCCTCCTCCTCCTGAACCCGTGGGTAGGCCGCCCGTCGCCTACCGTGGCCGGACGCGCCGGCACGCACCGTCGGGGCTGGCGCCTCCCTCGGCCTCGCTCGATCCCGAGCGGGAGGAGGAAGAAGACAGCCAGGCAGGCCCCACGCCCTCGCGGGTCCCCCTTGTTAGTCACCCCGCGTTGACCCCGCTTCGCCACGTCAGTTAAGTGGCGGCGCCTCGGGCCGTTTTCCGTTTTCAGAACCCCGAAGGCGTATTCCGGAGTGTGCGCTTTCCCTAAGCCGAAGGCGTATTCTTCCTCTTCTTCGGGTTAGAATGCGCTTTCCTTTCTGGAAAGCGTATTTCTGAGAAAGACGCGATCTGTTTTTCTGCTAGGGCCCCGTTTGTAATGATTTTCTTTACAGATTGGTCCCTGATAGTTAAACGGTCATATCTTTTTACCCACAACTCCAAATGAGGTGAATCCAAAGCCCACGTCTTCGTTTCGTCGAGCCCGTTCCGTTGATGTCATTTTCATAATATTTTCACACAGCAAAAATGACCTTTTTGCCCTTGCACGTAAACAGCCCCTCCGAGAGAGAACTGTTTCCGGCAAATCTTTCCGCGATCGTTTTGCACTTTTTCTCGGAGTATTCCTCGACCCCCAGGCAAGCCAACCTCTTATCATGAGCCCCGAACTTGCATGTTGACTTTGCTTCCACCTTGTGTGTGTGTGTAGTTGCAGTTGTTTCATATCATTTTCATCTGCAGTTATTCCTTTATGCCTGTCATGCAAGCTTGCGTTTTCATGATATCTTTTGCCATGCTAATTAAAATGTTGTTATTGATAATGCCATGTCACTACTCTACTTTATTTGCATGTCATTGTTATACAATGTTATGAGGATTGTAATGCACCGTTGATATGCTTTTACTTGGTATTGTCATGTTCTTTATGCTATAGCTGTGCACTTGAGTAGTTCAATATTTTGTTCATGCAATCGTATGCTGCATGCTCATTGTTGCATTCATGTTCATGATGATGGAGAAGGAAATAAAATGACTTAATAATAACAAACTTCCTCCGTCATCGATGGGATCGAGTCATAGTGCCACCAAATCCAACTTTTTCAGTGCAGCCACATTTGCCTTTGGGGGAAGGCCTTAATGCGAGCTATTGTCGTGACCTCTCGCCGGTGCCTCCCACTAGGGAAGGTTATGGGCGTGCTTACCCTGATCAGGTAAGCGGACATAACCTTGTGTGCTCGTTTTTGAGATTTTTGGTACCAGTCCCCGAGTGGGAGTGTCCCCGAGTGGGAGTTGACCACGACGGTGGTCGGGGTGTCTTTGGTAGACACGGGGCCACCCAGGACCAGCCCGTTGGGGATTGGGTTGGAGTGGCCGGGAGAGCGTCATGGCAGTAGGTTCGTTTCACCGGAATGCCATTGGTCCACCCGAATGGGATGACGAGGCCATGGGTTCCGTGGTTTGGGTACAGTGTGCTACCTCTGCAGAGTGTATAAAGTCTATCGATAGCAACAGTTCGTAGTAGGTCCCACTATTAGGTCTTGGTCGAAATGGAGGATAAACCTGAAATAATTAAATTGGTAAATAAATATGTGATAACAAAAATATGATGACTTCCACTATGAGATAGTCGTGAGAAGTCACGGCAACGGTTTGATATGATCACGAGACGAGGTCTCGGTGAGTGTTGGATACCAAGTGTTCGTCATGGTTGTGATCGCCGGAAAGATCACCGCTTGGTTGCGAGGCAACACGTTGGTAAGGGAGTCCGAGGGACTCGGTGCACAAGTTTTGTTGCATTGCATGAGTAATATGTTGCATTTAAAAACCAAGGAAGAACATAAGATGATTGTATATAGTTAACACTCTATGTCTGCATTGGATATAATCGGTAGTTTATTTTCAGCATAGTTTCATGATGCCATGCCATGCGTTGATTTATATGTTAAATTATGCCATGATTGGGATGATATGATAGGTTTTGCTATTACCATGTTATAATCTTGTTTTGATATGCCATGTTATTGCCATGTTAGTAGATGCTACGATTTTGTTCATGCTAAGTTGGTTTTTATCATGCCATGTTTAGTAATGGATATGAGATAGGTTGTTGCATACGCTTGGTTCTTGCTTTGTCTTATGCTTGTTTGGATGCTATGTATCTGGTTGTCTTGCAAGTACATTCAATGTACTGACCTGGCGTGTCATGCTAGTTTTGTAGGTCGTACCCGTATTGTTCGCTTGATCCGTCGTGCTAGGCCGTAACCTTGCCAGTCCTGTGAGTTGTGGAGCCCAGCCAAAGTTGTTATGCTGCCAAACCAAGACTTCCGCCGCCATTTTTATCAGACTTCCGCTGTCATTTAATAGCCTTAGGGCTGATAATTGTATTCATCAATGATGTAATCTCATATACATGTATTTGATGAATATTTTTGTACCTGGAATGCTGTATTATGGACCCGTCGTGCATCAGGTGTTATCCTGGGCTGACGTGCGAAGGCCCCCTGCTCCATACGGATCGGGGTGCCACAAATGAGATCATATTTCTAGTTTGCTTTGAATTCTGTGAGTGAACAATTTATTGTATTTTTTTTCTAGTTTGCCTTCTCCATCTAAAATGAGATCATATTTCAAATTCAAGTAATAACAATAGACAACAAACTGATTTTGAGGTAGAGGGGAGCGGGAGAGGGACAGAGCACCTTGCCGCCGGAGGAGCCAAGCACCTTGCGTTCGGGTGACGTTCCCGACGTCCTTCTCCTCCTCGCCAAGCACCTTGCTTCCGGCCAAACCTGCTGCAGAGAACACGTACGGCCGCTTAGAGAGAGAGAGAGAGAGAGAGAGAGATATAGAGAGAGAGACTGCTAGGGGGAGGGGCGCCGGCCGGTGGAGGGACTGCTCGGGGGAGGGGCGTCGGCCGGTGGAGTAGATAGCTCGGGGGAGAGGGGCGGCACAGGGGGAGGGGCCGGGCCGGGGGGTGGACCTATGGGGATTGGGCCGGCAAGGGGGGAGGGAGTGTCAGGGCGGACCGCGTCGATGATGGCGTGGGTGGGCGCGGCGTCAGGGTCTGGTGCGGCGTGGGCGGGTGTGGCGTCGGCGGTGGGGGAGGGGCGGCACAGAGAAAGGGGATCGATCAGATCGAGCGAGAGTGAGAGAGAGGGAAGAGATGTGTTGCTGGCTAGGCAACTTAGCTACAACGCGGTGCAGAAAAATGTGCTATAGCTAAGTTAGCTATAGCGCGGGGCAGAGAAACGCGCTAGTGCTAACCTTTTTTTATTTTTATTTTTCTCAGCTATGGCGCGGGGCATGAAAAACGCGCTACTACTAACTTTTTCTTTTGCTTTTTAATATTCCACAACTTCCTTCCTTTTTATTTTATTTTTATTTCTCCTTTTCCTTTTTCATATTCCACAATCTTTTTTTCTTTTTGCAAAACTTCCTTTCTTTTTCTTTGTCTTTTTCATTTGCACTTCTCTTTTTCTTTTTCATATACCACTAACTTCCTTGCTTTATTTTTTATTTTTCTTGCATTTCATTTTCCACAACTTGTGAGTTCCTTTTTCTTTTTCTTTCATTTCATTTTGCAAAACGTCCTTTTTTACCTTTTCTTTCATTAGCACTTTTCTTTTTCTTATCTTTCTTTTGCACTTTCCTTCCCTTTAATTTGGTCTGTCGTTGGAGCAATACCACTGCTACCCTCCGGATAATAATTAGTATAATATATATTACATCATTTGAGCGCTATCGGCGGTATGCAAAATAGCTTGACACACACAAAATTTGTGGATTAGTTTGTCAGCTTGGGCGACGACGACACTTCAGACTGATCTTCTTCCCTCTTTTGTTCGTTGTCGAATAGTTGAGCCCATGGTCGTGACTTTTCCTTCTCCAGGGATTACGATCTTTCATAGGTAATGTAGTCTTCATTCTTCTTTTGACGTATGTTTCATCGTCATCAGCATCATCTTCCCTCATCAGATCACCGTACTGGTCGTAGTCTTCCTCGTTGGTGACTCCATCCATTCCGGCGATGCTCCTTTTGCTTCTCCTCACGACAACACGGCTGGGATTGATCAGATCAGTTATGAAGAAACATTGTGTCACCTGTTTAGCATGTACCCATGGCTCATTTTTGGCGATGGCGTTGACGGTACCGCTATCGGAGTCGGGCATACACATGGTAGTGAAATGTCGGTTTTCTCTCTGTACATTCTTAGCCCATCTGACATGGAACATCGTCGCGCTATGGAATCCAGAGTAGTTAAGCTCCCATATCTCTTCGACCCTTCCGTAATATCTTTCAATTACATTCCCGGTCATGGCTTCCATCGTCACCCCTGAGTTTTGGTCATCACTGTTTATATCTTTCTCCTCCTTGTAGAACGTGTATCCGTTGATATCGTATGCTTGATAAGTCGCGAGGTTGGTCGAGGGGCCATGCGCTAAGGCGTATATGAGCGTTCCGCTCGGACAACCCTCTTCCGGGGGATTAGCCAGAACTCGCTCTTTCAACCAACACAAGAAAGTGGAGTTGTGCTCTCTAATAACTTCAGCGTCCGTCCTGTGCAAACGGTCACGGTACTTCCTTCTGACACCCCAAAATTTTGGCCTCGTTTTATTTATTAAAATGTTGCCAGGAAATAAAACTTTTCCAAATTGTCAAGTTTTACCTTTTGTGATTTTTGATTTTTGCCTCTAGTGGGAGAAACCTTCAAAGGTATTGTTGGATTTGTTTACTCTCTTTTATAAAACCATTATTTATCAGTGGATTCAAATGTTGCAAGATTTATTTATTCAAAAAGCTTTATCTCTTTAAAATGATTCCTTTTGCATTTGGGGCCTATTTGCACTACAACCACTTGACAAATGCTTTTAAAAATTCCACCAAAATTTGGGGATGTCATGTGATGTTTCCACATCACTTTTATGCAGAGATACCTTCTGGCCATTGGAGATTTTGAGCTCTACACCAATTTTTCCAATCTGGTCCAGTAGGCACTTTTGCACTGCAACCCATTTAAATATTTCTTCAAAAATTCTTCCAAGTATTTGGAGATGACAGTGGATGCATACAACTCATCTTCAAGCAAAAACCCAATGATGTTCTTTGGAAAATTTGAGTGGATCAACCTCTTTTGCTTTCTGGTCCAAATTGGTGATTTGTACTGCAACCATATTTTTCCTTGCTCTAGTGACCCTGAGCTTTCTCCTACTTGTAGCCCTCCCTACCAAACTCTTAAGTCCAAGAGATTGGGCTCATTGGAGGTTTTGAAGTGCATGCCCTAAACCCTTCTGTTTTCTGTCCAGAACTGGAGTTTTGCAAAGCTTGCACTATCAACTTTCTGTTTTTGCCAAACTGACCCTACCACCATCTCCTGTGTCTAAGGAGGCACTGATCTGGAGTTTTTGGCCACTCCAAGAGTTGCCTATGTGCATCTGGCATTCTGTCGAACACCTGGTGTGCACAGCCACTTTTGGCAAGCTCTCTGGTTTGCACTATGGACTTGAACCCCTGACCTACCCACCTTGTCCACTGAGTGCCTTGCTACCCCTACCTCCGTCCTGTGCAGTGCCAGCTCCACCCTCGAGCTCTAGAGCGCGCTGGCATTGCGTCGAACAGGTGCCGTGCGTGCTCTGGGCGCGCCCAGAGCGCACGTTTTGCACGCGCGCGCACTACGCCGACACGCCGCACTGCCGCACGCGACGCGACCCGACCCTGGCTCCCTCTGCATCGCTGAGCCACGCACTAGTCGCCCCCCTGCTCCACGATCTCTCTGGCGCCCTGCTGCGCCGCTGGCCGCGCCCTGGCGGCACGCCGGCGTCGGCAGTGGCCTCTGCCATGTTCGGCGCCGCCCAAGCCACCAGCGCACGACAGCTGCCCCGGAGCACAGGCCGTGCTTATCCTCCCGCTCGTCGGAACGCGTTCGTCGCCGCCACGATGCCCTGCAACTACAGGAAAGCGGTCGCCGGCGATCTTATCTGCTGCCACCGCGGAGCCAGCCTCGTCACGCTATATAAAGGGTCCCCGAGCCCCTCCGAGCACTCACGCGACTTCAGACACTCCTCGTAGAGCTTCCCGCGTAGTGAATCGAACAGTAGTGGCCGTCTCCCTCAACTCCGGCCAGCCCGGCCGCCGCCAAGCTCCGGTGCGATTCGTCGCAACCGGCCACCCTCTCGCCCAACCAGCACCACCAGTCGCTCCCTCTGGTCCTTGCGGAGCTGCCCAGCTACTCATCTTCGATCAGAGACCACCGGAGCACAAAAAGCACTTCACCACCGCAGCTTTCCTCCGCCGCGGAGCTCGCCGCCGGCGACTCCTTCCACCTCCGCCGACCCATCAACCACCCCGAGGACCGCCTCGGTCTTGCCGTTCCATTCCCGCCCGCAGATGCCCTCGAGGAGCCGCCGTCCGTCGCCGGCGATCGCCGGAGCCCCGCTCCCGTCGGGCAGAAGAGAAGAGAAGGAGGGAAGGAACGGTCGAACCTGACCAGTGGGCCCTCTGGACCCACTGTCAGTGACCCACGCAGCGCCCTCTCTCTGTTTAAGTGGAGGCGCAAAACCCCCGAGTGCGTTTCCTCTGCTGCGAAAGCGTATTTCTGCTGAAACGTTTTCCTTTTTTTTCTGGTTTTATTTAAAAACAGAGTTGACCAAACTTTGACTGGCTATAACTTTTAAAATAAAACTCCAAATGAGTTGATTCTTTTTCCTACCTCTCTCAAATTTCATCTAGTTTATTTTAAGATTTATTTCAAAAATATTTGAGACAGGTTTTGGTACTGTGTTTGAAATATTTGTATTTGTGTATTTTGCAAAATAGGATTTTTGGAGAAAAAGGAAAGCTTCCAATAAAGTGCATCCTTTGCATACTCTTGAAGGCAAGCATTTCTGAACTCTGGCATAATATTTGTTGTGGTGTTTTGATGCGATCACAGCACCTTTTGACTTGGAGTAGATGTGACAGTTTATGTATCGATGTAGTCTCGTGCATGAGTGCACTTTGGAGATTGTTTGTGGCCAGCAATGGATACCCTAAGGATTTGTATCGCCCTCGTGAGCTTCTCTTGCACACCGGTAGGAAGCGGGAAAGTCGTGGTCTTGGGTAGACACGAGCTTGTCCCTAATCCCTCGTTGAGACGAGTATGCCCGGCATAGCATGGTGAGGCTCGAGGAGTGGTGATTTATTTCACTAGTGGTAATATTGTTGGTGGATACTTGGATCACCTGAGTCGGTTGTAGACCGAGTCTTGTTCAGTAGCTTCCTTTGTCGGTACCACCACTTGTCCCTGCAGGGGACAGGGTATGGTTCAGTAGGTTGTCAACCCCTTTCCAAAGCACACACCGTACAGAGAGGCCGTGATGAAGGTCCCGTGGCCACGGATTAAAGCCTGTCATTCGGTCCGGGGGCATGGGTGTTTCGGTTGTAGCCGAAGGGGATAGCTTCCCCAGTTTGCGCGCGGTATAAATTTTGTGATCCCATGCTACGTCGAGGTTGTAGCCTCCCCACTTAGAGTTTTGCTTGGCAGGTGTCGTGGGTGATTCCAGACACTGGTGAGTTAAGCTGGTGTGTGCAGGTCAGGCGTGTTTTCAATCAAAAGACCGTAGACGGAATTAGTCCCGAGGGACTGAGTAATCCCCTTACTCGTGGAAAATGGTACTCCCTCTGCAGAGGATATATCCTGTCAGATAGTCCTGTTCTTAAGTAAAGGCCACAACCCGAGTTGAGTCTCTATAACGGCATTCGGATGGAGAACGATTTAATTAGAGCTTAGTAACGGAATTCGGATGGAGATACGGCTTGACTAAATTATCGGTTTTTGGATGGAGAAACGATTGTACTAAATTTTGTTTATGATTATGGCACCCTTGGATTATGATCTTTATTGTTTTGGACTAACCATTTATATTACGTATATTATTGAGTATCCCTGGGATGGTTCTACCTCCTGGATATTCACTGTGATTATTCTTTTATAAGCCCTTTATGTGGTGTCGCTCAGACGCCCGACTGCGGCATTATTATTTCTGCGTTTTCCGCACGAGGAGTCATTCAGACACTCGTTTGGCACCAGTATTATTATTTCTACATTTTCCGCTCGAGGAGTCATTCAGACACTCGTTTGGCACCAGTATTATTATTTCTGCATTTACCGCTCGAGGAGTCATTCAGACACTCGTTTGGCACCAGCATTACTATTCTGCATTTTTCCGCTCGAGGAGTCATTCAAACACTCGTTTGGCACCCAGTATTTTATTTTGGTATATTTTTATCCATATGTGTGCATCATGATTTTTTTTGTATATTTCGTGACGGATGTATGATCATCTATTAAACCTGGAGTATGTTTGATATATTATACCCGTGTTCTTAATGTTTGCGAGTACATTCAAACGTACTCACTGGCTTGTCCCTGGCTATTGTCTTGGCCAGATTCCTTGCTTGGAGTTAAGCATCGCGGTGACAACCTCGGAACCTGCGCTGTTGACGTTTGCAGCCTCGCGAAGATAGGAGTTATCTTGGTCAGCTGTTCTTGTGGGAAATGGAGCCCCATAGACGCAGATGTTTCCAACCGCTTCCGCCCTCAACCATTAGAAACCAAGTGTTGTACTCCCAGGCCTAAATGGTCTTGTACTACATATTTTTGTTCCTTGCTTGGAATTCTTGTATCAAGTTGGTACCTCATCAGCTAACAGTAATCCTGGGGCTGGTGAGCACACAGGCCGTTTTTCTGGGAATTTATATCCCAAAAATCCGGTCGTGACAGACTTGGTATCAGAGCCAGGCTGACCATTGGCTAATCCTATCTTAGCCAGGTCGATAAACTTAGGTTAACCAAACCATCAGACCTTGGCCTAACCCCGGTCAAGCTTCCCGCGTAAGGTAGCTCCACAGTGACCCGACGCCTTTTCGGCGGACGGTGCCCAACCTATCAGCCTAGCCCGTCGATCACGCGCCAGTGACCGACACCCAACCCGTCTCTATCGCAAGCGTACGGAGGAAGACTCCGTCCCCTTTTCCTATAAAAAGGGCACGCTAGCCACGGCACAGCACAGCCTCTTTCCCCCAAACCCAGCCACGATGCCTGGCCCCATTGTTCACAATGAGACCACAGCGACCAACCTTGGAGGTTTTGTGACCATGCTCGCAAACCTCACCCGCCGTGCCTATGCGTTAGAAGAGCCTCCTGAGTATGTTGTGTACCAAGGACCCATGTACGGTGAAATCCGTCAGTACTGGGCCACTGTGCACATCTACGGTAGGGGTCTGTCGCCAGAACGCTCGTACAGGTTCACTGGAAGGACAACTTCCTTTGAGCCACAAGCCATCCAACTGGCAGCCCGAGAAGCTATAGTTCAACTCCGGCACTTGTCGCCCAGAGTTAACTGTCGCTCGTTCTACTACTACCCCAGTCGTGACGGGTATGGTAGGCCGCCCCAAGTTGCCAACGGAGACCACGAGACGGATCCTGTGCTGCTGCATCTGGTGCGCTATGTAAGCGCACTAGAGCAACTGTTCGACCAGGTCACTCTGGATCTGATCGCAGCTCGTGGAGAGCTGGTTCGCCGAGCCCCGGCGAGGAGAGAAGCGGAGCCCGACACCGACAACCCAGTCGTGCTGTTCGGACACCCGATCGATCCCCCGAGGTCTGCTCCAGCCATCCACCAGAGCACTTTGGTGACCCCAGAAGCGCTTCGTCGCCTTTTGGAAACTCATTCCAGCGGGATCTGGGCCAACAACCCCCGGGATGGTCATCACCATCTCCCCGACCCTGCAGCACCTCAGCCTCAACCAGCAAATCCCGACGGTGAGAACCGTGGAGAAGCATCGGCGTCCGCAAGGCCAGCCCACTTGGACATTAACGAAGTAGACTAAGTCGCTCAAAGTTATATCGAGCCTTAGTTTCCCTACGCTTTGTAATGTGTGGCCTTGTATCGCTTTTGTTGCATGTTGTCTGTTTGAGCGCTCTTATTTTTGGAGTAGTAGCTATGCATGTGTACGTTGGCGTACAATTGCATTTTTATTTATTTATTTTCTCGGGCGCAGCCACCTAGACCAACCCAGTCAACGCCCACAGTAATGCGTCACCTTTATGTGATATGTATATCTGTGGCTTTGACCCGAGTACAGGATCGTCAGCCAGTCGCCTTTTACCCTGGTAGATATCCCAGCCCCGGTGCTATATAAAGGCCACTCCGTGACCTTGCCGAGCACCCCTCACCTTTGTGCGCAGCACCCACAGCCATTCCTTGCCATGTCGACCCCCAGCATTTATCTGAGAACCCCAGACGCAACCCCCGACAGCTTTGTCAAATTATTGTGGGACTTTACCTGCAGTACTATGAGTGCCACCCGTCCACCCCAGTACGAGTTGCTCAAATCGAGGATCACTCCATCCACCTCGAAATATTGGGCAGTGGTGCACATCCCTCCCGCCTACCCAAACCAAGATCCCACGGAAGTCTCCTTCGTGGGGAAATCCATGCCGACTCCACAGATGGCCATAGAAGCTGCTGCGTACGAGGCGCTCACCCGCCTTCGATTCGCGGTGCCCTATGCCAGTGAGCGAGGGTACTATTATTTTCCGAGCCGTGCAGCACCCGGAGAAGTTGCATCTTTCCCCGGTGGGCGCATTGAGAGAGATCCAGTACTGGCCAACCTTGCCCAGTACGTCATCGCCCAGGAGCGTTTAACTCAGCGAGTAATGGGTTATCTCCAGAGCCTCGCTGATTTAAATCCTCGGATCGCTATTGGCAGACCACTGAGGCCTGACCAAGAAGGCCGCATTCATCGTCTGGTCAACCCGCTTCCCCCAATAGAAGAGGAGTGTGCCCCAGTGCCAGAGGCGTTTTCTCAGGACCCTGTCGCTTTACCGTTTTCCATGTAAACGTCTCCGATATATTTATTGTCCAGTACTTGTATTTGTGTGTTGCAGCATGTTCGTAAAATCTTTGTGCAACGGATCCGACTTTCTTTAGTTCCTGTTTTATGAGTAGTGTTACTGCTGTTAGTGTTGTTTTAATTATTTCTTCTCTCACAACGTGTCTTCGAGGAGATTTCTTTTCCCCGAGTTATTACTGCGCATATATGCATTTTTCCCGGCATAGATTTTTTATTATTATTCGCGCAGCACCATTACAGCAGACTCTCAGCAGCCACTACTCGACCTCGAGCACTGTTACAAATCCCTGAGCACATTTTTGCGCCTATCTAACCACACTCGAGGGCACCACAGTCTCGGTAAGAGAGATTTGTGAGTGTTCATTCGGGCGCGAGCTGCCCCAGCACTCCGACGGCAGTCAGCCCCGATGCCGCGCCTAATCCACATGATCGCCGCCACCGCGAAGAGCTAACACTCGTGCGGCAGCATCACGGCGATCGTCCAGGATCATCGCGCACAGGAGCACGGAGAACCCCAGCAGCACCGCCAAGCCCCCACACACCAGGACCACATACCAGTCCAGCATTGCCTCCGCCATTGGAGCCTCGGCTCGAGCTCCTGACAGCAGCTATGGAGAAGAAGGAAGGAGGAGTAGGAGCGAGGCCGGGTGTGAGGAAGAAGAGAGGAGCACCGCGATCGTTTTATAGCCCGAGATCGGTGTACGGTGGGCGAGGTCCACCAGCGCCACTCGTCGCTCGACCGCCGGTGTTCGGAGGCAAGCCCGCGAGCAGTACCGACAGCGCCCTGGCCCGCGAGGTGAGTGCACGCTGCACCGGCAGCACGCACGCCGCGCACTACCCCGGTACGGCCTTGATGCCCTACGAGCTAGGCATCGCCGGTGGAGGAAGCGCGGGAGAACGCGCGAGGGAGAAGAGAGAGCCAGAGGAAGGAGAAGAGGCCGACAGTGGGCCCTGGGCCCACCTGTCAGCCAGAGAGAGCACGGTGCTCCCGGGTGCGACCAGCGTATTTTAGTAATTTAGAATTTATTCTAAATTACTGTATCCAGTAGAAATATCTCGTTTTCCCTAACCGTGGATTTTTCCACGCTGCGCCAGTGTAGCACACTGTGGTTTTACCCCACTTATTGCCCTCTCACTGTAGCCTTTTGGTTTTTGTGCAACTAGAGGATTTCATTGATAAAAGCAATTTTATTTCAAAAACAATTCTTGTCCAAAACAGCTTTTAACAAATCTCGAGGACGAGATTTTTCTTAAGGGGGTAGTGTTGTGACACCCCAAAATTTTGGCCTCGTTTTATTTATTAAAATGTTGCCAGGAAATAAAACTTTTCCAAATTGTCAAGTTTTACCTTTTGTGATTTTGGATTTTTGCCTCTAGTGGGAGAAACCTTCAAAGGTATTGTTGGATTTGTTTACTCTCTTTATAAAACCATTATTTATCAGTGGATTCAAATGTTGCAAGATTTATTTATTCAAAAAGCTTTATCTCTTTAAAATGATTCCTTTTGCATTTGGGGCCTATTTGCACTACAACCACTTGACAAATGCTTTTAAAAATTTCACCAAAATTTGGGGATGTCATGTGATGTTTCCACATCACTTTTATGCAAAGATACCTTCTGGCCATTGGAGATTTTGAGCTCTACACCAATTTTTCCAATCTGGTCCAGTAGGCACTTTTGCACTGCAACCCATTTAAATATTTCTTCAAAAATTCTTCCAAGTATTTGGAGATGACAGTGGATGCATACAACTCATCTTCAAGCAAAAACCCAATGATGTTCTTTGGAAAATTTGAGTGGATCAACCTCTTTTGCTTTCTGGTCCAAATTGGTGATTTGTACTGCAACCATATTTTTCCTTGCTCTAGTGACCCTGAGCTTTCTCCTACTTGTAGCCCTCCCTACCAAACTCTTAAGTCCAAGAGATTGGGCTCATTGGAGGTTTTGAAGTGCATGCCCTAAACCCTTCTGTTTTCTGTCCAGAACTGGAGTTTTGCAAAGCTTGCACTATCAACTTTCTGTTTTTGCCAAACTGACCCTACCACCATCTCCTGTGTCTAAGGAGGCACTGATCTGGAGTTTTTGGCCACTCCAAGAGTTGCCTATGTGCATCTGGCATTCTGTCAAACACCTGGTGTGCACAGCCATTTTGGCACCCAGTATTTTATTTTGTTATATTTTTATCCATATGTGTGCATCATGATTTTTTTTGTATATTTCGTGACGGATGTATGATCATCTATTAAACCTGGAGTATGTTTGATATATTATACCCGTGTTCTTAATGTTTGCGAGTACATTCAAACGTACTCACTGGCTTGTCCCTGGCTATTGTCTTGGCCAGATTCCTTGCTTGGAGTTAAGCATCGCGGTGACAACCTCGGAACCTAGCTGTTGACGTTTGCAGCCTCGCGAAGATAGGAGTTATCCTGGTCAGCTGTTCTTGTGGGAAATGGAGCCCCATAGATGCAGATGTTTCCAACCGCTTCCGCCCTCAACTATTAGAAACCAAGTGTTGTACTCCCAGGCCTAAATGGTCTTGTACTACATATTTTTGTTCCTTGCTTGGAATTCTTGTATCAAGTTGGTACCTCATCAGCTAACAGTAATCCTGGGGCTGGTGAGCACACAGGCCCTTTTTCTGGGAATTTATATCCCAAAATCCGGTCGTGACATTCCTTGTGATGGTCTCTTTGTGTAGTGTCACGAAATCTTCTAGCACATCTAGGTGTTGTAGCACTACTAAGTTTGCCCTGTCAAGGTCATTTTGTCGGCCCGAGCATAACACATTCACATCCCTATGACCGTTGGTGTGACCTTCGCCTTCGAGCCTTCCACAGTGCTTGTTGACGGGCTAACCAACAACAGGGTCTCTGGTGCCTACTAGATAACTCTCACAGAAAGAGATGCACGCTTTGGTCAGATATCCCCGGGCTATGCTTCCATCTGGATGGGACATGTTACGAACGAATCCTTTAATGACGCCATTCATCATGTTGAACGGCATCATGCTGTGCAGGAATGTCAGCCCTTGGTCGATGATGTCGTCCATGATGTTGACACGTAGATGCACCATGACATCAAAGAACGTGGGCGGGAAGTACATCTCTAGCTCATTCAGTATGACAACGATCTCTTCCTGTAGCCTATGGAGTTGCTTTACACTAATCGACTTTCGAGAGATAGCATCAAAAAAGTGGCATAGGTCAGTAAGCGTGTCACGCACATGTGTGTCCATAATCCCTTTAAGTGCAACCGGGAGTAACTGCGTCATCATCACATGACAGTCGTGAGACTTCATCCCACGGAACCATTTTTTCTTAGTGTCTAGATATCTGCTTCTCTTCCCACAGTATCCGGAACTAACTTTGATTCCGGCAAGGCACTTGAACAATTGATCAACCTCCTTCGGATCTAAGGTGAAGCAAGAGGGGGGGGGGCAATATTGTTCTTCCTTCTTGTTTACTTGTTTCCCCTATCTTCTCTCTCCGTCTCCGTCTCGGTCTCCTCTGATGACCTTTTACCGAGCATTTGGAGATCTTTCCTAATATTCAAAAATTCCAAGTCTTTTCTTGCCTTCGGCCCATCCTTGGTCCTCACCGGCATGTTCATCAATGTTCCAAGCAAACTCTCAAGGATATTGTTTGTGATATGCATTTGATCAAGGCTATGAGGCATGTCGAGTATGGGCCAGTATTCCAAGTCCCAGAAAACAGATCTCCTCTTCCTTACCTTCAGCAGGGGCTCCGATGCCTTTTTCTTCGTCTTTCCCAGCGAGGGGCACTCTTCCCAGTTCTTCAATAACTTATATATTTCTGCACCGCTACGCTTACGTGGAGGACCTCGATGCTCAGCCTTACCATTGAATAGATCTCCACACTTTCTCCACGGGTCATCCTTCTCAAGCCATCTTCGATGCCCCATGTAAATGATTTTCAAAGACCCGCCATCTTTCGATAGCTGCAGAGAAGTTGTATCATCCATGCACCTCGTGCATCCGCAATATCCGTGGCACACCTAGCCGGAGAGATAGCCGTAACCGAGATAGTCCTACACCATCGTGATCAGCGCTGCACTCATGTAGAAATACTCTCCTTTTCTTGCATCCCATGTCTTGGCCGGCGTTGTCCATAAGGTATGTAGCTCCTCTTTCAGTAACCCGAGATACAAATTTATATCATTTCCCGGTTGTCTCGTCCCTTGAATAAGCATAGCCATGTGTATGTATTTTTCCTTCATGCACAACTAGGGGGAGGTTGTACATCCATACAACACGAGCCATGTGCTATGATTGGTGTTCTGGTTGCCAAATGGATTCATGCCATCACTACTAGCGCCAAGCACGATGTTCCTGGGATCATTTGCGAAAAAAACAAATTCAGCATTTAATGCTCTCCACTGGCTAGCATCTGCGAGGTGTCTCAGCTTCGGCTCATCTCCGACATCTGGCTTCACCCTCTCCACGTGCCAGCACATAAGCTTTGCTTCCTTAGGATCTACAAAATACCGATGTAGACGCGGAGTGATCGGAAAGTACCATGCAACTTTCTGTGGAGCTTTCTTTCCGGCGTTTTTATATCGTGAAGCATTGCACTTTGGACATATGGTTTTTTCCGCATGCTCGTTCCCATATATGATGCAATCATTGATGCATGTGTGATATCTAATGTGTGGCAGATCAAGACGGCACACGATTTTCTTTGCCTCCTCGACACTAGTAGGACACAGACTTCCCATGGGAAGAACCTTCTTTAGATACTTCAGAAGCTCATCCAGGCTTGTATCTGTCCATTTGTTTTTTGCCTTCGTCTTTAGAAGTTCTAGTGTGAAACTCAAGCGGGTCACCTCGGGATTGCAACCATCATACAAAGGAGTCATCGAGTCTACCTCCAGTTGCGCCAGTTTGGCCTCCTCTATAGAAGCAGCTCTGTCGCTAGTCATCTTCTTGCGAAGCAGGTCTCGAACATGCGGGTCCCGCGTGGCTGAACTTAGTAGCGACAAAGACGACGCCGCGTCCGCGTCTTCTCCGCCTTGAACTGCCTCTTCGCCATCAACCTTTCCGAGGCCGTCTTCCTCTTCGATCACATAATCGGTCATCCCTTCGTCTATTGGCCACATGTCGTTATTTCCTGCCCCGTCGACATCCTCATCATCATCTTCTTCACTTATCCACCGAGTATGGCCATGCATGAAACCATGCATGAGCAGGTGCGCCTTGAATGTACCACCCTCAAAGGGGTCGAGCCTGACTATTCCTTTGCATTTTCGACATGGACATAAAACATCCTTCAGTCTTTTTTCATAAATGTCGTCCACAGCGGATTGCCAGTATCTTTCCACCATCCTTCCATTGACCTTCATGATCACCTGCACGTGGAGCAAATATTATAACCACGTATATAATCATGCATGGATCAAATTCATACAAAAATTCGGCATGACCTTCCCTAAACATAGGACATATTGAGTTTGCTCGAAATTCGCCGAAACGGAATTGAATCGACATTTCGGCAAAACATAGGCAACTCATGTCACCCACATTATTTCATCAAATACACAATGTAGGCAACTCAAATTATGCCACACACAATTCTGTATATTCTCATATCGCCCATATATATATATATATATATATATATATAGTTTCGGTCCTTATCCACACAAAAACATTTTTTGCTCACCTATGTATCGAGAGGGATATCGAGCACCTTTCTTCTTAATTACCTAGTAGCTCTAGATATATATATATAGCTCTAACTAGCTAGATAGCTCCCTAGGGAGAGAGAGAGCTAGGGAGAGAGAGTGGGAGGAGAGGGAGAGAGGAGAAGAGGGATGGCATTAATGGAAGGGGGTGGTGTAGGGCAAAGAAGAGGGGGAGGGATGGCATTAATGGAGGGGGCGGTGGTGGAGGGCAAAGAAAGAGGGGGGTGGTGATGGGAGGGCTCTAATGGAGGGGTGTGTTGGAGGGGCACATAAGAGGGGGTGGTGGAAGGGCAAAGAAGAGAAGAAGGGAGGGCTCTAATGGAGGGGTGGTGGAGGGGGAGCATTAGAACAAGCAAGGTGCAAGGAAAGGGGGAGAAAGGAAGGGGGAGAGGAAGAATAAAGGGGAGGAAGGAGGGGAAAGGTGGTAGGTGGCTGGTGACCATAGCAGTAGGGCGGGGAGCCAAAACACGCTACTGCTATGGCAGATTGCAAAATATCTACGGTAGTGTTGCACTACCTATAGCGCGGTCAAGAAAAACGCGCTACTCGTAAAATGTTATAAATAGAAAAACTAGCAGTAGCGCGTTTATCTAAACAGGCGCTATAGATCCAAAACTAATAGTAGCGCCGGTTGGACGACCAATGCTGCTAATATTTATTGACCAAGGGGTGTGGTGTGTTACACTTAGCAGTAGTGTGGGGCTAGGTAACAAGCGCTGCTGCTAACACGTACCAGTAGCGCGCTTTCTACCCAGCGCTACTACTAACTACTAGTAGCGTGGGGTCATAAACAAACGCTACTGGTAAAATTCTATCTATAAGCATTTTCCTGGTAGTGACCCCTGAAACCCTCTCCCCCACCTCCCTCCGGGCACCACCATCATCCCCTCGGCCCTCTTCATGCTCGCCTTGGGTACGTTGTTCTGGGAGGAGAACTTCCCATGGTGTGCGATGAATGGGCTATCACCACCTTGGTCCCGAAAGTATCTGCAGAGGAGTTCCATGGCGCCATTGCTCTGATCACCACCTTCCTCGAAGGTCGTGGATGGCACATCAACTACTCATCTCGCTGCAGTATGGGTACGGCTCTCATCCAATTCACTACTGCCTGCTCTAGAGATACGGTTGTTAGTCATAGCCCATTTCAGATCGGTGACTCTGTTTTGAGGATTACTAGGCAGGACAGAGGATTGAACTATCGTAGCATTACCTTTACTCATGATATTTGGATCCTGATGATGAACTATCCACTTGAATGGTGGGATGTTGGGGTTGTCAGTCGCATAGTTTCTCCCTATGGTAGATTTCTAATCTGGAACTAAGATCCTAGGGATAAAACTAGAATTATTATGAAGCTCGGAGCATTAATGTTGACACTATTCCCATCAGTATTGTTGTGCTCTGTAATTTTGATGATGTTGGCTATGGGGATTCATGGACACTCCCGACATATATTGTGTGTAGAGAGTTGATTGGGCAGCAAGGTGGTGATGAGGATCCACTTCCACCAGATGGTGGCAATCCACACCCACTACCTCATGTACATGGAGGGTTTTGGCATGATGAAGTGCTGGGAAATATCCCCATGGATCAAGTTGTTATTAATCCTCACAATGAAAACCTAGGAGCACCATATGAGGATGTACAAGCTGTCAACAATAACAAACAATACTAATCATGAGGCAAATTCTGATGAGCAAAATGAGCAGGTACATGTTGGTGAGAATACAGTTACTGATCCTATGGCTTGAATGAGGTTGCTGTGGAGCAGGTTTATGACAACATTGGGCCTGATTACACCCCACTTGATCAGGAGCATGATCAACAGCCTTGTGCTGCTGCTAGCCCCACATTTGTTCCCAACAATCCTGACATTAACTACAATGAACTTCCTTCTACTAGTGCTAGTCTACCTGTCCAAATTTGTAATATATCTGTGGAAGGTCTGTCTGAACACATTGTAGTTCTACAGGACCTAGTGGGTAATCTGGTCACCAATACCAATGAAATCATCCCCATACTTGGTGGCAGCAAGATCATTAATGCAAAATTCAATGTTGTGGATGTTATGGGCACTGATGGTCCTAATAAAAGATTTTTTCTTTAGATTCAGACTATCCAAGAACTGCCACAGCAATCCAACACTGTCAGCATTGAGGAAATCACCAGCCAAGAATTTGCTGAAGTTCAGAAACTTTGCAACAAGAAGAAAAAGAAGCCAATCATTGATGAGTCTTTTTGCAGGAGGAGTAACAGAATTGCTCACATCAACCAAGGTTTTAAGAACAAAGCTCCTGCTGATGCTGCAAAAATGAAGGTAGAGAATCCTACTGCTCAGCACAAGTTGCATCACAGTTCTAAGAAGCAAAAGACTGTTGTATCAGTTAATCTGGGTCCTCAATTTGATGATGGTGTGACCAACAAGCATGCTCCCCCTCCACCTGAACTTCCTATGGACACTTTGCAGGCTATTGGCACTGGCCCATGTAAGATGGCACCTTATGAAGTGTCATCTCAGGCTCTGGAATATGACAGCTCAGATGAATAGGAGCATGGACAACCTATGGGGCTTGGGTAGCTCCACACACTGTCACCTAGTTATCTTAGTTATCATTTGTCAGTTTCGATGTTCCCACTCATGTTTCTATGTTTCATTTGGATGCCTGTGTGCATCACAAAAACTTATGGTCTGTAATAACCTGCACTTCTGTTCTCATGGATTTCTTAGCATGTCATGCTCATATGGTTTCTATTATGGAGTATTTATCTGCTATGAGGATTTTCATGCTCAAGTTATGTTGCTTAGAACAACAGTATTTTACAGTTGTTACCAGTATATGTCCACTCATAATTGTCATTATGCATCAAAGGATTTATCATGCGATGCTACTCATAGTATGAACAAAGCTCTATTGTTATATGTCAATCATGAATAGAAGTTGGAACATATTAAACTGGATTGTTAGAGGGATTAACTCTTCTACTAGATGGGATGACATCAGGAAGAAAATTGATGAATGTGCTTGTTGCATTATGACCTTTCAAGAAACCAAAAGAGATAGCTTTGATCTTGCTTACATAAAGAACTTCTATCCCAAGAGATTCAATCAATAATGTTTCTCTCCATCTACTGGTAATTCAGGTGGTATAGTTACTATATGGAATGGCAACATGTTCAAGGGTGAGGTTATATCTAGCAACTATTTCCACATCACTGTCAAATTCACTTCTAATCTGGATAATAGTTGTTGGTATGTCACAAATGTGTATGGTCCTAACTCTATGGATGGCAAACTGGAATTTCTGGCTTGGCTGTAGAATCTTAATATTAATCAGAACAAGTTATGGATGATATTGGGGGATTTCAACTTTATCAGAGGCCCTGATAACAGAAACAAGCCAGGAGGTGACCCAAACAACATGATGCTCTTTAGTAATATCATCATAAACCTTGATTTAATGAAAATACCATTAAAAGGAAGATCATTTAAATGGAGTAATAAATAGGACAACCCACTGTTGGAAAATTTGGATTGGGTTTTTACCAGTTCCCACTGGACTACTGTACATCCTTCTACCATGGCAATCGCTTTGGCCAAGATCTCATCTGACCATGTTCCCATCAAAATTATGATAGACAGTAACATTCCCAAAAGCAACATCTTCAGATTTGAGGAATTCTGGACAGAATTTAATGGTTCCATTGAAGTAGTTGAGAACCATTGGTGCAACTCTATACACTTCTCTGATTCTACAAAGCATCTAAATGCCAAGTTTAAGGCACCGAGAAGAGGCCTCAAAAAGTGGAGTAAGAAATTCTCACAGCTTAGTAAAATCATTGAAAACTTTTGCTTCTATGTCAAGCTTATTGATGGTTTGGAAGATCAGAGGTTACTTACAAGCAGGGAGAAAAACTTCAGGAAAATCCTCATCGACCATACTAATAAACTTTTGGAGGCAAAAAGATTATACTAGAGAATTAGAGCAAACATCACATGGGCAAAAGTTGGTGATGAAAATACTAAGTTCTTCCATGCTATTGCATCTCAGGTATTTAGGCACAATTACATCACTTTTCTTATATCCTCTGATGGTCAATGTAGTTATGATCATGACCAAAAGGCTGCCATAATCTGGGCCTCTTTTAAGGAGAGAATTGGCACACGCACTGAAAGTATTAGGGACTTTGATATTTCTCATTTGAGCATGAATAATATAACTTTAGATCTTGACAGGACTTTTTCCACTAAGGAAATAGATGAGATTATTAAGAACAGGCCCAATGATAAGTCCCCTGGACCTGATGGCTTTAATGGTTTATTTATGAATAAAATTTGGCACGTCATCAAGCATTGTTTCTACAAATTCATTAATGATTTCCATCAAGAATCTATTTCTTTGCAACCTATCAATACTGCTTATATTTCCCTTATCCCTAAAAAGGATAATCCTGAATCACCTAATGACTTTAGGCCTATCTCCCTAGTGAGTATGCCTGTCAAAATTCTCACAAAATTACTGGCCAACAGAGCTCAACCAATTATTTTTACCAAGGGTTAGCAAAAATCAGTATGGTTTTATTAAAACCAGGAACATTCAGGATTGTTTTGCTTCGAGCTTTGAATACATCCACATGTGTCACAAGTCAAAAAAAGGAAATCATCATCTTCAAGATTGACTTAGTGAAACCATTTGACAAGGTAAATTACAATGCTATTCTTTTCACGATGAGTCATTTTGGATTTAGTGACAAATGGGTCAGGTGGGTCAACATGATATTGTCTACTGCTTCCACTTCTGTTATTCTTAATGGTGTGCCTAGGAAAAATATACATTGCAAATGTGGTGTCAGGCAAGGGGACCCATTTTCCCCACTATTATATGTTCTGGTTGGAGAAATTGCAAATATTAGTCAATGAAGCTTGGAGAAATGGTGTGCTTAGTTTACCTATTGACACCAATAACACTGAAAGTTATCCCATTATCCAGTATGCCGATGACACTCTTGTCATATTACATGCTGATGAGGAACAAATTAGCAAATTCACAGAGATACTGGACAACTTCTCTAGGTTCATTAGGCTTATTGTTAACTACAGTAATTCATCACTTGTCCCAATCAACATCTCTAATGAAAGAGCCCAAGAATTAGCAGACAATCTTAAATGTAAGGAGGATTCTATGACTTTCACTCACCTAGGATTGCCTATGGGTACTACAAGACCTAAAGTCATTGATATCATGCCCATGTTATCTAGATTGGATTACAGATTATCTGGCATTGCAAACCTGATGACATACTCTGGTAGACTCACACATCTTAAAGCCTGATTACATCACGTAAACAAGATCTATTTATGTAGAAATAGACCTCATCATTTTATCCTTAGTAGCAACGATACATACGTGTCGGTTCCCCTTTTGTCACTGGGATCAAGCACCGTAAGATCGAACCCACTACAAAGAACCTCTTCCCATTGCAAGATAAATAGATCAGGTTGGCCAAACAAAACCCAAATATCGGAGAAGAAATATGAAACTATAAGCAATCATGCATATAAGAGATGAAAGAAACTCAAATAACTTTCATGGATATAAAAAGATATAACTGATCATAAACTCAAAGTTCATCAGGTCCCAACAAACACACCGGAAAAAATAGTTACATCATATGGATCTCCAAGAGACCAATGTATTGAGAATCCAGCGAGAGAGAGGAAGCCATCTAGCTACTAACTACGGACCCGTAGGTCTACAAAGAACTACTCACGCATCATCGGAGAGGCACCAATGGAAGTGATGAAGCCCTCCGTGATGGTATCTAGATTGGATCTGGTGGTTCTGGACTCTGCGGCGGAAATTGATTTTCGTCGACTCCCCTACGGTTTCTGGAATATTGGGATATTTATAGAGCAAAGAGGTGGTGTGGGGGCACCTGAGGTGGGCACAACCCACCAGGGCACGCATAGGCCTCCTGGCGCGCCCTTGTGGGTTGTGCTCCCCTCGGAGCACCCCCAGGCGCTGACTTGGCCCATTGGGTGTCTTCTGGTCCATAAAAAATCTTCATGAAGTTCTGTTGGATTTGGACTCCGTTTGGTATTGATTTCCTGCGATGTAAAAAACATGCAGAAAACAGAAACTGGCACTGGGCACTATGTCAATAGGTTAGTACCCAAAAATGATATAAAATGAATATAAAACATCCAAGATTGATAATATAACAGCATGGAACAATAAAAAATTATAGATACATTGGAGACGTATCATCCTGCTGCGATCCCTTTTCTCCTGCGCGAGGTTTCTCCAAATCCAAACGGAGCACAACCTTTCCCCTTATTCACCGCCGTCGGCAACTCGCGACGGGCGCTGAACAGGCAGACCAAGCCCGCAGCTCCGGCCGCGAGCACCTCCTCTGTTGGGTCGGCTCTCCAATCAGTGTTCTGGGAACGGGGTTCCCCAAACTTGCCTGCCTGCGGCCCACGGCGTGGCTCCACTAACGGCCTGCTACGGCCCATCTTCATCAGCAAACACTCAAGACCCTCACGAGGGGCCAAGCCTCGCGAGGTGGACGACACAAGACCTCCTCAGGGGCAGCCTCACTAGGCTGGCTCGCGAGGAGCTGAGAGATCAAGGCGAGGGGCACGTCGCGAGGTTTCCGTGACGTGACCAATGACGACCAAGGCCAGGCGGGCGCCAGCGAGCGCAGAGCACCGGTTGCCTCTTTGGTGCTAAAGAGGCAGGCGCATGCGAGGAGTCCCGAGGCATCAGGCAAAGGTTTCCATATTGGTGCAACGAGACCAAGACCAGCAGGACGGCGGGACGGAGGTCATCGCGGAGCCCATGACGTCATCACCACCAGAGCCTTTGGCATGCGAAGGCCACCTTTTGTCAGGATAGCTTGTACTAGTTGCCCCCCTTCAAATTGGCCATTGTGGGATCCCTTCCTGCCTAAAAATTTGGGAAGAGGACCAGGGCCTCTATAAATAGGACTAGCCACCACCATAGGCAAAGGAAACTGATCTTGGATTGGATTCATTCCATCCCCACACACACAAGCTCACCGAGCTTGAGAACGCCTCTCCTCAGGTGGTTGTTCTTCTCTTGTACTTGTTCATCCCCAGCCTACAAGGAAATCCACCACACCACACTAGAGTAGGGTGTTACACCACATCGATGGCCCGAACCAGTATAAACTCTTGCGTGTCTTCTGTTCCTTGGGTTCAGCGAGCTAAGCATGGGATCGTGGCGAGAGAGTGAGCTAGGGGGAGAGAGATCTTCGTGCGCACCCCAGAGTTCGAACCTCAAGGGTTTTGCCGGAACCCATAATCCGACATTTGGCGCTCCAGGTAGGGGTGCGCTGAAGCCTTTCTTCCATCGATCCACGCTCCACTGCTCCACCGCGTCCATGGCGGACGCACGCCGAGCCTGCGCCGAGCGTCAGGCCACCTTGGCCGCCCGTGTCGCTCAGACAGCTCCTGCCGGCGGGCCTCCCTATCGTTCTCCATCACCTGTCGCCAACGCCGCCGCCGGCCCGGCAAGAACGAGCAACAAGCATCGTCGCTGCACCCCTCTGTGCGGCGGGACGGCCGCACCGCCACCCCATCGTTGACTTCGGCCAGCTCATCGTCCCACGCTCGTCGCGCGCCCAAGGACGCGCGGGCCGCGCTGCTCATGGCATGCGAGCTCCTGTGCTACCGCCCGGTCGACGACCTCTACGAGGACTGCCTGGACCGCATCGCCGAACTCGTCAGCGCCGCTGGGGGCTCCCCTGTACCATCTCTCTTGCTGCCTCGCCCTCCTCCAGCTGCGGGCGATGTAGCTCACGGAGCGCCTCCGCCACCTCGGCACCAAGACGGCGTCCTGGCAACAAGACGCGTGGCCCCTCGGCGCGACCCGCCGTGCTGGGCGCCCGCGCGCAAAGAAGGAAGCTGCCAAGAAGTTCCCCGACCGCGAGAGGACGCTCCTGCACTCCCGACCCACCACGTCAAACCGTGTGACGCCTGCGGCGGCGGTGCATGGGCATCAAGATCAAGCTCCGCCCCCACGGCGGGCCTCGATGGCCACAGCAGGATGCCATGGCTTCACTCCAGAGCTGCGTAGTGTCGTTTGGCCAGGCAAGTTCAAGCCAGACCTGCCCCCGTGCTACGACGGCACCCCCGACCCTGCGGAGTTCTTGCAGCTCTTTGAGCTGAGCATCGAGGTGGCCAATGGCGACGAGAAAGTCATGGTGAACTGGTTCCCCATGCCTCTCAACGATGGTGCTCGCTCATGGCTCCTGAATTTGCCCCCGGGGTCAATCTCCTCCTGGGGTGAGATGTGCGACCGCTTCGTCGCCAACTTCCAGGGCACTCGTGACAGCCCGCCGGCCACGGGTGACATGCGCCGCATCGCGCTGCAGCCAGGAGAGACCCTGCAGAAGTACATCCAGCGCTTCAACAACGTTCTCCTCAAGATCCCCAAGGTGACGGATGAGGCCATCATCTCAGCGTTCTCTGATGGCGTCCGCGATGTCAAGATGAAGGAGGAGCTCGCCATCCACGAGGAGCTATGCACGGCTCTGGAGATGTTCAACATGGCGACCAAGTGTGCAAGAGCTGAGGAGGGGCGCCTCTCCCTCCTCGATCTCCCTGCTGCCGACCCAGAAGAGAAGAAAGCCAAGGCCAAGAACGTGAAGCGCAAGGGAGTAGTTGTGCTCGCGGCGGAGCCAGACACGAAGCGCGGCCGGGACCACCCCGAGTCATCTAAGAGCAGCCGTCCGTTTTGCGCCTTCCAGAATGTACACAGCCACAACACCAGCGAGTGTCAAGAGCTCAGGGCCATACGAGATGGACGCTTTGGTTGACGCCCCGAGCGCAGCGACCGGGGCTACGGCCGAGGAGGAGGACAAAGTGGAGGACACTGGGACGACCGCGGCCCCCGTCAGGAGTTGCACGAGGGACTAGCCTCGTGAGGACCGTCCTCAGGGAAATACTGGCCTCCCTCCGCTGCCGCCACCGCCAAGAAGGAACGACGACCACCATCAGGACGAGGGGGCTGGGGGCTTCCAGGAGCCACGCGCTATCGCCTGCATCTTGGGCGTGTCTTCAACCAGTTTGCTCGTGAGGTGAACGCGGCCCTTCCCAGGCTCGAGGTAACGCGCCCACTCAGGTGGCCCAAGTGCGCCATCACCTTCAGCTCGTCAGACCAGCTCAAGTGCGCGGCAACTGCCGGCGCCCTCCCGATGCTTTGCTCACCCGTCATCAGCAACGTCCAAGTCACCAAGACCCTCATCGACGGTGGCGCAGGGCTCAATGTCCTGTCCGTCGGGACATTCGATAGCCTCCAAGTACCATACGATTAGCTACAACCTACCAAGCCTTTCTCAGTAGTGACTGATGGCTCCACCACCCCAATAGGGCTGGTCCGCCTCCCTGTCACCTTCGGCCAGCGTAACAATTACCGCACCGAGCTCATTGACTTCGACGTTGCCCACATCCGTCTGCCGTACAAAGGCATCCTTGGGTATCCAGCATTGGCCAAGTTAACGACACTGACCCACCACGGCTAAAACGTCCTCAAGATGCCAGGGAGCGGCGGGGTCATCACGGTCCCCTGCGAAGAAAGAGAAAGGGTGTGCTCCCTTGAGCGCGCCTTCCAAGCCGCAGCGATCGAAGACCCTGACAACGAAGGCACCCTATACCCTCCTGAAGCCATCCCCAAGAAGAAGAAGCAGCTACTCCACCCAAGGCCTCAGGAGAGCAGCGTCTCCAGCAGCACCACCTCAGGATCCGCATCCGCAGCTGGGGCACCTCCCTCCCTCGCATAAGAAGGCGCGCCCGGCGCCCTCCTCGGGCAAGGCTCGGGGGATCTCTTTTGGAGGGCCTCAGACCTAGCCAACATCACGAGGGAGGCGCTCGGGCACCATGCGGAGGCGTGCTTTGCAGCACGTTTCCCTCAGGAGGGCACGGGGTGAGGAGCGCCCGGTGCTCAGGAGTTCATCGTCAAGGCGACCCAGGAGCTTCAAGAGGCAAGGACCATACGCGGCGACCGCCGCCCACCACCTGGCGTAGCTCCCCATCCTGGCGAGGACGGCGGGCTACGCGTCTGCATAGACATTCCAGGGCTCAACAGGGCCGCATCTCAGGAGCGCTTTTGGCCTTCGCGCGTTGGCCGGTGCGAGGGTCCACCTCACAGCTATGTTCGCATGCCATTTGGCCTGCCGAATGTGGCTGTCACCTTCCAGCACCGCCTACGGAGCATCCTGGCGGCTCAGGAGGCCAGACATCACACAGTCCTTGCGGAGATGGCGACGGTCCTCAAGGAACCACCTCAGCCCCCGGAGCATCCTGAGGCTCAGGGCCCTGGCGTCTCATGAGGAACGACTCCTTCAGTGCGCACCTTCAGCTACTTCAACACCCCTTCAACAACGCTGCCAGGTGACATTTTCCGGTTTATTCAGCTAGGAGCGGCCCTCAGGCTGCACCATTCCCAGGTCGCAAGGGCCCGTCCCGGTGGCATCTATCTTTTTGCATCTTTAGCTTAATCTGTCGGGGGCGCCCCTCGGGCTGCATCATCCCCTGGCCCCTCGGGTCCATCCCAGTGGCATGTATCGTTCTTGCATCTATTCGAACTAGCTTGTTCCTTTGCATGAGTTACCTATGATTACAACCTGCCTGCCCGGTACTTCGATGCCATGAATGTCGTGCGCCCTTGCAAGCCCGCCCACGACCGCCTCATGATTAAGGACAGGCACGACATCTATGCTCGGGTCCGTCCCTGCAGCGTCGCCAAACCCAAGAGGCTGAGCTCTGGCTCACGGGCCCGCTCCCGTGTACGTCACCTCCCATGGCCCTTGGTGCCTTGTTCTCGCATGAGCTAATCATGGCCGGACAGGCTGGGGCGCGCGACTCGGTGCCTCGCCACAGCGGGAACCGCGCGCCGGGCGTCTTTCTTCAAGATTCTTCGCATGAGAAGACTAGGCACGGCGTCTCTGCTAGGGTCCGTCCCTGCAGCATCGATAAATCTAGCGACCGAGCTCTGTTTGGCGGGGTGGCCCCTTTCACGTCACCTCCGTGGGTCGTTGGTGTTTGGCCTTGTCATGTGATCGCCTCAGGAGATTTGTCCGGTGCAGGTTGCCAAACCATCTCGCAGGACCACCACAGCCGTCAAGAATCAAGACTAGGCGCAAACCGCGTTGAGGTATAGCCTCGTGAGTCCCGCGCTGGCTCACGAGTGCCCAGACACACCTCGTCTAGCCCTGCCGTGCAAGCCACGTGTCAGGGCGGGGCTGTACACGCCCCGGGGGCTCCACTCAGAGGGAGCCCTCGCGCACACAACAGTGGAAGCACCATGCTCCGCGGTGGCAGTCGACACGCTCGAGGAGCGGCTATGCCGGTGCAAGTGTGGAAGCACTACGCTCCGCGCTGGTGATAAGCAACTAAGGGCGGCCCCATGGCCGTACCAACCTCAGGGAGCCCCAGGGCTCGGTGTCCAGTCTCGTCGCAACACTTCCCCTCGGGAGAGTTGCGTGAGGGGGCTGGGCACGGGGGCTGCGCCCGGGTCACGCTCGAGCGTATGCCACCCTGCCAGGTCCCTCGGACCTGGTCGTCACGCGTCCCTCTTGAGCGGAGCCTCGGCGAAGGAAAAGGTATGAGGTCGCTTGGACGACAAGGGGGACTCGTGAGCATCGCGACTCAGGAGCCTAACTAGCCACGTAGCCCCTCACTCCTTGATTTCGTCCTGGCGATCCGGACGGCCCAACGGCGGTTGAGGTATGCGCGGGGTCGGGCCCTGCCGACGTAGAACACTAGGCCTACTTCTGCATTTCCTTTCCGTAAGCTGTTTGCGCGTCAAGGGGGACTCCTGAGCATCGCGACTCAGGAACCTAACTAGCCATGTAGCCCCTCACCCCTTGGCCTCGTCTTGGCGATCCGGATGATCCAACGGCGGCTGAGGTATGCACGGGGTCGGGCCCTGCCAACGTGGAACACCAAGCAAATGGGAAGAAATCGCGGAATCTCAAACAAATTTTACAAAACATATTGTTCTTCAAATATCAAACACAAGTTTAAACGCCTCCATGAGGCATGGTGCATGTTGCAGAGATAAAGCAGGTAAAGGAGCCGCCAGCAAGCCGTCTCGTTAGCCTTGGGCGCCGCCATCACTCGCAAGGAGTGTCCCTTCGACGACGAAGTCGCCCTCACCTGTGCCGCCCGCCGGAGTTGCAGGTTCGGCAGCACCACCAGTCGAGGGCGCTGGGTCGATGGCGAGGAACTTCTTCAGTAAGGCCTCCACGTGGCCCTTCACGGCTTCGGCCAAAGCTGCGCAGTG
The DNA here is from genome assembly GCF_018294505.1 of Triticum aestivum. NCBI lineage: Eukaryota > Viridiplantae > Streptophyta > Magnoliopsida > Poales > Poaceae > Triticum > Triticum aestivum. The sequence continues at coordinate 247,589,692 of NC_057805.1, forward strand.
CTCCTCATCCATGGGCTCGAGCAGCTCGTCAAGGTAAGCATCAGGATCGCGAAGATGGAGGTGGCTGAAGACGCGTGTCAGGGCGGATGAAGAGAGCACACGGGCTTCCCCCTCCACTATGGGACCGATCCCGTCGACGACGTCCTCGAGCGCCATGACAATATGAGGGAGCAGCTGGGAGGGGCCTTTGTCATCTGTCACCTGTGGCTTCTCCAAGCCCTTTTCGTATAGTGCCCGCAGCGCCTCGTGGGACCTCTCCTCAAGGGACTTGAAGGCCACGCGGTCCTCGGCAAGAGCCTTCGCCTTGGCCTCCAGCAGGGTCTTCCCAGCCTTCACCTTCTTCTCGAGATCCTCCAGGCGGTTGCGCTCCGCGGCCTGTGCCCTCGCCAACTACTCCAGCTCGGCATCGCGGCCTGTGACGGCGTCCTCTCGGGCCTTCATCTTCTCCTCCTCCGCCTTGTGGTCTCGAGCCTCGGTCGCGCGCTCGTTGCGCATGGCCTCCAGCTCGGCATCCATCGACTGGCAACGTCCCTTAGCAGCCTCGGCATCCTTCAGCCCCACCTCGCGGGTGGCCACGGCTCGGTCGGCGGCTCGTTTGTCCTCCTCGGATGCTGCCATGGCCTGGCCCAACGCCGCCCTGACAGATGCGTCGGAGTGCAGCCAGCCAAAGATCAGCTCCAGGCGCCCCGCCACCAGGCGACGGTCGGCGCCTTGAAGATCATCCCGTAGCCGGGTCAGCGGGGAAAGGGCATGTCCCAGGGCGTCGGGCGTAGCGGAGGGACTACGAGCTTGCGGTGCGGCAGAAGAAGAAGGTAGCGTCGTCGTCAGGACCTGCAGGTCGATGGCGGTGGAAGAAGTCAGAAGCTCCGGAGCCTGCGGGACCTCGGCTAGCGAGCTGGAGACGGGCACCCCAGGAGCCGGCGCAGCGGCAGGGGTCGCCTTCTCCTGAGGACGGTCCGCAGGGTCTCATGAGGACGACTGAGCGGGAGAAGTATGGGCACCATCGCCGCCCTTCTGCGCCGGAGGAGGTGCGGCCATGCTAGGCTGCTGGGTCCCCGAGGATGTGGCCGCCCTCTAGTTCTTCTTCTTCGACGACAGCGCCGGCCTAGCAGCACAAGGAGGGAACATCAAGAAGCTGCAACGGAAGCAGGAGAAAGGGCAAAGTCAGGGCAGGATACTCACTGGTCCACGGTGGCGTAGTCCCGCGGCCTCTTGAGAAGTGCGGAGCCTAGGGGCCTCGCGGCCTGGGGCGTTGGCGCGTGGGCCCCAGTAGTCGAAGAGGCCGCGGCGGCCCTGGGCGGCGACAAGGCGGAGGCATCACCTCAAGAGATCAGCGCCGATCTGCTCTTCGTCGGGACAGCAGCCGGCGGCCTCTTCGATGGGGAGACCCTGTACCTCGTAGTGACCCCAGCAGGGGGCAAGACTTCCCTCACCCGGTGGTCATCAGCATCGTCGTTGTCGGGCAAGGCGCGGAGGAGGTCGGCCTTGCGCGGAGGGGAGGTCTCCCCAGTCTCCTCCAGGGTCGCCTCCGAGTCCTGCTCCTCACCAGCGTCAGAATCATCGGAGGACACCATCACTGGAGCCGTCACCACCGGGGCCTCAGAGGGCGCAGGCGGCATCAGCCCACGCCCATCGAAGACAGGAACGGTGGCAGCAATCTTCGCCCCATCTGGGCGACGGTATAGGGGAACAAAGGTGCCCGACGGATACCCCTGGTCGTCCCCGACCAAGAGACGGAGAACCGTGCCGAGCTCCTCGTCGGACAAGGCCTCCGAACGTAGGTGGAGGTCATCTCTTTCGTCCCCAAGCTTCCACAAGGGGCGCCAGCGCGCCTGGAGAGGAGCCACACGCTGTGACAGGTATTCCTTGACGATCATGGCCCCCGTCAGCTTCGCCGCCTTTGGGTCGTCAGGCTTCTGGTCGGCGGTCATCCTCTCCAATACCTGCTCTGCCCGGGGGTCGGTGAGCCTCGCGCGAAACCACCCATCATGAGACGTGGGCATCTCCATCGGTAGCACCAGTCGGGTGGGAGCAATTGGCATCCATCAGGATCGACTTGCTCCTGAAGCCCTCGGCCTTCTTCCCGGCCTTCGAGGTCGCGTTGGTCTTGTTGGCCGCGACGAAGTTGGCTCATACTGAGCAATGGCCGTCCTTGATCTGGAGATAGAAGAAGTGGCGCAGCAGCGCCACGAACGGCATCACCCCAACGTATGCCTCGCAATAGAAGGCGAAGATCGACAGAAGGAGGACGAAGTTGGGATGAAGGTGGAGGGCATGAAGCTTGTAAAGGCTGAGGACAGATTAGAAGAAATCGGAGAAGGGAGGAACCAGCCCCGCGACAACACTGCTCATGAATAAGGGATAGAAGGTCCTGCCTGAGGCCTTAGGCTCGGCGGAGCCAGCCCGGAGCGCGGTCTTCCTCTTCTCGTCGCCCTCCACCGTCATCAGGAGCGTGGCGGCAAGGTTTTTCTCTGAGACGCTATGCGCTTTCAAGGCAGGCTCGTACCAGGAGGGCGGAGGAGCGGCCTGAGCTTTGCTGGCCGCCATTGATGGCAGGCTCGAAGGAAGGATTGTGTGGATCTGGAGTCTTTGGAAGCGAGGGGCAGGAAAGGGGATTTGGAGCAAGACTAAGGGGAGCAATGAAGGCAGCATGGCGCACGCCAGCCTTTTGTCAGTCGGGCAGTTGCCGAGGCAGCATGGGGAAGTGGAGACGCCCGCGTCCCATCAATCGCCACGCGGCCGCAGGCGGTTGGGGCCAGCGGTGCTCCGCACTGGCCCTTGGCTTCACCTCAAAGCCAAGTCCGAGCGTGCCTTGGGCCCAGGGGCTACTGTCGGCGTTCTGGGAATGGGGGCTCCCAGACTTGCCTGCCTGCAGCCCACGGCGTGGCTCCACTAGCGGCCTGGTACGGCCCATCTTCATCAGCAAACACTCAAGACCCTCACGAGGGGCCAAGCCTCGCGAGGTGGACGACACAAGACCTCCTCAGGGGCAGCCTCACTAGGCTGGCTCGCGAGGAGCTGAGAGATCAAGGCGAGGGGCACGTCGCGAGGTTTCCGTGACGTGACCAATGACGACCAAGGCCAGGCGGGCGCCAGCGAGCGCAGAGCACCGGTTGCCTCTTTGGTGCTAAAGAGGCAGGCGCATGCGAGGAGTCCCGAGGCATCAGGCAAAGGTTTCCATATTGGTGCAACGAGACCAAGACCAGCAGGACGGCGGGACGGAGGTCATCGCGGAGCCCATGACGTCATCACCACCAGAGCCTTTGGCATGCGAAGGCCACCTTTTGTCAGGATAGCTTGTACTAGTTGCCCCCTTCAAATTGGCCGTTGTGGGATCCCTTCCCGCCTAAAAATTTGGGAAGAGGACCAGGGCCTCTATAAATAGGACTAGCCACCACCATAGGGAAAGGAAGCTGATCTTGGATCGGATTCATTCCATCGCCACACACACAAGCTCGCTGAGCTCAAGAGCGCCTCTCCTCAGGAGGTTGTTCTTCCCTTATACTTGTTCATCCCCAGCCTACAAGGCAATCCACCACACCACACTGGAGTAGGGTATTACACCACATCGGTGGCCCGAACCAGTATAAACTCTTGCGTGTCTTCTGTTCGGCGAGCTAAGCCTTATGATCGTGGAGAGAGTGTGAGCTAGGGGGAGAGAGATCTTCGTGGGCACCCTAGAGTTCAAACCTCAAGGGTTTTGCCAGAACCCGTAATCCGATAGCTCCTATCCTCCTCCATCACCGAGGAGAAGGACCTTAATCCGGTGCTTTTGCTGATAGTTGGCGACCAAAATGAATGGGGCACGACCCAGATCTGGACAAGCTCGGCACGGTGGCGCATCTTGGGGGAGTCTGTCTACCCCTTCTTCCTCCACAGCATTTTCGCTGGGCTGGTTCTGCCCTTCTCTGAGTTGTTCTACGCGATCCTCGCACATTATTGAATCCATGCCCTCCACCTTCACACCAATTCCATTCTCCTTTTGTCCGTCATTGCCTTTAACTGCGTGGCCTTCATGGGCATGAGGCCCTCGGTGGCGCTCTTCCGCCACTTCTTCAGCTTGCGGTTCACCACCCGGGGCAGCAATCCGCGTGCATCTCTTTCTTTGACATGCATGGCGGAAGCTCCCTCCCGAGGGCCGAGAAGGAGGAAGGCAACTGAAAGCGCTGGGTCTTCATGGATGCCCGCGGCGCTGGCCCGCCCTTGATGACTCTGGTGGCGCTGCCCGAGCAGGTCCCTGATGGGGCCACGAAAAGCTTGTCGACCCTCGACCAAAGCCCGTCCTGAAGAAGATAGCTGCGCATGTGAAGGCAAAGATGATGGGGGTGGTGATCATGAAGGATTTCCTAGCGCAGCGCCTCATGCCGCTCTAAGCGCACTCGAAGCCTTTGTGGGAGAACAAAGCTGCGGGGGACGCAATGAGGCTGCACGTCGCAGGCCTGACATGCGCGGAATAGGACGTGGCCTTGTTCACCCTACTTAGTTGTATCTCGGGGGACCCTCCTGAAGCCGCGGCCCCGCTGTACAACCTCGACGACAAGGAGGAGATGGTTGCGGCCATACCCACCACTACTGCAGGATGCTGCTAACGCGATACTACGATCAGAGACCCTTCGACGAAACTGTGTGCGATGCAATAATCACAAACGGTGGTGTAAAAAGCCCGTCAAAAAAGGTGCAAAACGTTTACGATGACGGATGCATCAAACACGGTTCAGATTTTAGTTGTCTGTGCGATGCAGAGCATATGGTTCAGTTCAATTAACTATTTCCAATGAGGAGGAACAAAAGAAACGGGTAGCCAGATGAAGGTGTGTGCGATATACAGCATACAGTTCACTACGATGAACTGTTTATGATTAGGAAACACAAAAGAAATGGTCATCCAGAGCAAGGTGTGTGCGATATACGGCATGCGGTTCACACAGATGAACTGTTTGTGTTGAGACAAGAGAACAGAAACAGTTCAATATAACAAGATGTGTGTGATACATGGCAAACAGGTCTGTAATCAGAAATGTGTGCGAAGACCGATAATAACACAAACGGTTGCTGCTAATAAGACATGTGTGTTGTGCGATGGGATTGCATACACAACAACAACATATATATATACACACACTTATAAGGACATGGTTGCATAACCAAATTAAACATCCACTTACATAGGTGGCTACTACAACCATGGCATTTGCACACACCAAAGTAACCTATTACATGCATAATTACATACGTGGCTACTACACACATGACATTTCCACACACCAATAAAGTAAACTATATTATTACACGCATGATTAACTAGCATAAATGATCATCTGATCATCTGATCATCATCTACTTCTTGTGATGCTTGCTCTGCTTGTGGCTCGATCTGGGCTCGTCAATTTGAGTAATGAGGCACTTCCTCATGTCAACGATCCGCCTGTGCATCACGTAGCATCTGTACACGCTCTTGGCCGCGAACCTGAGGTGAGGTTCATCCAGTTGCCGCATCCACGCCCTATGCCAGGATATGGGACTTGTTCTCGGGGCATCCTGCTTCATCTTTCCGTAGTAGGGGTTGATGATGGCCGAGGCGAGTTCAACTAGGGAGTCCTTCTTCGTGCTGCGCCAGACCCTATAGTGCTCACGGATTTTGACAAGGTTCTTGCAGGCCAAGCCCGTAACCCTGAGCGCTTTTACATCATCGGTGGTTTCCATCATGGTGAACTTGTAGTCTGTGTTGTTGACAAACCTGTTGAAACGGTCTCAAGGCTCTGTGGCCATGCAGTAGTGGTAGATGAGGACATGATGGCGCACGCCCAACTGGGCGACGACAACCTTCTGATCTATGCCGGGACGACCGGCGGTGTACTGAAGGTCGATGCCAACCACCTTGTACTTGTCTCAAGCAAGCAACTGCTCAATGTTGTTAATGTAGTCGTCCACCACGGCATGGTCGATGGTGTACACCACCGAGAGATCCGTCTCCCTCGCGTGGGTCTCCACTCTATGCTCGCCGAACTCCATTGGAGCGCCGCTAGACATCCCCTCTCTATGTGCCGTCATTGGTGTGCTTGTTGTGTTGTGGGGCGGGATCGAAAAGTTGAAGAGACTAAGGTTATAATGGCCGCGGGAATTAAAGGGGAAGCCGGACGGCCAGGAATATCGGCAGGCCCTGATAGCAGTTCTAATTTGCAGTGCGTAACTCCATCGTGCCGCATGTAACTGCATCGCATGGCAATGCGCGCGGTGCAATCGCATGCATACGGGCCCCCGACGTGATCATGCGCACGCACAACCGCTGGCAGAGCGCGCGCGGAGGGACGCGAGTAGAGCGCTCCGCGGTCGCCTCAACGGTGAGCAACCATATATATATATGCATATAGCAGTTGAACACGCAAGGAAAAGTTGTCCACAAGCCGAGCGCGCCGACGGATGCGAGCAGAGCGTGCTGCAATGCCTAACGGCGAGCACAACATGGTGCGGCACCTAACAGCGAGCAGAGCTTGCCGACGGACGCGAGCAGAGGTCGGCACAGTGATAAGTGGCAAATAAGACGAACTGTACGAGCGATGTCAGAGACATCAAGCACGAATCAGATTAGAGTTGCGTGTGCGATACGTGGCATACAGTTGATCCATCCAAGTTGTTTGTGATGGAATAAGCTGTGTGTATTGAGGGAAAACGCATGCTGGTATATAACCTCAAATTTAACCAAAAAAGTGTTAATGCATGTTACAAAAATTGTATAACTGGAAACTATGTTCAAATACGAATCCAACGATATAATCTTTGGCGACATGCATTCTTATTTTATTAGTTAAATCCTACTTATAAACCGGGACGGGGGTATAGTAGGTAATTAAATGGCAAACAATTTTTTTATATTAACCGTATGTGTACGTGTCGTTTCATCATCCTCTCGCACGTCTTGTCACCCCGCTGCCGCAGACGGCTTACGGCGCAAGCTTGCGCAGCGCGCAGGGGTGTTCTTTGGGCCAAACGGTAGCTCGAAGTGGCGCCAATCAATCATCAGTGAGCCCGTTCCCGCGCAACCTTGCAGGTTCCCGCGCAAGCTTCCCGCCCGACTCGGTGCAATCCCCCAAAATCCCAATGCTTACCGGCCTGCTATATAAACTGTCATGGCCGGCGAGTCCTGCGTCGCATTTCCCCCTCCGTCCCTATAGTTTATCTCGTCTGCTTCTCCCACAATCGCCAATGGCACCGGTCCTTCGTCGTTGCTCAGCCACTCCGCCGTCATCAGAGGACAGCTCCAGCTGGGAGGCTACACCGCGACGGCGGCTCAGTCCCTGGCGTAGTGTAGTGCGCGTGGCGTCCCTATTGGGTGTGCGTGGAACACCCACCGCACGCTCCACCGCCGGTGCCCATTCGTAGTTGTTGCCGACCGCTGTTGCCGCCACACAACCGTTGAAAGCCAGGGTCGTTGCCTGCTTCGCCACTGCGGCCCGAAGGCGGGAGGTGGCCTTCATGGCCACCACCCCACTGCCGGCCCTCACACGCTCCGCCATCGCAGCCCGAAGGCGGGAGGTGGCCGTCGTGGCTGCCACCACACTACCGGCCATCGCCCGCTCCGACACAGCAGCCTGAAGGCGGGAGGTGGCTGTCGTGGCCGCCACCCCATCATTGGCTGCTGTGGCCGCCAGCACACCTTCGACCGCCGGGATCATCACCCGCTCCGCCACCGCCACCCGAAGGAGGGAGGCGGAGGTGGAGGCCCGCACGTCCGTCAGCGACCTTGCGCACTACATTGAGATCCTGCAGTAGGAGGAGGAGCACCTCGTCGAGCATGCAAAGAGCCTTACCACAGCCGTGGCCGCAGCACACGTCGACGCAGAAGTGACGAATCAGGAGATCTACAAGCAGTCCGGCCGCTTCAAGAGGGATCGTCCGGAGCAGCAGTGTGCGTTCGAACTAGCGAGCGTCGTTGAACGTGCAGCAGCGGCAGGCACCACATTGCATTTGTCCAGCTCGTCGGTAGGCTCCTCCTCCTCCTCTGCCTGTTAATGAGCGCGCTCGGCAGAGGAGACGCTGCCGGAAGTAGCACAAAGCCCCTCCATAGTAATAGTAGTAGTAGTAGTAGTATTTAGGGGCTATTTTGTTCAGTTCATCTGACTATCGATGTGGTGGAACTGTACAATGTACTTATAATTAGCTAGCATATATAGTTGAACTAGCTATTTCAGTACGTGGTTGGCAACAATTGGGGAAAAGTTTAGTTGGTTCAGCTGTCAAGTTGAACTGTTTGTATAAATTAAGAACGACTGCTTAATCTATGAATAAAATCTATGCTTAATTACTGAATTTTGGTTGCAAAAATTAGATAGTGCTAGTGATTTTTAGCTGCATATTTTGACAAATCGCAGTGTTACAAGGATTGACAAATGGGATGTTACTAGATCAACAAATGTCAATATTTCCAGTTTGACAAATGGCAACATACCCAATATGAGAGATGCAAATCTTACCAAATTGTTTGTACATGGTTGCACACGGGTCATCCAAAACAACCGTTTGCGTTGAAGGGATGCACAAATCCTGCGCTGCGAATTTTGCCTCGACTTAAGGGGGAAGACCACAACCCTCACTTTGCATATGGGTGTTCTATATAAAACGTTTGCGATCAAGAGCTGCAAAAATCCTTCTCGGCAAATTTTCTCTTGGCTTCCTGGGGAAGCTGTCGGTTTGCATACGGGTGTTCTAACTAAAACGTTTGCGATCAAGAGCTGCACAAATCCTGCTAGGCACATTTTCCCCTGGCTTCCTGGGGAAGTTGTCGGTTTTGCGTATGGGTGTTCTAACTAAAACGTTTGCGATGAGTGTTTTATATTTAAAAATCGTATTAAACTGTGCCTTGGGCGCCATTAATGGAGAGGATGCGAGCAAGGCGGGCGGCCATGGAAGTCAAAGGGCTTGCTACCCGATGAGCCTGTGCGGCGTACAACTTGGATGCTTCCCGGTCAGCCTCCGCATTGGAGTACAGCTCGCACGCCTCCCGTTTAGTCAAGCACTCAAGCACCTGTCCGCACGGCACCTCCTAGCCATTAAAAGATTGAGGCGTGGCATCACGTGAATGGTTAACAGAATGCACACAATTTAAATTATACAAAATGTTTGAGATGTTACAGTGGCAACTATTTGTTTCAAAATGCCTTTGTTGGCTGTTATTTGAGTGCGCCTTCTCTTAAAATGGACACGAAAAATACCACAGCATGTCGGGTGCCATTCCATTAGCATGCCAAGTTTCATGAATTTCAGATGACTTTTGGATTTACTAGAATTAAAAAACAAAGTATCTCAACGTTTTGCCCGGCAATCAACAGTGCCCTGGTGTTTGAAATTCATTCCCATTTCTTGCATGGGACCTAAGCATGCACCGAAGGAAACATATTTGATTTTTCAACCAATTTATATGCAGTGGAGCATCCCATGTAGTTCAAATTTGAATTATGCACATAAAAATGCCTAGAAAACCCAGTTAATGTATAAAAATGTCCAAACGAACCCCGAAAAATTCCAAAATAAAACACAACATTCCTGTTGTTCTTGGAATGTTGTTCTATGTTGACACTAGAAAAATTATGAAAGCAATAAGAGGCAACGGATATCGTTTTGTCCCAACGGTGGCACGTTCCCTACCGAAACCATCACGCTTGTTGTAAGAAGCTCTGGTTTGTGAGAAGCTTATACCCAAACCTGCCCCAAATGGGACAAAATTTTGACCACGGAAAGTTGTGCCGCTCCATGATAGCATGGGAAGTTTCATGAATTTCACACGAGTTTTGGATTTACTAGAATTTAAAAACCAGGTATCTCAATGTTTGCGGCCGAGTGACGGTGGCAGTGGGTTTGAAATTCATTCCCATTTCTTGCATGGGACCTAAGCATGCACCAAAGGACATAGATTTTATTTTACAACCAATTCATATGCACTGGAGCATGTGCATGTAGTTCAAATTTGAATTATGCACATAAAATGGCTAGAAAACCCACTTAATGTATAAGAATGTCGAAACGAACCCCGAAAAATTCCAAAATAAAACACAACATTCCTATTGTTCTATGTTGACACTAGAAATTTTTTTAAAGCAATAAGAGGCAACGGATATCGTTTCGTCCCCAAAGGTGGCACGTTCCCTACAGAAACCATCACGCTTGTTGTGAGAAGCTTTGGTTTGTGAGAAGCTTATACCCAAACCTGCCCCAAATGGGAGAAGTTTTTAGCATGGCATGTCGATGCCGCTCCATGATAGCATGCCAAGTTTCCTGAATTTCAGACGAGTTTTGGATTTACTAGAATTTAAAAACCAAGTATCTCAATGTTTGCGGCCGAGTGAGGGTGGCTGGGTGTTTGAAAATCATTCCCATTTCTTGCATTGGACCTAAGCATGCACCGAAGGACACATATTTGATTTTTCAACCAATTTATTCATTCCCATTTCTTGCATTGGACATAAGCATGCACTGAAGGACACAAATTTGATTTTTCAACCAATTTATATGCACTGGAGCATGTGCATGTAATTCAAATTTGAATTATGCACATAAAATGCCTAGAAAACCCAGTTAATGTATAAAAATGTCCAAATGAACCCCAAAAAATTCCCAAATTAAACACAACACTCCTGTTTGTTCTATGTTGACACTAGAAATTTTTTGAAAGCAATAAGAGGCAACGGATATCGTTTCGTCCCCAAAGGTGGCACATTCCCTACCGATACCATCACGCTTGTTGTGAGAAGCTTATACCCAAACCTGCCCCAAACCTGTCCCCAAAGGTCTTTGCCATCTACCAGCGGATGGCATAGCAACCATATAGGCCAGCCCAGTGCCACGAGTTGCACAGGTATCTGCCACGTGGCAGCTTTGCCGTCCGCTGGCTGATGGAAAAGCTCTTTGTTGTCTGCCAGCAGATGGCCAAGTACCTGTATAGCCCCTATTTTTTATTTTTTTCTTCAATTCATTCAATTTTACAGAATTTCAGATATATATAGACACATTTGAAAACAATTTCAACAAGCACATTAACAATAAGTTTCCACTGAACATATTCAACATACAAGTTTCCAACAACATATACAATGGTTTCCAACAACATATCCATACATAAATATCCAAAACAAGTTTCTCATATCCAACATATCAACATATCCAAAAGGAAGCACAAGGAGAAGAGTACACTCCATCAATGCAAGCATCCGCTGGTAAAGAAAATCTGTAAATTAGGAAAGATGAAAGTTAGAAGAAGAAGAAGACTAGCTAGAAGAAAAAGAAGAAAAAGAAGAAGAAGAATTTATCTTCTCTTTCTTTTTCTCCTCTCCTCTTCTTCATCATCTTCTTCTTCTAACTGAGGAAGAAGGCTAGCTAGAAGAAAAAGAAGAAAAAGAAGAAGAATTTACCTTCTCTTTGTTTTTCTCCTCTCTTCTTCTTTATCTTCTTCTTCTTCTAACTAAGGAAGAAGACTAGATAGAAGAAAAAGAAGAATAAAAAAGAAGAAGAAGAATTTATCTTCTCTTTCTTTTTCTTTTATCCTCTTCTTTATCTTCTTCTTCTTACTAAGGTACGAAAAAATGCCATTTTTTAGCTAAGCTAGGTAAAAATGCTAAGTGTGTAGGTCATTTTAGAGCTAAGGTAGGTAAATAGGTCATTTTGGAGCTAACCTAGGTAAAACGGATCATATTGGAGCTAACCTAGGTGAACTTGGTCATTTTGGAGCTAAACTAGCTAATTATGCCATTTCTGAGTTAACTAAGCATATTATGCCATTTTTGACATAAGTAAGCTAATTATAGGTCTTTATTGAGCTAACCGAGGTAACTAAGCATATTAGAGCTAATTTAGGCTTTTTTAGCTAACTTAGAGATAACTTAGGTCATTTTGGAGCTAATTAGGCTTATTATGTCATTTACGAGTAAAATAAGCTAATTTTATGACATATATGATGTTACCAAGATTGTTATGCCATTTCAAACATAAGTATGCTAATTATGCCATTTTTTACATATGTAAGCTAAATGTATGTCATTATTGATCAAACCTATGTAACTAAGCATATTAGAGATACCTTAGCATATTTGAGCTAACTTAGGTCATTTCGGAGGAAACAAAGCTAAGTATAGATCATTTTGGAGCTAAGTAAGCTAATTATGTCATTTTGGAGAAAGATTAGCTAAGTCTAGGTCATAATCGTAAGCATTTTGGAGGAAATAAAGCTATGTCTACGTCTTACCGTTATCACGGAGGTGAAGGACCGGTGGGGTTTGCGGCAGTGCCAGACGGAGAAGGACCAGTCGGGGTCGGGGTTGCGCCAGTGCGAGACGGAGAAGGATCGATCGATGCTTGTCGGGAGGCATGCTGCACCAAAGATCATTTGCAATGTCTCGTTAGCATGATGCAACTGAAATGGGAATACTAGTAACTAATGACCATTCAAATGAAACTCACCGTGTCTGCTATACCAATCTGGGCATCGGTGGAGGGATCTGACCTTTTTCTCACACACGGACTGCACATTTTGTTTTCACGATTCAGACATATTAGTTAGTAATGAAACGAACATTACGTGCATGATTTGGCTAATATGCAGGAGAAACTTACCACGAGGATCTCGTATAGGGCCCGGTGAGACGCGTCGTTCTGGTTCCTCTCCGCCTCCAACAGACTAGCCGTCCTCTCCTCCAACTCTGTCTCCCTCTGCTTAGCCTGCCTGTTGGCCTCCGCCAGAAGCTCCTGGGCCCTAGCCTCGATCGCAATCTCCATTTGTCGTGGACGAGACGGTATCTCAGGATCGGAGCTCGTCTGGTGCTTCTTGATCTCCCGGAGAGTTCTAGGACAACGTATGAGTCCATCCCCAATGGCTACACTACAAAAAAAAGACACATCCGTGACATTTTGGGCTGAACGAAATTTTTTTCTGTCATACATCTGACACTTGTATGACGATAATTGTGACAAAACCCGGTATCATCATAGATGTGGTGGGCTCCTACTTCTAAGACAAAAAATCATGATAGAAAATGGGCTTTTCGTCCTGGGCGGGCCGGAGACGCAGCTGCATGACATTCTTTGGGCCGTCCATGACGGAAAAAACCATGGTAGAAGCAAGGGCGAGGAAAATTTCGGGGAGTTCCTGTTACGGTGGGAGGTCGGGGGCCGAGCGATGCGCGTTTCTCTCGTACACGTACACGCGTGTGTGCGAGGCATTGGCTCTAACTGAACCCGAGCGAGGCGTTGGGCTCTAACTGAACCCGAGTGATTGCACTGCAGGCTACGCGTTACTGAACCCGAGCGATCGATCGATGGCTGTTAACTGAACCCGATCGAGCGATTCCTTCGTTACTGCTGCTAACTGAACCTGATCGATGTTGCCTCTGGATGAACAGTGAGCGTTGCTCGGGGGGTTTGGATGAACAGTTCCCGGTGGGGGTGGATGAACAGGACCCCGTGGTGTTGCCTCTGGATGAACAGGACCCCGATCGATCGAGCCGGTTGGGGCAGGATGAACAGGAACCCATGGAGGGCAGGATGAACAGGACCACCCCGTGGAGGGCAGAATGAACAGTAGACGGTGGAGGGCTGGATGAACAGTAGCCCGTGGAGGGGTGGTTGAACAGGAGCCCGTGGAGAGGGCTGGTTGAACAATAGCCGGTGGAGTAGCGCGTGGTGGAGGCTGGATGAACAGGAGCCCGTGGATGAACAGTCGCAGGTGGAGGCTGGAGGAGGTCGACGGTGGATGAACAGTAGCCCGTGGAGGTTGGAGGGGTCGACGGTGGAGATGAACAGTGTCCCGTGGAGTCCCGTTTTGCGGTACGCCACACCCCTCCCGATGAACAGGACCCCCGTTTCAACCGTAGCACTCCAAGACAAGTCTGTTTCCTCCGTTTTGCGGTACGCCACACCCCTCCCGATCAACAGGACCCCTATTTCGACTGTAGGAGGTCCGTTTCCTCCGTTTTGCGGTACGCCAGACCCCTCCCGATGAACAGGATCCTGTTTCAAACGTGGCCGGTCGAACACAAGGCCGTTTCCTCCGTTATGCGGTACGCCAGGCCTCGTTTCCATCGGCTGTTCCGTCCAAGCCCTCCCGATGAACACGACGATGACGCTGTTTCTCCGTTCTGACCCAGCCATGTACACGAACCCTGGCCGTACGTATGCGCGAGTAGGCGTTCGAGACCCTGCCCGTATGTACGTACGTGGCCGTATTTTCTTTCTTGCACACTGGCCGCTGTACGTACATGTACATGCTACGTGCGCGCCTCTACTACGACACGTGCGCGCCTCTACATCGACCAGTATGTACATACACATTCGCGACCAGAATGACAATGCTACGTACGCTTCGACCAGGTGGGTCCCGACTGTCAGGCACTTCCTTGCCTGCGAAGATGTAGCTGGTGGGTCCCAGCAGTCAGGGGGGTGAATCGTTTTTTTGCCCGGACGGACTTCCTTGCGTGCGAAGATGTAGCTGGTGGGTCCCAGCAGTCAGGGGAAATGTTTTTTCACGAAATACAGTGGCCCGTCCGGTGGGTCCGAGCTGTCAGGTGGACGAATCATTATTTTTCGAGTAGTAAGGAGGCACTTCCTTGCTGCGGCCGTGGACCCAGCTGTCAGCCTCTCCACGTACAGTCCACGTCCGATGGAAGTCGTTCCTTGACCACGTTGACCACGCCGCACCGAGAGCACCAGGGAGGTGGACGACGGAGAGGCCTAGGAAGGGGACGACGGGGAGCCGGGGAAGACGCGGCAGTGGAAGCCCGCGCGGAGAGGAGTACGAGGGTTCACTGATTCGCCGCAGGGCCTTTCCAGTGGTGGGAATAGTAGGGGGCGGTGAGGCCTCTCGGCAGCACAGCCGGCCACGGGAGGCAGGAGCATGCGGCACGACCGGCGCTGCTTTGGGCGGCTGGAGAAAGAAGACCAGAGGTTGAAGAAGCACTACGGTCGTTGGATGGACATCGTACGGTCACTGGAGCTAGAATCGTTCATATTGACTAAAGTTGACAAAGGCCCCCGTCCCAGTCAACTTAGTAAGCCCACAAGTCAGCCTCCCACCATGGTGTGTCCCAGCTAGCAGAGGGAGTATTCATTTTTTTTGTGCGTAATAAGGAGGCACTTCCTTGCGTGCGAAGATATAGCTGGTGGGTCCGAGCTGTTAGCGGCAGTAACGTTTTTTCACGAAATACAGAGGCCCTTTAGGTGGGTCCCTGATGTCAGGTGGAGGAATCATTATTTTGCACGTAATAAGGAGGCATTTCCTTGCGTGCGGCCGTGGACCCAGCTGTCGGCCTCTCCACGTACAGTCCACTTCAGATGCTTGTCGGTCGTTCACAACGTTGACCAGGCCGCGCCGAGAGCACCAGGGCGGTGGACGACGGCGAGGCCTAGGAAGGGAATGACACGGAGGCAGGGAAGACTCGGCAGTTGTTTCCCATGGGGAGGGGAGTACGATTGTACGAGGGTTTACTGGTTCGTCTGCCATCGCCGGAGAATAACAGCAGGTGTGGGTGAGTAGAGGGATGGCTAGGCCAGCGATGGGAGTACGGTGGGGCGGTCAGGCCTGCGCGGCAGCAGAGCCGGCCGTGGGGAGGACGGAGCAGGCAGTCCCGCCAGCGCTTGTTTGAGCGGCTGGAGCAGGAAGAGCAAAGATTGAAGAAGCACGATGGCCGTTGGATGGACATCCAACAGTTAGTGCTTGTGCGTCAACCTTTTTTTAGGAAAGCCTCAAATCTATGGAAAACAGCATACAGCCCATCTGCCATTATTTCTAATAATTTACAGCCCATTTGCTAATTATTAAGGTTTTTTTTTTGGAGCCCATATTCTTTTTGTTAGCATTACAGGCCATATTGTGGCCACGTTTAAAAATTATACGAAATTTTGCATATTTTGGTGCGGTCCGAACTGTTTTTAATCCCGAAATTTTGACTCACATTCAAACTGATTTTAAAAATAAATGTATATCAATATAAAATCCAACAAATTCTCCATGCATAAAAATTAATGTAATTTAAAATCTCGAAATGAAAAAAAAGATATTTGAAACTAATTGCCGGTTTGATGTGTTTTAAAAATGTACAGCCCATTTCTCATTACTGATGGGCCATTTTCTCGGCCAGCCGAATGAAAGCTCTCCTCGTCTTGAAAGATTTGCAGCCCAACAGGCGTGACAAAGCGACTTACATGGCAAATCACAAAAAAACTGGGCTGTGGCCATGGACCCAGCTGTCAGCCTCTCCACGTACAGTACTCTTCCGATGGAATGTCGTTGACCACGTTGACCACGCCGCGCCGAGAGCACCAAGGCGGTGTACGACGGAGAGGCCTAGGAAGGGGACGACGTGGAGCCGGGGAAGATGTGGCAGTGGATGCCCACACGGAGAGGAGTACGAGGGTTCACTGGTTCGGCTGTGGTGTGAGGCTGATGTCGCCGCAGGGCCTGGCTAGCGGTGGGAGTAGTAGGGGCGATGAGGCCTCAACGGCAGCACAGCCGGCCACTGGAGGCAGGAGCAGGCGGTCTCCCCGGCGCTGGTTTGGGCGGCTGGTGCAAGAAGAGCAGCGATTGAAGAAACAGCAGGACCGTTCGATTCAAATCCAACGGTTACTGCTGCTAGAATCATTTGTTGACTAAGTTGACAAGTCCTGCGTACGCGTCAACTTAGTAGGCCCATAGGTCAGCCTACCAACCGGTGCGCCCCAGATGTCAGTGGGATGAATGATTTTTTTCCCCATAATAAGGAGGCAGTTGATTGCGTGCGGCCAGGCCAGCGGAGGGAGTAGGGTGGGCCGGGGAAGCCTGCATGGCATCACAGCGGGCCACAAGAGGAGGGAGCAGGCAGTCCCACCGGCGCTAGCTTAGGCGGCTGGAGCAGGAAGATCAGAGATTGAAGAAGCACGTCGGCCGTTGGATGGACATCCAACAATCACTGCTGCTAGAATCGTGTGTTCACTAACAAAGCCTTGCGTAAACAAGTCAGCCTCGAAATCTGTGGCGTGTAAGATATCAGCGAAGAACAAAAACAAAAAAAGAAACTTATATCCCATTTGCTATAAATTTTTTGGAATTTTCTACCCCTTTTGATATTACTTTTAACAGACATTGACCATACTCTTAAGCCAAGCCGGAATGCATCCCTCCTCGTCTTGAAAGATTTGCAGCCCAGTAATTCGGAGAAAACAAATTGGCCTAGCTTGGGTATTCTTCAAAAAGAAATACTGGGCTACCTATTTTCCCAAAGAACTGGTGCATGAGCATTTAGCTTTATTTATTTATTTACTTATTTATGTTTAGGGGACCATGAGCATGTACCTGGGCCGGACTCATGTGAGAGCCTCCCTTCCAGTTAATTATAGGCTTGTCTATTGGGCCTTCATCAGTGGGCTGCATGTTATCAACAAGTGGAAAATGTGTTCCGTACGAAAAATAGTATGCGCTACGTACGGTACGGGGCACTAAACGATCGAACCGTGCAACGACTTCCAAAACATTGTGTTTGTCGTTCTAACAACACATTTATTCAACCAACAGATGAAATATACTACTGATTGTACATTGAAAATAGCAGCAGCAGCAACCAGGACTGGGGGTGCAACAGAAGCAGTAAGCAGGCCAGAAGAGTGAAGACGCAGCTCTCTCTTCCAAACCAAACATCAGCCATCATTACAAAAGGGCTACCAAAAAAGAACAAGTCTATACATCAAACTAAATAAAGATCCTACTACACCAAGTGTACGCATCTAAATAACTGGCTCAGTTAGACGTTACTATTTATTAAGCTATGGAGCTTGGCTGACGGCTTGAACCAGATGGTTGCCTGACGGGGGAAACTCCAGCCAGCAGGTCAAAGTATGATACTTGCGACCCTCTCTCCTACTTTGGGCTGCAGAGCATGGCGGCACATATCAGGGTGTGGTGCATGCAGAGACGCATGGTACGCTGTGTACACACAGTTTTGGCTGATGAATGAAATCGCGCTGCCATCATGGTCCTTGCCGTCGGTTATCTCCTGGTTAATCGGATAATTCAGTCCGACAAACAAAGAGCGTGTACCAAGCCTACTTACCAGCCTCCAGTCAAAAATTCCTGAAGGCCCAGAGAAGCTGGGATCCTGGTCAAAGACGTTGAAGTGACTGTGATTGTATTCCGCGAAACAACACGTTCGGTACGTGCGAACGATCATCAATCTTTCGCCGTCGTCCGATCGAGCCAGGAGCCACCTGCAACTGCTATGCCGCTTTTCTTTGAAAGGTTCTGGGATTAGGAAGGGTAGGGACACCAGGCGCCCTACAACATCATATCAAGTTGGAGTCAAATAAAAAAGGGCTCTTGATTTAGTCAATCTTAAGAACAGCATGTTATGAGCATGAATATTTTTTCAGCAAATGTTGACAGTAATAGAAGCAAGCCATCATGATATCATAGGAAAGTAACATACTGCTATAACAGTCGTTTGTAGCGATGACTGGAGTACGCCAGCAATACGTCTAGCCATAAAAGGAGTCGACAGCGTAAATGAAGCCCTTGTGTTCAATGGCATCAGAGAACCATGGAGGATGTATGATCCTGCGATGGACGTGCAGATTTATCCACTTACCGCAGTGACCTGTGAGATAGGCGAGACCGCGGTTGAAGAACGCAATTAGCCTGAAGTCTTTATAATTCGCAGATCTTGTGGGCACTTGGCAGAGTACAACCTTGAGAAAATCAAACTTGGTATCATGTTGGCTATTGTAAGATTCCGAGTATTCTGGGCCACTGTGCCAAAGCAGTGCAGTGTTAATCAAAGGAAGGGGGATCAATCGCCGGGTGTAGACCTCCACGAGCATCTAGTTGCCGCGGCCGTCGACGAGCACCATCCAAGACGTGTTCATGCCGACCCAGTACATACCGTTAATGTAGTTGAGGCTGACGGGGATCGGATCGCAGTCAAGGGGGTTGATGCTCGCCACCCTACGATCGTTATGCTGCGTGACATGCCGTTTCTGAAGATCAGGCGGCATCAGCAAGCAAGGAGCTGGCTTAAAAAGCTCCGGCCTGAGGGCTTTGATTAAACGGTACAGCCCCGACGAGCACGCGGCGAGCGGCATGGTACTGAGATTGTCCACACGCGAAACAATGAGCTTGATTACCTCTGTGGGGAGCGAATTCCAGCCACTCTTTCGGCGAACGCTTCTCGGTTCTGCCATTGTTAGTGCTTGGGTTTCGGACGAGGGGGGAGGCGCCTTAGCGGGGATGGAAGATTCGATGAGATTATGTGCGGACAAAGATGGAGAAGCTAATATGTGCTGCGGGAAGTGGATAGGTGATGATGACTATAGCACGACGCTTGACTTACGAGACACATACCAGCAGCGTAGGGTCATGTCGATGCCAGACAACTTGCTTGAGTGATCACAGTACTGGTACTCCCTACAGTGCTATGCCCAAACTTGCTTGAGTAGAGTAGTAGAGTAGGACTCTGCTCTACTACTAGCACCGGAGGAGTAGTATATTCTAATCTAAACTTTAGCTTTTTATATTTTTTAATATATACTACTTCTTTTGCTACTGTACTGGAAGTGGAACCCACAGAGTACTTAGAATACATGATTAAGGATGGATTTGTTTCTTTTTAACTTTCTGTACGAATCTCTAGCCAGCCTGCAAGTCATCTACACTGTTCTGACAGTGGAACCCATAGAGTACTTAGAATACAAGATTAAGGATGCAATTAACTTTTTATAGAGGGAGAATCATACACGCAATTAACTCAAATGGATTGGACATGACTCTATTATTCTCCAACTGCAACCGACAAATTTCCTCCCGCGGGCCAGAGTAGGTTTCTCGGTTTGCATGCGGGTTTAACGGAGGGGTTTGATGGAGGCGAGGAGGCGTGTTCAGCCGGGCGTGCAGTGGATGGCGCAGTACTATTCGATTTGACAACTACAACTAGTATATTATAAAAAACAAAGAAGAGTAGTAGAGATAGAGATAAGAATAGAGACTAGGGAGGAGCACCATCTACTGCTTCGTGGGCTACTCCTGCGCTCCATTCGGCGGCCGCAACGTCCCCTACAGCCACTCCCTCCTGCGCTCCATTCGGCGGGCGCTGTTGAAATTTGGGGAGCGCACTCTCCCTACTGCTAGCAGCGACGACGTCACCGACAACAACTTCTTCCCCGACCTCGGCAACCTCTTCCTCAACGACATGGGCGACAACCTCAACGCCAATGGTGCTGCTCCCGTTGCACCGTATGTGTTTCTGTCCTTCCTCTTCAAAATTTTGGTAGAATTCATGTTTCTACTATGTATCTTACTACTATGCTAGTCCACATGATTAGTTTCATCTCTGTTATAGCCGTCATGATTTATTTTGTGCTTATTCGGATTAAATCTCGTAGTAACTTGCTCATATATTCAACTGGCGCAACGTCCCCTACAGCCACTCCCGTTTCATGGACGGCCTGGTCAATGCCTCCAAGGAGCCCTTCGTCCACTGCTATGAGTGCCCGATGCCGTGTTGTGGCTTGCCGGCAGACATGGTGCATCACCTCACGGATGCGTGCAGCGGTCACTGCTGGCCCTTGGCGGAGAACATCAAGTACGAGACGTGCTACCCGTTCACCATGCCGGAGTCGCTGGAGGATCACCGCCACCTGCTAGTCTCGGAGGAGGACGACAGCGTCTTCCTCTTGATCGTGGGCATCGGCGAGGCCCGCGCAGGCCGCCGCCCCGTCTCTATAATGTGCGTCAGGGGCAACGCTACTGACGCTGACACTGACACGAGGACGATGTACGGGTACGTGGTCAGTGTTACTACCCCTCCGGGTCGCGTGGGCGGTGACACCGGCCTCATCAAATGAACTTGGACTCTGGCGAGCTGGGACTATCCCGCCAATGTGGACTTGGAAAACCCATGGCCTCCTTTACCCGCCGATGCGGTGCACGGGGACTCCAAGGAGGTTCACCTGGAAGTACGCATTAACAAGTTAAATGTTGATCATTAGTCTTCGCTCAATGTAATCCGCTGTCTAAGCATGTGGAGACTTCCATGCAGGATCTTGGTCTATTGGATTATCGTGCATGAATAGAAGTGTATCCGTTTATGGTTTAGTCTAGAATCTTCCATGTATGAATTTTTACTATAGTACTGGTGAAAGACTTACGATGAACCATTTCTTTCATCTCCTCTGCCCGCTTGCAAGTCATCCTGATTTAATCCCTCCGTCAAGGTGTATAAGGGCATGGTTAATATTACTTAATAGTATAGCCAACTGTTGACTATAAGGAAGTGCCATGTCATCTGTAGCCAACATGTATAACAATCGATACTCAAAAACTAATTCTTAAAGATCATTTCTTGCAAAGCACAATAAGTGTTATTTCTTCACAAGTTTTGGATGCAGGTTGAACAGTTGAACGCTTTTGTTTGCAAAAGATACCTTTTTATCTATTTCACCCGGATGTTTGTGAGCTCTAGAGATGAAATAATATCCGAAGAAACCTATCGATACCCGTTACACATGAGATGACCCCACATCCTTTGTCAAAATAAACAACTCCCCGATCAATGCATTTCACTCTTCGGTGCAACGCACGGGCACCTTCCTACTATAGATTAGTACGACCAAAAATTGAACTAACAGTACGATAAATGCTGATGCATGTCACCTAAAATCATATCATTCAAAACTATGTTCAAATAGGAATCCAACGATATAGTTTTTGTTGACATGCACTAACATTTTGTCAGGTAAATCTTCAGTCAAATTCAATGGGGGACTGATAAACCACGACCGATGTAGTACAAGTGTAGAGGGCGGCGCTGCACGGGAGTCTCACCTCTCACCCCGCTCGTGGCGCGGCAGTAAAGCCGTCATATCACAAAACCCAACCACTCCCAGTAATAAGTGGCCTGGTAAAATAAACGGACAAGCAACCATCACATCCCTCCGTCTTTTTTGCATTTCATCTCTCTACATTTACTTTCTCCGGTTCATCTCACACACTCGATCCCTAGCTACTACTCCTAGGGCCAGTTCTTTTGGCGGCTTCCCCGGCTTTTCCCACAAGACTAGTCACAGTGGAGAGTAACAATAAGGCGCCTCACTCATTTATTTGGGCTTCTAAACTACTACTCCGTCGTGGTTTATTCCTCACCATTGTAATTTGTGCTAAATTTTGACCAAAGATTTAACTGGTTTATTCCTCACCATTGTAATCCCTCCGTCTAGGTGTGTAAGTCATCTTACAAAAACCAAATAAACCCAAAACACTTAGGCGCGGTGCATTAACTTCTACCCCATTTCTTGTTTCTTGACATATCAACCAATAAGAGATAAAGAGTGTGCATCCTTTTAATGACTTGAGATATCAAACACGACATGCAGTGGTTAGTTCATTGCATGCAATACTATTAATTAGCAAATAAAGATTAACGTTTCTCGTTTTCTCCTCCTCCTTGGTCACGGTGCACATCCTAAGACGACTTACTCACCTAGACGGATGGAGTAGTGCATGTGACATGCACTAACATTTCATTAGTTAAATTTATGATCTAAATTTGACAATGATTACAATGGGGACCAATAAACCAAGACGGAGGTAGTAGTTAGAGCATGGTTAATAGTATAGCCAGCTGCTGGCTATAAGCCAGTGCCATGTCATCTACAGCCATCTTATATTCAACATGTACAATAATAGATCAAAAGAGTGTACTACTTTTTTATTATGTGGCCCACTTCTCATTCTCACAAAGTGCCTAGGAGCACGTGCTAGAGCTGGCTCTTCACGAAGAGCCCACTTACCTTCTCTCTCCTCTTCTCTTTCCTCCAACTAAGCAGAAATATACTAGTTTATTTCTTATAGCCCACTAACTCATCTCTATTGTACCTGCTCTTATGGGATTACTAATCTAGAAGCCTAAAAGAACTGGCCCCTGGTACTCCTACTAGTAGCAATACTCAAGTTGGAATTCCAATTACATGGCACAACTTGTTAGGCAAAAAATTTGATACAAGGTGTAGGAAGCAGTTTGGGAATTTGCATGCCTTTCCAACCAGTGAGATACTCCGTACAAAGTATGACAAAGAAATAACCACAGAGAAGGAAGCTAAAAGTAAACAATCAAACGAGCATTTTTGCATTTGTTTTGCATTGAATCGTTTCACAAGCTTGACTAGTGTTGTTTTTCTACTTTTACAAAAACCGCATCGTAATGTTAAAACGTGCATTTGCACGTACATAAGTAATAGTAGTACTCCCTCCGTCTAGGTGTATAAGTCTTCCCTCCTTCTTGGTCACGGTGCACAACCAAAGATGACTTATTGACCTGGACGGAGGGAGTAGCATAGTCTGCAAGCATATATCGAGAGAGACGTGTAGTGCGATAGTATATAGTAAAGTTTGTGTTATATGCACGTACTTGCAAAATGCGTACGAATACACAAGGTTTCCAAACTTTCCCTTTTACATACTTAATTAAGGATGCCAAAAATTCCTGAACGTTCGGGATTTATCATTTGCGTCCCAAAACTAATGAGATCGCCTTACGAAACAAAAATTATACTGCTCGTAAAAGCCACGGCGCTCGCAGGAGCGCTTGCGGTGCGCCACGAGTGCCCTGGTGCGTGGCCGTTTCCCAGCGCGCCGACACAACGCCTCTTCCTCAGCCTCGCAACTCGCGAGGTGCTGATTGGCGGCTTGCCGGCGGGCGAGCGCGATCTCACCGGTGTGGTGATCCGGCGCCAACAAGTACTCCTCCTCGCTGGAAGCGTGCACCAGATCCACGTACCGCCAAGCGTAGATGAGGCGCTTGGGCCCGACTGCACTCAGGGCGTCGGCACAGGCGTCCTCATCCACCCAAACGGCCCTCGCATGAGCCTTCTACAAAAGAGCCAATGCCTGACTCTCTCGGACGCGACATATGCCTCCCAGGCAGCTTGTTCCGTGGTGCGCTTCTTTTTCACAGCCTTCTTCTCCGCCTCTATTTTGGCGCGCTCTGCTGGAGGCAAAGCCTCCCACAAGGCGACATCCATTTCTTTCCAAAGCTCCTCAAGGCAGGGGGGCTCAGCGGGCGGCGCGGTGTTCTCCTTGTAGCGGGGAGCCGACGCGTCCTCCGGCGCGCGTGCTAGCGAGATTGGGAACACCGACGCGTCCACCTCAACGCGTCGCGGCGAGGAGCGGAACGCCGACGCGTCCTCCTCGACTGGTGGCGGCGAGGGACGGAACGGCGACGCGTCGCGTCGTCGCGAGGAGCGGAACACTGACGCATCCTCCTCGACTCGTGGCGGCGAGGAACGGAACGGCGACGCCTCGCGTAGCGGCGAGGAGCGGAACACCGACGCGTCCTCCTCAACTAGTGGCGGCGAGGAACGGAACAGCGATGCATGACCGTCCGCGCGGTGCAGCGAGGGGCTCGTAGGGCTTGGGAAGGGCGATGCCATGGTGGTTGACGTGAGAGGGAGGGGGAGGAGATAGCGATGAACGTGAACGTGAGGGGGAGGAGATAGCGATGTCGTGGGAGGCACAGTATTTATAGCGAGCAATGGCACACATACGTAAGATATGGACTGAGCTGCACTGACTTAACTACAGGTCCAGTTGTGTCACTGACATGTGGGCCAGACCCCTGTTGGGCCCATATGTTAGTGACCCAATGCACCTATAGTTAAGTAATAGCTACGTGGTCATATTTGTTGGAGTAAATTACGGGGGAGCGAAGGGGAGGAAATATTCCTGGTCACAACGGATTGGACGAGCGTGGGGGGAGGAGAGTCATGCATGCAGATTTTTTCACACGGGTGGGGTGGTGGGACCGCTGGAGGGAGAAGGAGAGTTTGGCAGGCATATTGTTTCCACACATGGAGAGGAAAAGATTTGGAGACGAACGGGCTTCCTGCAGGTATGGGGAACGGTGCATAATAAGTCATCTTGCATGTCGGGCTAGGTATAGTCTCAAGTCATTAAGAACATACACGCCCCACACATGTTCATATTTCAAGGTGCACTAAATTATTGCATGCGATGATTAAGGCTGGCCATAATGGTGGTATCTTAGCTGGTATCATGCACACGGGAATAGCAAACATGCTGATGTGGCAAAGAATTAAAGAAGAGAGGGGGGTTAGAGTAACTAGTGTTCATGCATGCATTGGTAAACACATTTTTTGTGAAGAACGACAGCACTAGTTGAGTACTTTTGTAGACTTCAAAAACTATTCCACCGCCTCTACTATCTTGCTAAGAGTAGGTGAAATTTTTTAATCGAGCCCTTTAAACTAGAAGGGAGGTAGTGGTACTCTAAGGCTGGTCATACTGGGGAGTAACTTAGACTAGTAACATGCATATGTTACTAGTCTATCTTACTACCTCTATAGTGCATAGTATCATAGATTAGTATCATAGGTGGTCTCATTTATTGCCATGCATGACACATAGTAGCATCACATTTATTATGTTACGGTATCTACCTATGTTACTATAATCATCTCTCTCTTATACTCATTATAATCAGTATTGTAGATATTGATATTTTTAGCATAAATTTGGTAGTGGGATTTCATTGATGCCTGTCAAAGCGTGGAGGAAGCGGAGCTTAGGGCTTGCATTGCCGGTCTCTACATAGGTATTTCTCTTCATAATCCTGTAATTTTAGAGACTGATTGCGCTTTTGTGGTAGCGTCTCTTGCATCGGGGGACTATGACAGGTCTGCTATGCGTGACCTGAAGATGGAAGCCTTGAGCATCTCGAAGTTGATAAAAAATCTTCAATTGTCAAAGATTAGCCGTTCGGCCAATAAGGTGGCACACTTAATCACTAAGTATAGCTTTGACAATAGATTAGATGGTATTCTTGTAAATAACGTACCGCCCTGTGTGGTGAATATTGTATCGAATGAGTGTACTGGTGTGGCTGGTTAATTAATATAAGTTGGTGTTCAAAAAAAAGTATAAATTTGGTCAAACACTTTGCAAACGGTTGATGGGAGTAAAAAAGGACCAGAGGGAGTATCATGCATGCGGAGTAGGCAAAAAAATTGCTTGTCTAAAAAAAGGCAGAAAAAATTGCTCATTTATAGCAAGTCGAAGTCTCAAAGGGCACGACCGCGCGAGGGAGGCGGAGGTCGTGGGAGGCGCGATGTTTGACGGAATTAATTGAAGTTACATCCACGCACCGACATGGTGTGCGAACAGGCAGAAGCTATACCGTCAGGCCTACGATATGGGTCTAGTAGACATGACATCTAGTGGGTCCCGCATAGTTCTCGAGAACTCTTTGCGTGCTTGTAGCCGTTTATCCATCGGGCAAGCCAGCAACCCCACGCTGTTCGCACACCCTACTCGTCCCCGTCTTCTACCTTACAACAGTTTGCTCCCAGTCATCCCGTCCTTTCACATTAGTTCCCTCCCATTTTTTGCGGGGTACAACAGTTCAACTTCTCCTAACCCTCCTCCAAAATCCATGGCCTCCCAAATCTCCATGGTCGCCGCTGAGTACCATGTTAGAGCCATCACCGGCGATCAGTTCGTCGTCATCTACACACGTGGATCTGAGACGGTTAAAGCATGGCTTGCTCGCTTCCTACGCATGTTCAACAGTTCAACGGATGAGTGGGTCGCTGGGCTAGATGTTGAGTACACCACAGTCCAGGGACGAGAGAAGGATCTAAAGGACGAAGAGAGGAAGAAGCCCGCCGGGATCCAAGTTTGCGTACATAACGTTTTCTTGGTCTACCACATATGCCATGCCGACGTTGAGTGCCAGGATTTTATGAACTTCCTCAAGGACAAAAGAGTGAAATTCGTTACTGTAGGCTTTAAGAATGACAGGGATGTCCTGCGTTAGACAGGTCTTGTTGTAGGCCAGCCCTTCGATCTCCAGAAGGCAAGCCTAGTGTCCTCCTCTCAACTTTCAATGCTGACCCTAGCAGCAGCCATGATTGATCCTTCGTACGCTAAACTGAAGAAACCACATCACGAGTTTCGTCATGCATGGGAGTCGAAGACATTAGATGAAGATCACATCCTGTACGCAGCAATGGATGCCTACCTTTGTGTAAATATCTACAAGGGTTGGATGCAGAATGTGACACCCCAAAATTTTGACCTTATTTTACTAATTAAATTTTTTGCCAGGAAATAAAACTTTTCCATTTGTCTTGATTTACCCTTTTGATATTATGGGTTTTTACCTCAAGTTGAAACTTTCCAAAAGTATTATTCGATTTGTATACTCTCTCTATGAAACAATTCTTTATCAGTGGATTTAATTGCAAGATTTGTGTTCTCAGAGCTTTATTCTTTTAAAATGATTTCTTTTGAATTTGGAGCCTGTTTTGCACTCCAACCATTTGACAAATGCCTTTAAAATTTCCACCAAAATTTGGGGATGTCATGTGATGTTTCCACATCACTTTTATGCAAAAATATCTTTTGGTTATTGGAGATTTTGAGCTCTACATCAACTTTTCAAATCTGGTCCAGTAGTCATTTTTGCACTACAACCTATTTAAATGTTTCTTTAAAATTCTTCCAAGTGTTTGGAGATGTCAGTAGATGCATACAATTCAACTTCATGCAAAAACCCAGTGATGATCTTTGAAAAATTTGAGTGGATCAACCTCTTTATCATTCTGGTCCAGTTTGATGATTTGTACTGCAACCCTATTTTATTTTGCTCTAGTGACCCTGAGCTTTTTCCTGCTTGAAGCCCTCCCTACAAAACCCTTAAGTCCAGGGGAATGGACTCATTGGAGGATTTTAAGTGCATGCAATGAAACCTTTTTCTTTCTGTCCAAAACTGTAGTTTTGCAAAACTTGCACTAACAAGTTTCTGGTTTTGCCCAAATGATCTTGCCATCATCACCCACATCTAAAGAGACCCTGATCTGGAGATTTTGGCCACTCCAAGAGTTGCCTAAATGCACTTGGCATTCTGTCGAACACTTGGTGTGCACAGTCAGTTATGGGCATGTTTCCTGGTTTGCACTATGATCTTGCTCCAATGACCCAGCAACCTTGTCCACTAAACTCCTAGCTATCTCTATCCTAGTCCTGTTAATTGCTAGCCCCATCCTCGCACTCTAGGCCGCCCTGGCATTTCGTCGAGCATGTCCCGTGCGTGCTCTGGGCGCGCCCAGAGCGCATGTTTTGCACGCGCGCGCACTGAGCCGCCGCGTCGCACTGCCGCCCTCGTCGCGTCCCGTCCTCGGCCCCTGCTCGCCTGCTGAACCGCGCACTACACTCGCCCACTCTCCACGCCACCCCTGGCGCCCTACAGCGCCGCTGGCAGAGCTTTTGGCGGCACGCCGGCGTCGGTAGTGAGCCTCTGCCATGGACGGCGCCGCCCAAGCCACACCAGCGCGCCAGCTGCCCCTGTGAACAGCTCGGGCTTATCCCGAAGCCCGTCAGCATGCGCTCGTCGCCGCCACGTCGCCCTGCAGCTCCAGCACCGCGGTCGCCGGCGTTCTTATCCTCAGCCGCCGTGGTCCATCCTCGAGCGCCTATAAAAGGAGACCCCGAGCCCCTCCGAGCGCTCAAGCGACCTCGTGCCTTCCCCCTAGTTCTCCCCTAGCAGTGGATTGAACGGAGGAGGTCATCTTCCCCATCTCCGGCCGGTTCGGCCGCCGCTACCGTCCGGTGACATTCATCGCAACCAGGCTATCTCCCGCCCATCCAACGCCACCAATCGCTTCCTCTTGTCCTTGCGGAGCTGCCCAGCGCCTCAGCCTCGATCGGGAACCATCGGAGCCCAAAAACCCACTTCACTCCCGTAGCCCCCTCCGCCGCGGAGCTCGCCGCCGGCGACTCCTCCCACCACCGTCGACCCGACGACTACCGAGAGGACCGCCCCGGTCTGGCGGGTCCATCCCTGCTCTCAGGTGCCCTCGAGGAGCCGCCGTTCGTCGCCGGCGATCGCCGGAGCCCCGCTCCCGTTCGGGCAGAGGAGAGGAGGGAGAGGGAAGAATGGTCAAACCTGACCAGTGGGCCCTCTGGACCCACTGTCAGTGACCTAGCCCCGCCACTGCGTGTTTAAGTGGAAGCGTATATCCCCCGAAGTACGTGTCCACTACCCCGAAAGCGTATTCTCACCCGAAACGTTTTCTTTTTCTGGTTTTTATTAAAAACAGAGATTTGACCAAACTTTGACTGGCTATATCTTTTAAAATAAAACTCCAAATGAGTTGACCCTTTTTCCTACCTCTCTCAAATTTCATCTAGTTTATTTTAAGATTTATTTCAAAAATATTTGGGACAACTTTTTGTACTGTGTTTGAAATATTTTGTTATTTGAATATTTTTCAAAATAGGAAAATGGAGAGAGAAGAAAGCTTTCAAAAAGTGCACCCTTTGCATACTCTTGAAGGCAAGCATTCTGAACTCTGGCATAATATTTTTGTGTGGTGTTTTGATGCGGTTACAACACCACTTTGACTTGGAGCATGCGTTATTTCTATGTATCGATCAGTCACACGCGTGAGTGCATATTGGAGATGTTTTGTTGTTAGTAATGGATATGCTGGTGTTAGTGGTCATCCTCGTGAGCTTCTCATGCATACCGGAAGGAAGCTGGGAAAGTCGTGGTCTTGGGTAGACACGAGCTTGTCCCTAGTTCCTCGTTGAGACGAGTATGTCCGGCATGGCATGGTGAGGTTTGATGAGTGGTGAGTATATCTGTTAATGGAAATATATTGGTTATGCTTATCATTCGAAGAATACTTGGACCACCTGAGACAGTCGTAGGTCGAGTCTTGTGTAGTAACTTCCCCTACTTGTTTTGTACTACCACTAGTCCCTGCCGCGGGTAGGGTATGGTTCAGTAAGTTGTCAACCCCTTACCAAAGCACACACCGTACAGAGAGGCCATGGTGGAAGATACCGGGTGCATCCGGTAGGCATGCCACCTGGTCCGGGGGCATGGGTGTTTCCGGTTGGGACCGAGAGGGGGGCACCCCTTAGAGCGCGCGAATATAAATTTGATCCCATGCTACGTCGAGGTTGTAGCCTCCCCACTTAGAGTTTTGCTTGGCAGGTGTCGTGGGTGATTCCAGACCCCGGTGAGTTAAGCTGGTGTGTGCAGGTCAGGCGTGTTTTCAATTAAAAGGCCGTAGGCGGAATTAGTCCCGATGGGCTAAGTAAATCCGTTACTCGTTGGTAAATACTACACCCTCTGCAGAGGATATAATCCTTTCGGATAGCCATGTTCATGGGTAAGGACCACAGTCGGAGATGGGTCTAGTGACGGTTTTCGGATGGAGACACGGTTAAACTGGATCATAGCAACGGTTTTCGGATGGAGACACGGTTAAACTGGATCATAGTAACGGTATTCGGATGGAGACACGGTTAAACTAGAATCTAGTGACGGCCTTCGGATGGAGAAACGGCTAGACTAGATTTTATCTATGACCTGTGACATATGGAGATTATGTTTATTATTATTATGGACTAACCATTTACATTACTTGAATTATTGAGTGTCCCCGAGACGGTTCTACCTCCTGGATATTCACTGTGATTATTCTTATATAAGCCCTTTATGTGGCGTCGCTCAGACGCCCGACTGCGGCATGTTTGTTATTTATTTATCCTTTATAAGCCCTTTATGTGGCGTTGCTCAGACGCCCGACTGCGGCATGTTTGTTATTTATTTATCCTTTATAAGCCCTTTATGTGGCGTCGCTCAGACGCCCGACTGCGGCATGTTTGTTATTTAATTATTCCTTATAAGCTCTTTATGTGGTGTCGCTCAGACGCCCGACTGCGGCATTGTTAATTTATTTGCACCCTTTCGAGGAGTCATTTCAGACACTCGATCTGCGCATGCTATTTCTACTCCCGTATTACATGTTCATATTTTACCTGCATGCGTGCATCACAGCTTTTCGTTCATTTCATGACGGACGTTATCATCATGAATATTTCAGAGCATGATTATCTCTCGTTATATTATACCCGTGTTCTTAATGTTTGCGAGTACATTCAAACATACTCACTGGCTTGTCCCTGGCTATTGTCTTGGCCAGATTCCTTGCGTGGAGAAGAGCGTTGCGATGACAGCCCCGGAACCCATGTAAAGGAGATAGTAGCCTCGCGAAGATAGGAGTTATCCTGGTCAGCTGTTCTTGTGGGAAATGGAGTCCCATAGACGCAGATGTATCACAAACCGCTTCCGCCATCAACCACTAGAAACCCCGTGTTGTACTCCTAGGCCACAATGGTCTTGTACTACATATTTTGTTCTTTTCTTGGAAATTCTTGTATCAAGTTGGTGCCTCATCAGCTAACAGTAATCCTGGGGCTGGTGAGCACAAAGGCCGTTTTCTGGGAAATTAATATCCCGAAAATCCGGTCGTGACAAAGAAGCAGAGCCCAGTGTCCGGTTCAAGCAAAGAAGCATCGGCGAAGAGGAAGAGGAAGAGGGACGAGGACGAAGTCGAGGACGTGGACTCGGACTCCGAGTAGGTGGCAGTGCCGTCGCTCATGCTGGTTCTACTGCAGTGTCAAGCGGACTAGTTGCTTAGTTTATTTTCAAGGGTGTGTTATGCTGAGGCCCCAGCAGAACTATGTTTATGTTCTTTCTCGTTATTTGAACTCTTCAGTACGTACAGTAGTACTAGTACTATGTCTTACTACTGTTCTTCTTGCAGTTGGTACTACTGCTCGTATCTTCGTGTTCCTACTATACTTAATACGTACATACTAGTATAATTTGGGTCAGTCGATTTGTGAAAGAAGTTCGACGAAGCGAAGGAAGAAGACGGCAGAAGAGGTGGAAGAAGCCCTTCTAGCCATCAATGTTGCATCAAATGGCTCAGATGAGTCGACTGACCCAAATTGCTCCTTCAGATTGCAGCATCCATGTGGCATTCAAGGTCTCGAAGGTAGATTCCGCGTCCGCACCCGGTTTGCGGGCTCGACGCGCACGCGACCGGCTTCCGCCGCGACAGCCACCATGCGCACCTCCTCCGCGCGGGCGGAGACGACAATGACACAATAGTTCCTCCTCGCCGGCGTGCTGGAGCACGCGCTCGTCCTCCTCTTCGTACGCTGCGTGCATAGATGCGGCTCCACCAGCTGCTCGCGTGCTTGGCGACACGGCGGTGATGGGCGAGAAATTGTTGGCCGGTGCAGGCGGGCGCCGGCATGCGCAACGGCGGCGCCGGCATATTGATGAGTGCGCGTGTGGGAGCTTACTTTTGTTTTATATATAAGGTTGGTCAAACTTAAAAGAAAACCGTACTAGTACACGTAAACAATAGACTTAGGCAGCGCTTTTATTAGTTAGTACCACAGCCACGATATGGAATCCTGTGCAAGCACGTGAACCGCGGCCGCGCGGTCGATCGAACGGTGTGTCACCGTGTCGCGCTCGAAGGACATCCACCTAACCTTTTTGTGTGTGTGAAAACAATCCTCGAATATTACTAAACTTTTTTTTCCTGTGAAAGTTCTTGACGCTGCAATATTTCCATATATTTGCATTTAGCTCCAGTTCGTGTTTATTTGGATTTGGACGTTTTAGGTGCGCCCTAGTTTTTTTAATACTTATTTTGTGTGTGTGACTGAGAGAGAACGTGTGTATCTGTCCATATTTGTGTTGTGGCGGAAGGGCAATGTGGAGACGGTGTGCGTGTGATACAGACATAGAGAGGTGTGAATGTGCAAATGATCATGCATGAGTGAGACATAGACAGATGCCGATACGTTGTGTATACATGAGAGAACGGTCTTCTAGTTTACTTTGTGTGTGTGTGTGTGTGTGTTTGTGTGTATGTGAGTTTGAGCATGTTGTGAAGTACTATAGACCTTGTATACATCTTGGGATTCAACAATGATTGTAACTATTGAATTGTGTAGACCATTACATTCGAAGTCAATAGCCTAATATATTTATTTCACAATTTCAACAAATGATTAGTTCACTACAAACTAAGAAAACAAATGTGTACTCCCTCCATTTTTATTTAAGTCCGCGTATTAGCATTGGCCAAAGTCAAGTTTTGTAAACTCTCAGAAAGCTTATAACAAAAAATATTAACATATACAATAACAAATAAATACCATTAGATTCATTATTGAATGTACTTTCACATCATACATATTTGTTATGGTAAATGTTTATATTTTTCTATAAACTTGGTCAAACTTTAGGAAGTTTGGCTTCGGTCAAACCTAATATGCAGAGTTTACTACTACTACTCGCTAGTTGCTTACCCGAAACACTCAACACGCCACACGGGGAGTCCAGTGTCACAAAATTTTGAGGTCGGCGGGAAAATCTCCCGCGACCCTGATTCGAGCAGTGGGAAGTTACCATCATAGCCTTCGGAACAGGCCTACGGATGACGCTTGGTAGGGGGCTATTTTTGTAACTTCAGGTTCACCCTACCCAGCCAACCCCACCCCGGCACCCAGAGTAGTACACCTGAATACTCCCCATTTTCTATCCCCACCGCAAAATAGACTTCTCCACGGCACCGCAGCCTTCGTGCTCCTCCCCTTTACATCGGCGCACTCATCCACCGCAGCGCATCTGCCTCATCAACGACCTCATACGCCGCACTGGAGCCAGTCCACCGTCATCGTCGTACACGGAGCCTCTTCCCCGGCATCGTCTTCCACGGTCTCGGATCTGCTTCCTGGAAGCCGACGCCAAGCGCAGAAGTACCACCGTCGTGGACAATGAACTGACTCCCGTTGCCGACCATGACTCACAGAGGTCGCTGCGACCATCGTTCTCCTCCTCGATTGGTAATGTGTGTATTGAATCACTTAGCAGTACATGTGCAGTTCCAATTTTGTTCATACCTACCCTTCAAATTTCCTGGGTGCTATTGTTCCCATAAAAGTAATTGGTTATAGCCTCCATTGTCCAACAGAATATCAACTTGTAATTGTGCGTCGCTCCTGTATCGCGCTGTGCTTGGGTAGGTTTTTCATCTGCACCCAGTTGTGTAGCAAATGATGGAAAGGTTTTTAGAACTATCAAGATGCATTTGTATGAGTAGTTTATCTTGTGGGAGAAAAGGATGAATGAGGGAAGGCCTTATTTGCAAATCTAGAGATGGGTATGGGTATCTTTTTGCAAAATTCCCATTTGTTTCCTTCCTATCTGTCAGATATAAATCGGACGGCCTGTATTGCAAGAAAAAAAGCATAGAGAAAAAAAGTAGACAGTAAAGGAAGTAGAGATAAATATTAAATATTAAATATAAAATAAATATAACAGTAGAGAAGAGAGTAGAGATAGCAGAGACGTCGGGAAAGGATAGCGCGCGCGCGGGAAAAAGCGGCCGGGCGTGCGCTAGTTTTGGCGCGCGGCGTCCGGCGTGCTTTATAAAATCCAATGCCCTCCCATCGCTCTGTGCCTTACCACCGCTCTCTCCCCGCTCTGTGCCTCGCCGCCGCCGCGCCACCATGCCGCCGCGTCGCCGGGAAACTTGGGGATACCGCGGCGTCCGCGCGCGCCCCTCCGGCGGCTTCTCCGCCGAGATCCGGTTCCGCGGGATGCGCCTCAGCCTCGGCAATTTCAACACTGCCAACGAGGCCGCCCGCGCGTACGACATGGCGGTGTGGCGCCTCCGGGGGCCTCATAGAACATTGAACTTCCACAACATGCCGACACGGGAGCGGGCGCAGGAGCTCGCGCCTCTGCCGCGGCTTAGCACCGACGAGGATCGTCGCGACAACCGGAGGCGGGAGCACCGTCTCGGCATCGCTGAGATGGACGAGGAAGCCATGGCGCTGTGGCGCCAACACTTCCCGCAGGACAGGATCAAAGAGCGCGAGTTCTACGCGCAAAGGAGGGCGGAGAGGGATAAGAGGAGGGCGGAGCGAGCCGCCTATCGCGAGGACAAGCGTAGGCGAAAAGCGGACGCTCAATTCAACATGAGGCTAGGAGCAACGTCGCCCTGGGAATCCGAAGACGATTGGTATCTTCACGCCTACAGTCAGGCGTCGGAGGAGGACATCACCGAGGAGGAGTCGGATGACGAGGAGTACTTGAATTATCTTTTTTTATCTATCTATGCTGAGAACTCTCCTCTACTCTCTAGTATCTACTTCTCGATCTCAGCACTGTAAGCGCTTTTTTAAAGCCCAGCGCATTGCGATTCTGTTGGAGATGCTCTAACATGGCAGACGAGTGCTTTAATGTTGCCCACAAGATGCGCGAGTATTACTAGTAGTATATTTTTCTTGCCATGTTGAGATTTTAAAACCACGAGTGCGAACATGCAGAGGAGCAATGAAGACCAAACACGGGATATTCGGGACATCTTCAAGGAGCGTGGCAAGTTAAAGAGGAGCTGCACCGAACCTGTAAAACGAGCTTTGGTAAGTAACACCCTTTCAATTACTTTCGTGTAGCCTCGTGTTCTTCGATGTGTATATGTTGTAGTTTCTGTTTCTCTTAAGCGTGGTGTTCTTCGATGTGTAATAAGAGGAGTCTTAATCGTCCTAATGCTTTCATTTTTAGCTTCATGTAGGAAGTGGGTGTTCTCACCTTGTAGTCTGTTTTTATTTTATTTTTCCTTTTGAATTCACTTCTCCGGGTTATGTTTATCTGGCTTACTAAATGGATCTAGGTTGCTCTGAGTATTGATCTAAAAAAGAATTAACTTTATGTCAGGATGCAGTTCCTGCAAGGAGGGAAGTATGGTCAACCTCGAGATCATGTTTCCAAAATGAGGCTGGATTACACACAAGGTGCCAGTTCCCTAATGATGTTGGATTAGACACAAGGTGCAAATTCCCAGATGATGCTGGTTTACACACAAGCCAGGTGGAGTCGTCAGTTGTTCATGTCCTCCTGGCATTAGTAAAGGCTGAAAGAAAGCGTGCAGCAGCCCTTGAGAATGTAGCTAAGTTCCTGAAGAAGCGAAAAGAGCAATCAGATGGTCTCTTCACCCAAGCCAAAGAAGAGATGGAAGAAGCCAGAAATAAGCTAGCAGACGCAGAGCAGGCTAGGCGTCTCCTGCTATCTAAAACTGTTGTCAATACAAAATTTCCTTCATAATAGCTAGGTTCAAATGTTTATCCAGTCAGCATGCCTGTTGTGATGTCCGTGCATCTACTGATGTGGCACAAAATGTTTTTTTTCGGGTCATGTAATAACAACAATTACTTTCCAAACAATAACAGACGAAGCATTGGACATGGAATAATTCACGCGCAAGCCCGACATTCCAAGTTCAACTTCCACATCAAACTCATGTTCACAGATATCTGCACATTCATACATAATGTCCACAACCATGATTCACTTCAAAGCCAAAAACATGTGAGGAGAGTTATAAATAAATAAAATCCTCTACTAGTTCCTGCTACCAGTGCGAGCACAACAAGTCAAGACCATGCGTAAATTAATTATATTTAGTCATTTTTTGTGTTCTAAAATGCCTGCCGGCTCACGGAAGGACGTGTTGCCGGCACACGCGCGGATTCAATGAAGGCAGGCGGGGCAGTCTTAAGCTGGTTGCAAGCGGCGAGGAGGCGTGCTCAGCCGGGCCTGCAGCGAGTGCGGCCCTCTTGGCCGGCGCGCCGGTTCAATGCCTGCGCTATGAGAGGTCGCGTCCGTGTCAGAGCAATCACTCCCTCTAGTACTTTTTTGTTTGGGTATAACAAAATCTCGTTTTCCATTCACATTTTACAAGTAAAATTCGTGGACAAACTTTGACCCAAAGTATGATGGGGACTAGTAAACCAGAATGGAGGTAGTAGTTTTTTTAATCAAAGAAGGGTTTCCCCTTCCGATTTTGACTACTGAAAACCGGCATCTAAATCTAAACCATGGTATTTGCCCTAGAACTACCAGGTTCAACATCTCGCAACATAAACCCATACAACCTCCATCGCAAAAAAAAACCATACAACCATACGCCAAGGAGGTACGTAGTACTATGAATTCCATTTTCGCTCCATACCAATCGTTCTAAAAACTACTTACTACTTATAACGCGCCATTGAAAATCGGCACTCTTAACCCCGCTAAAAAAACGATATTTTAAATGTGGCTACTCGATCTGTGGCAACTGGCGAGCCACCGCGCTCCAAGTCGTTCACCTGTGGTCCCGACCATCTACTCCTACGGATCAAATTATCACGCGAGGTGACTATTCCTACAAAGGTGCTCCACCACGTACCCGGTACCCGCGAATGCAGCAATCGTGCAACTAGGGTTTTAGGTTTTATTTGTTAACGTCGCCTTTACGTAACACTCATGTGTGCGAGACAGCGAGAGGCCGACTGCGTACGTGCGCCTCTTCTCTTCGTATATGTACTCCACCATTTGTCTGGTGTCCAAAAAATTATAATAACTACTAGCAATGTGCCAATGCGTTGCCACATGATCAAAGTAGATTAATACATATTCACCGATTTGATAGAAAAAATAGTCTAGTTTTGAAATACGTATATCACTAAAAATATGTTATGTTTCACTCAAAATATATTCCTTTGGCGGTTTTGATGAGATAAGGGAGGAATGTTGTTGGTTTCAAGATTTGATAAGTGGTATATGTCTAATTTCTACTCTTACTAGCAAGATGCCCGTGCGTTGCATGGAACATCAAGATCTTGTGGGAGAAAAGGATGAACGAGGGAAGGCCTTATCTGCAAATGTGGTGAAGAGTGCGGGTAAATTGCCATATTTTCCTTCCTATCCATCAGATATAAATCGGACGACCTACATTGCAGGATGGCAGGCCCACCATCATCACCAGCTCTATTTTTTATCCCTACTCTTATAAAAAGCATTGTCGGTGATGATCGTGTGCCTGCCATCCTGCAATATAGGCCGTCCGATCTATATCTGACGGATAGGAAGGAAACTATGGCAATTTTGCAAAAAGATACCCACACCCCTCTCCACATTTGCAAATAAGGCCTTCCCTCGTTCATCCTTTTCCCCCACAAGATAAACTACTCATACAAATGCATCTTGATGTTCCGTGCAACGCAAGGGCATCTTGCTAGTTGTTGCAAAAAGCCCATGTGTGTGTGAGAGAGAGGGAGAGTGGAGGAGGACGGAGTGCATGTGTGAGAAAGACACAAGGAGTGTGTGTGCGATAGGTATCAGCTTAAAATGAGGCCATAGTGTGTGTGTGTGTGCACGCTCGAGAGGGCGTGTCTCAAGAAGGGAAGAAAAATCTACATAGATACAAGGAGCGGGAGAGAGACATGTATGCGATGGTGGAAGCACGAGTGTGCGGCTGTATAAACCTATCTAGAGGCTAGCTAGTCGATAAATGTTTGTGAGAGAAATACGAGTCGGGGTGCGAAAGCGAGAGTTTTGTGTGTGTGAGAGAGAGACGGTAGTCGGGAAGGGGAGTGGAAGCAGGAGTTGTGTGTGTGTGTATGTGTGAGAGAGAGAGGAGACGGTAGTCGGGGTTGTCTGATCGGTAAACAAATGAATAATGTTAGTCTGGGATGGAGACGAAAAGGAGACCGCAACAAATGTTGTGTCTACAGTAGAGAGAGAGAGTAATTTTAGTGGTATGAGTCATATGTAGAGACATATAGGGTGTGTGAGAGAATCCCATAGAGAGAAAGACAAAGTGAAAGACGAGTGGAGACTGTGTGTGTGGCGGTGAAAAAGAAAGCTTAGGTACCGAGTGATACCAGAGAACAGGAGAGACGTGAGAGATAATGAAAACCGTGTATTGTATAATGATAGGGAGAGTGTGACACTTCTCAAGGGAGACGTCGAGAGACCATGTTTGCAAGGATAGGAGAAACATGAAGTGAGCGTGGGGGTGAGCTGGAGAAAAGAGAGTGATAGCTACCTGAAGGAGCATGCATGCGAGAGAGATGGGCGTGAAAGGAGTGAACAAAAAAGGGATTCAAAAATTTGAATTCGAGATGATCATACATGTAATCCATACTCGAACCAAAATTGATCTATCAAACATGCATACTCATATGAATTCACGCACATCTATGTTATTTAATATGTAGATATTACTGATCCATACATTTCAGTAGAACATAATTTGGTTAAATTTTTTCGAATTCAACCTTAAGATTTCGAGATCGTTGTATTTGTAAATCATATTATACATATAAAGGAGCAGAATTCTTTGTTCTGCTTTTCAAAGTATATATAAAAAAATGATGTATATAGAATGTAATTCCAATTGAAAATGGATCCCGCCCGAAAAAAATAGAATACAAACGGGATTCGAATTGAGTTGGCACGGTAAACGTGCACTCTGCAAAATTTGAACGAAGCGGCGAAAGTCGCAATAACCGCCCGAAACCAAAATATGCGAGATGGAAATCACTGCTGCCTATCCCTGCCAAGCAAAGCCTATCTGCTGGATTTCTATAGGTTTCGATAGGGGTAGGTTTGTAATTTCACCCAAACGTGACGTAACCGCCTCTCACCCGGATTCATACATGGTGGGCGCCAAAACACAATGTGTCCTCGGCCGAAATCGACTCCCTCCCCGATTCATATTCATACACGGTGGGCGCCAAAAACAAACTCTTGTCGTCAAATATTCGGTGTATGCGAGATTACCGTCCTATCCCCAACCGACTAATGTTGCTGTGATGTAGTAGAAATTTGAAACGGGGGCTAAGTTTGTAAACTTCCTCGCATTTGAGACAAGCGCACCCTGAATACATGGTTCCCCCCTTCCTCTCTACCTCCCTTTTCCCCATTCGTACTCCGTGGGCGCCAAAACACCCTCTCCACCCGACCCTCCTCCGTCCGCTGCCGTCCGCCACCCCGTCCACCGCCGTCATCCGCCACCATGCCGGAGCTGATACCCCGACGCCGCCGTCCATTACAAGAGATAAACCTCTATTATCCACGGCTTCGGACCGGGATCCTTGCATCCCGTCCTCTCGCTTCATCCCCGCCGTCGTCGACGCCGCTCCTACGACCGTCTCGTCCACCTCGCCCCGCCGCCACCGACTACCCTCCTAGATCTGCTTCCACACCGTCGATAGCCATCTCTACCGCAGCACCGTCAAATTCTCAGCAGATGCGTACACAGCGCCGCACCAGAGGCGGTACTCTTCCGTATCTGCTCAACTTATTTATCGCAGCAAGAAAATAGATCGCCACTGCTTTACTCTGATTTCTTGTCTTGGTTGCGAAGTTGCCTTTGTCCGGTTTGCACCTTCAGATCCGCCATGGCACACTCAACACTATACTCCCAATGCTTATGGTTTTCCCCTTTTATATTCCACACTAGTTAAATCATAGTAGACTAAATTTCAAAATTGGGTCAGTCGATTTTTCAGAGCTCGCCGGAGTTCGCTGGTGTGATCGATGGGGATCGGGTGGTTGTGGGGCCTCGCCGAACAAAGAAAAATCAACACGGGTGGGGGTTGGGGCGGGGGTGGGGCTGGGGGTGGCGGAGGAACACAGGCGATGGGGGCCGGTGGTCCGGCCGGCGGCCCGTGCGGTGTTCTGTATGGGAAGAATCAGAGACGAGGAAGAAGAAGGGTTAGGAGACGTAGGATCTTCATCCAACCACCGGAAATGGTCGAGAGACAGCTGGGAGTTGCATTCTTAATGCGCTCTGGTTCATCATGTGTGGGCACTGCGCAACCAACATTTTATTATCCAAAATCTCCTTGCTCTTCTTTACCATGTTCCTGTTCCGTTCTTCTTTAATATGTACTCTCTCCGTTCCTAAATACAAGTCTTTGTATAGATTCTACCATGGACTACATATGGAGCAAAATGAGTGAATCTACACTATAAAATGTATCTGGATACATCTGTATGTGATCCATAGTGGAAATCTCTACCAAGACTTATATTTTGGAACGGAGGGAGTATGATAGTAGTACAGTATGTTCCTTGTACTGAAGATGAGCAGGGACATTTGCAGTGTAGAGGTCTATATGGTCGGTTGTGATGGACACTTTGAGCCTCTTTGATTCATAGGATCTTGTAAACATAGGAATAGGATTTGTAGTGGCCTGCCCACTTGAATCCTATAAGAATAGCAAGGAAATGCGGGGAGCTGTGTCCCCTTTGAGAGTTACACTGATATTAACAGTACCGCACCTTCACTTTGATGGCAAGTCTATAAGCGACTTTCCGGTGAAGTCTCCTGTGCTAAATTTAGAAGACATTGAATGGAAAAACCTTGTTATGCACTGGTCTCGTTCCCAGGATGAGGTATTGTCTATGAAATCACATGACAATTTGAACTTCTACTTTTCCGCATGTGCCTTATGGATCTTTTTTGCAGGAAATCTGCTCGAAGAAGAATTCCGGTTTGGCAAGAACGACAGGATATCGCAAATATGTTGCCCGCTGCTTTGCTCTTGTTAGTACCTGTTGTCCTGTATCACTGTACTTGCATACATACCTGGTTCATTATGTGACAGCAGTATGCATGATAGCTTGCTTATCCATTGTTCGCTCCAAATTATCTGATCTGTATGAATGGTTACATTAGTGTAGAATATATCCAATGCCAATGTTTTTTAGCTCTGCATTGTTCTTGTAAGTACATGCTGTCCTTTATCAGTGTACTTATAATGACAGGTAGTTGTTCATGTACCATCACTCTGCAACTTATTTTCCTTTGCCCTCCATTTTCTACACATCAGATCTATATTTCCCTTACCATAAGGTTGGTACTGAAGAAGTTTAGCTGTGCATTGCTCTTGGCTGTACCTTTTGCCTGTATCGCTGCACTTACATTTATAGCTACTTGGTTATGTAGTATCACTCTTCATCTTATCTAAAATATTCTCCATTTTTTGTATATTATCACATCTATATTTACTCTTAACAAAATGTAGAATAAAGGCAATGCTTTTGAAGAAGATTCTGTGGTAAACTTCTTGAATTGCCCCCCCCCATCAGCATGGACAAGGCCTTTATAGAGCCTGCCTTCACCAATAATGTAAGTTTGTCCATCTCAAGCCTTCAAACTTTGTTATATATATTTGGTTAGGCATGACTACAACAGCTGTTTATTTTTGGTGTTTGCATCAAATTGCTTGTTTAAAGTTTATTATGTAGTTCATAAACAAAAGTTTGTCCTTTCTCAATTTAAGTTTTCAGTTGTACAACCAAGTTCCTTCTTCATACCATGTAAATTAAACTATATAGAGCAAGTGATCTTATTTTGCACTGCATGTATGCTTCTGTTCTTCATCCGTAATCCAGTGGTTTGGT
The DNA here is from genome assembly GCF_018294505.1 of Triticum aestivum. Lineage (NCBI taxonomy): Eukaryota > Viridiplantae > Streptophyta > Magnoliopsida > Poales > Poaceae > Triticum > Triticum aestivum. Next base: position 247,631,829 of record NC_057805.1, read on the forward strand.
GAACCTACCCACTACAGCACAATGTCATATTCTGCAATGTCTTAACTATGAACAATGTCATATCATTCTACTATTATTTAAACCGTCTCTTTATTTGCCAATCTGAAATGGTATAAATTGACAGCACACTATCCATTGATACTTATGAGTTCTTGATCTGTAATCCAGTGGTGTCGTGAAGCTGCCAACTCCTTCACAATGTCATTTCCTGCCATGTCTTGACCTGAACAATACCATATTGTGTTAATGCAATTTTAAACTGTGTCACTTTATTCGTCAGTAAGAATGTGATGAATTGTAAGCACTGATACTTTTATGTGCAAAACCTGCCATCTGTCTGCTTGTTTATCTTTCAGAGTGAGGAAGATATAAGTGTTGAACAAGCGCAGTCTCATCATCTTGCTCAGCTGCTTGCGCTGCAGCTCCCCAGCAGGGCTAATCTTTCTTGAACTCTATTGAAGTGCTGTCGGTTTTGTATATTATTTTGTCGGCATGTTTATTTGCACTGGTCGCGATCTTTGATGCCCAGTGTATATAATCTACTGTCTGCTTGTGCTTTATTATCATAGTGGCGAACTTTGATGCCCAGTGGATGTAATATGCCGTAATTTCTTTACTGTATAGTCTAGGTTTTTTCTTATTCACGATGCTGCAGTTATTTTACTGTATATATCCTGTCTTCGCAGTAAACCGGCCAAACCGTAAAATTACGGCACATAATTGGGCCGTCATGCAATCACGATGTAGGTTGGGCCTGAAACGTGCTGAACAGCTCACGGGCCGGCAGCAGCCCGAAATGAACTTCGACCCATGATTGTGCGAATCAAATCACGGGCTTTTAACAGGCCAAAATTGTCTCGGTCCTTGTTTGGCCCAATCAGATATCGGCTGCGAGCAGGCCGGATGCAAACCGGGCCGTAGTTAGGCCCAACTATATGACGGGCTTTTAACAGGCCGAAATTAATATAGGGCCAAAATGTTAAACGGGCCCTTAACAGGCCAAAACTAATATCAGGCCGAATTACTAAGTGGGCCTTTAGCAAGTGGGCCCAAAAGCATAGTGTCCAGTTGACGGGCCGAATCTGATATGGGCCATAATTGAGCCCAAAGCCTCTTAAAGGGTCGGACCTGATCTGGGCCGTAATTTGGCCCAGAACGTGGTAGGCTTTTAATGGGCCGGATCTCATATGGGCCACTATTAGGCCCGGAGCGTGGCAGGCCATTAATGGACCGGATCAAATATGGGCCGGCATTTGGCCCAAAACATGGCAGCCAGTTAATGGGCCGGCCTACTAGGGTCCTCAAAATCTTGTGGGCCTACAGCTGGGCCGGCCCATTAATGTCGGCGAAATCTCGTGGGCCTTTAGCTGGGTCGGCCCATTATGATACGCAAGAATCTTGTGGGCCTTTACCTAGGCCGGTCCATTATGGCACACAAAAATCTTGTGGGCCTTTACCTGGGCCGGCCCATTATGGCCTACAAAATCTTGTCGGCCTTTAGCTGGGCCAGCCCATTATGGTCCGCAAAATCTCGTGGGCCTTTAGCTGGGCCGGCCCATTATGGTCCGCAAAATCTTGTGGGCCTTCAGTTGAGCCGGCCCATTTAAACTTGATGGGCTGGTCCACGTGTCAACATATCATAGGCGCGTCTCGCCCATTCGATGAGTGACACCTGTGCCAACGCGGAACTGACACGTGTCTCCTCCAGCCAATGATGATTTTACACGTGGAAAATCGCCATTGGTCGGGGTTGTTAACGGGTTATCGGAACCAAAACCCGACCCGATAGCTTAACGGCGTGCCGTTACGGTGGATGCCACGTGTCAGTCACCCTTGACGAAAGCACTTCTGTGACGCGTGATTTATCGTCATGGAAGTGGACACTTCCGTGATGATAATTTTGGTAATGTCATGGAACACTTCTACGACAGCATAGGTATGACTATCTTGATTCTGTCATAAATTTGTCATGGATGTACATGCATGACAAAAAACGCGACCTACTGTGACAAACACGTATCATCACGGAAGTGTATTTTGTTTGTAGAGCTACCGAGCCATGGTACCTCTCGTCACCACATAGCATCATGATCTCTAGATCAAAAGGACTCTGGCTCGGGTTGAAGCCCTCCCCTTTCTTCTTCTTCCCAACGTCTCTGTACCTCACGAGCTTGTTGTGGGAGGAGATGTTGGTGAAGCTCTCTGGATGATCAAGGTCATCCTCAGAGAATGCCTTGGCCTTGTTGTACGGGGCACTATGGGCCATGGCGTAGAGGTCGTACAGCGGTGGCACATCCTTCTTGTTGTGTTTCGCCTAAAAGGGAGGAACAACATATTAGTTAAGGGTTGAAGCTAGCATGAAGAATGAAATTGCATGAATCGTTAAGGGCTCAAACCACATACCCAGTGATCCCCGTACTCAAACATGTTGGAGCTCCCTTGATGGTGTGGCACTCCTTGCATTTGGGCACGCTTAGCCCTGGCCTTGTTGTGGACGGCTAGCCATTGGGGAGAGCACCACTCATCCACCATCGCCTCCCAATAGTCCATCATATCCGCACACCATCTCGGGGGCACCTAAGTTAGGCAAAGAGAAATTTCAGCGCTACGCCTATGAATGAAATCAAGGAAACTAAGTACAAGGCCTTAAGAATAGGTAATTACCTTAATGTACTTCTCCTTACTCAGATACTTGCCGTGGCACTTCTTCTTGGCCCTCCTAATGTTAGTCGAGGCGTAGTAGTCTCGAACAGCCTGCGCCCTAGCCTCGTGCCATAAGTTCTGAAGTAGGCGCTTGCACTCGACTTCGAGAACCCTAGCCGCCTTCGCCTTGTGTTCCTCAGAACACCTGTAGAAGGTCTACAATCGAACAAGACAACACTGATTAGTACAATCACTAGGTAATGTTGATTTTTAATTCTGTAAAGGAGAAATTACGTAAAACCCCCGCCTCACAATGTCGGCCACCGTCTCGCACAAGACACAATCGACCCTCTCCTTCGGTCGGGCCCAGGCAGCCACGTACAGCTTCCCGCTCGGTGCTAGCTGTGGAACCTGACCCCCACAGGGCAACGTGACCCACCCCGGGAAATGGTGCCGGCAAAGCACGGACCTGGTTGGGCCTACGGACACCAACGGCGTGTATCCAAGCCCTGCAGTATGACAAGGCCAACACATTAGATACCAACTTAAGAAACATGAAGCACAAAGGTTAAAAAAGAGTAAATGCACTTACTTCTCCCCGTTAGGCTGAATCAACCACCTTTGATTGCGGGTCGCCGGCACGGCCGGAAGCTTCGTACCACCACGCTGGTAGACCTTCTTGCCCAGCTCAACTAGCTCGCCCTCGCTAAAACTATCGTCAGACCAGGTCTCCTCGCCATCAGCATGGCCAGTAGTCTCCAGAGTCACGTGGGACGAAGACTCTGGGACCGGAGTCTCGTGGGATGATTACTCTAGGTCACGATTCTCGTCGGACGAAGGCTCGGCGACCCGAGGCTCATCGGCCCGAGGGTCGTGGACCGGAGTCCGAGATGGGTCCAAGTCTGACGGGTCCACCTGAGATGGAGCACTGCGGTGGTCCGGAGAATCAGCCGGGGGTGGCGGCAAGGACAGCGTAGCAGCCTTCCTATCTCTCTGTTCGCCACGTCCACCTCTAGCTCCACCCCTCTTCGTCTTCCCCCGACCTCTCCCGGCGGAAGAAGAAGCGCCCGCCGGTGTCTGCATGTTGTCTACCAGCACTCTCCGAAGGTGCTGGGGTGGAATAACATCACCCCTCCTAGCATGCGCCGAGGAAGGAGGATCGGAGCGCTCTCGACCCGCGCCCACCATCTGTCAACACCTGCAATGACAATGAGTAAACGAAATTAGTACAACATAAGCATAATAAAAAATTTGGTGGGTGACAACAACACCTAAAAAATTAACTAACTAATTAACTATGTAACTAACCTAAAAAATAACTAACTAACTAATTAAAGGCTTTTTCTTTAGGCCATAAATGGTCTTTAATAGGTTAAAATTATTTTAGTGTTTCAAAAATATTTGAGAAAATTTAGGGAAGCTCATTGGACATATATTGTCCATATATAAGAGTTTCAACACACGGTCATGTTCAAAATATTGGTCAAATCCATCAAAAATCCTTTTCTAATATTTCAAGCTTTTGGAATATTTACAAAGGAAATATTATCTATAAATTCCAAGAAAATTCTAGCATGTAAAAATGCCATATTTGGTCATCTTGCCAAGTATCATCTCTTGGAGAACAAGATGACATCACCAAAACCCCTCAAAACCATTTATGTCTCTTGCCAAGCATGTCCAAATGCTCTCAAACTTGGTACACATGCTCAAATGGTCTGATTATTCAGCTAGACCAAATGTTATTTTTGACCCAAAACCCTCTCTGTCCAGATCCAAGTTTGACCAACTTTACATTGCCATCTGTCTCCTTTTGATCTCAATTTTTCTGGAGATGCGACAACTCAAATGATGACCCTACACCAAGTGGTGCATCAAGGACAATAGATTTGCATGACTAAATCTTGGAAAACCCATTTTTGTTGATTACTAGGGTTTGCCAAAGTTGCAGTGTCAACTTTTTTCAAATGAGCTCAAACTTGGTGGTAAACCTTAGATCTATCTACTATTTGATCCTGTTAAATCTCATGGCAAGGAGTTTTCATTTACTTGCCGAAAACATCATCAAACACCTTCTGTAATTTTCCCAAAACCACTATTTTTCCTCTTCCACTGTTCTCCATGAGCTCAAATTTTTACCACAGCTGACCCTAGTCATCTTCTACCTCCAGTAATTCTTGCAAGGTCATGGACCAATAATTGGTGGGTGAAAACCCCACTTTCTCTCTCTGGACAACACTGTTTTCTCTCTCTCTCTACCCCTCTCTCGCTCCAGAGGTCTCCTAGAGCATCCAATACCATTTATCACTTGTTTATAATCCCCTAGAGCTTCTGGCCACAAGTGGTCACGCTCATTGCACCCAGGGCATGCCATGGCATGCCACTGGCACGCTTTGGAGCACGCTCCAGTGCACCCATGCATTGTCTCCTCAGGTTGCCTCGACGTCCTCTACACACCCAGATGTTGGGCCCTTCCTCCCTCGGCCTCCTCTTCCCCCTTTCGAGATCACCCGAGCGCCGCCCGAGCTCACCAGTCGCTGCACTCGTGCGGGACCTCCTCGAGCTCGCTCTGCTTCATCTCTCCCCTGCCTGAACCCTACTCCATCCCCACCAACGCCACAGAGGGATCCAGGACCCCTCCCCCGACCGCCATGGCGATTTCCGCAGGCACACATGAGCTCGGCTCATGGTGAAATCTCCTTTTTTTGACTATGTACAATAGGGTAAAACACCGCCTACTAACTAATTAACTAACTAACTAAGTAATTAACCTAAAAAATAACTAACTAACTAATTAACATAAAAACAACAAGAAAAAAAGAAAGAACAAAGGGAAGAAACCTCACCTGCAGGGGGCAGAGCGGCGGGCGGCGGGGGGCGGACCGGCAACGGGCGGCGGGGCGGCGGGGACGTCGGGGGCGGTGGTGGTCAGGGGCGGTGGGGGTCGGGGGCGTCGGGGGCAGTGGTGGGCGGGGGCGGTGGGGGTCGGCGGCGGAGGCGGCGGGCACGGGGACGGCGGGCATAGAGGCGGCGCGGGTGAGGTGAGGAAGAGAGAGAGAGGGGTGGGGCGCGGGGCCGACGATTTTTAGTTAGATTTAATTTCTTTGTCGTCTCCTAGCAGACGGAAAAGAGCGTACCTAGTGGGGCGGGGTTGGGAGGAAACGGCTGTTAGGTTGGCTATTCTATTTGCCGTCAGCTGAAGACAAAATTAGACAGAAAACACGATGGTGACGGACCACTCTACCTCCGTCCTAGTTTATTGCTCCCCGTCGTAATATGTGCCAAATTTAGACCATAAATTTGACTAACAAAAGGTTCATGCATGTCACCAAAACTATATCATTGAAACTATGTTCAAATACAAATCAAACGATATAATTTTTATTGACATGCACTAACATTTTCCCAATTAAATCTTTGGTCAAAATTTAGCACAAATTATAAATGGGACTAATAAACCAGGAGCTAGGTATTACACCAGGACGAAGACAGTGATACTACATATAACTAACGCCAAATAAGAGCAAGGGATCACACATGTCATTTATGACTGGCATAAAAATGCCATACATTAATAAAACATTAAGGCCATGAGGCGATACAGTGCTAGTTACAGGGGCAATAAGAAACATGCATCCATCGACGACGTCCACCTCCTCGACTCAGAGCGCCGTCCCACCGAACACCGGCTAAGTAGCAGCGGCTTTTGTTTCCAGTTCGACGTGCTTCTAATCAATGGCGTCCAAAGATTCCAGGCGATGGAAGAAGGCCAACGTCTTTCTGTCCTTGTTGGCCTTGTAGTGGCCTATGTATATGATTTCCTCGTAGACGTGGATGTGCAGGTCGACGGTTTCTTGCATATTGAGGCGTTGCGTGGCGAGCGCGGCCTCGAGGTGCACATTCTTCGTCGCGACCTCCCGCAGCTGCAGGGTCACCAGTGCTTCAAAGAGTTCATCAACTTGGAGGCCGATGAGGGTGGCGGGCAATGAGGAGCCTGGGCGCACGGGCTGGAGCAGTATGGCAAGGTCATCCACGCACTTCTTGACGGCAGTGAACTTGCGGATGGAGTCGACCATCATCTGGCACATGCGAGAGGCGAAGCCGGCGTCAACAAGGGTTATGACACTGGCGGTCGCCAGCACCATCTGGAAACGCTGCGCGGTGCGGGGCCGCATGCCGACGTCTTGGACGTTCCAAAATAGCTGACTACCACTCGCGTCTATCGACGCCATGGGTGCTTGTGGCTTCTGTTCACTTGGTCTTTGTCTTGGATTGGAGTAGGCAGTGTTGCGCAAAGACTAGGAGTAGATGGATTGGAGTGGTGGGGCGCCTTTATATGAGAGTCCAAACTGCGTTGCATTCACATCGTGCTGGCTCCATTCGGCTTCTCCAATTACTTGCCTCTGCATGCTAATTGAATGCGGAGGCATCATTGACCGTTCGACGTTTCGGGAACCGCTACCCTCTGCCTCACTGGCATTCAAGCCGTATCAACGTAAATGCACGTCAAAAAGAGACTAGTCAATAGTAGTATACTCCATATTGTGCAGCGCGACCAGGGCGGAGAGGAAAACGAGAGAACTATGCATTTATTTACAGTGTAGATTCACTCATTTTGCTCCATATGTACTCATTTACGGTGTAGTCACTTGTTGAAATCTCTAGAAACGCAAATATTTAGGAACGGAGGGAGTAGTCCACCCTTTCCGTTTACAGGGCTATACTATTAAGAGCAAGTACAATAGTGGGCTTATAGCCTGCTTACATGGCAATTTTGTCTATGTGGAGGAGAGAGACATAAAAAAGTAAGACTAGCCACAGTGGGAGTAACTTTAGTAGTAACATCGAGTCCACCTCAACAAATTTGCTTATGTGGCAATGAGTTAATGAGGAGAGAGGTAGTTTGAGTAACTTAGCTAGTTACTATCACATGCACCAATGCAATATGAGTCTATAACCTAATAAATGAAGATTTGCCTGACACCACCTTAGTATGTTACTACCCACTATGAAGATAGTAACATAGTCTAGGGATATGTCTATGTTACCAGTGTATGTTACTCTCCATTGTGGCTAGTCTAATCTCATGCAAGAGCCTGGCTATATGCGTTCTCCAAGGCAGATGCAATAAATGTGACGAAAGAAATAGAGAGAAGATGAGAGGCTAAGCTTGTTGTATATGTGTTGGCTATAAATTATATGGCGACACTAGCAATCGCCACAATAATCGTAAGATCTGCATCCGACGGTGGCACCTATTGGACGCAAACAGCAGTAGAAAGAATTGCCACAAAACTACCGCACCATGCCCCACCCCTACACAAAGACTGCCACGCAAGCGTTCGCAACTGCCACGTTCGGGTTGGGCTTGGCTCTTTGCCTCTTCGAGAAGACGAACAATGATGTTACTACTTCTACATTATCGAATCAACTGCTGCATGTCCGTCCACCGGGTGCGGGAGGGATAGCTTGTTGTAGTAAGCAAAAGCATGTCCTCGTCTGCGAGCCACCGTGCGCATGGGCGAGGGAGAGGGCATACTAGTAGTAAATTCAAGCTTCTCTTCGTTGTACGAGTTGACGCTACACATCACAGCACTGGCCCCGCATGCTTGCCTCTAAACTTGGCTAAAAGACCCGCCGTGTACAATATATTTGCTACAACCTCGAAAATTTAACCCACCACAAATTAAAAATATATATTCCTGACTTGACCAGATCAGCGTGCAAACTACAATCACCAGGATGACAGGTAGGTCTAGAAGATTATTTTAATCCAAAAATGCTTCGAGATGGCCTCATAGCCTGGAGCCGACTCCAACGATTTTAAGCTTAGAGGCACGGTACACGCTATCTAAGACTATGTCACTATATTACCTCCCCTACACATGAAACTGCCACACGAGCGTTCGGGTTGCGCTTGGCTCTTCGCCTCTTCGGGAAGTCGAACAATGATGGTACTACTATAGTGGAGTACTACTAGTACTATGCTTCTGGCCATCTGTCACCAAATGAATTGTTGCATGTCCACGGCGTGTGGGAGGGAGAGCATGTAGCGAAAGCTTCACCTAGTCCTACGAGCCACCACGCTCATGGGCGAGGGAGAGGTCATTGTAATCAAACATCTCCTTGTTGTATGAGTTGATGCGACTGAAAGGATCGGGAAGAGGTGTCCAGAGGGGGGTCATTAGACCCTCAACAAAGAAAAGTAGTAGTTTTTAAGTTCTTAAGTTAAGGTGGAGTTTTAGCACAAGTTTAAACATTCACAATACATTTCAAGCAAGCATGGCAAGAGTATATGAGGAGCGGAAAGTAAACCATGCAAGTTGCAAGAAAGTAAAGGGATGGGATTGGAGTGTGCAAACGCAATTGGAGACACGGAGATTTTTTGCGTGGTTCTGATAGGTGGTGCTATCGTACATCCACGTAGATGGAGACTTCAACCCACGAAGGGTAACGGTTGCGCGAGTCCATGGAGGGCTCCACCCACGAAGGGTCCATGTAAACAACCTTGTCTATCCCACCATGGCCATCGCCCACGAAGGACGTGCCTCACTTGGGTAGATCTTCACGAAGTAGGCGATCTACTTGCCCTTACAAACTCCTTGGTTCAACTCCACAATCTTGACGGAGGCTCCCAAGTGACACCTAACCAATCTAGGAGACACCACTCTCAAAAAGGTAATAGATGGTGTGTTGATGATGAACTCCTTGCTCTTGTGCTTCAAATGATATTCTCCCCAACACTCAACTCTCTCTCACAGAGTTGGATATGGTGGAAAGATGATTTGAGTGGAAAGCAACTTGGGGAAGGCTAGAGATCAAGATTCTTGTGGTTGGATTGGAATGTCTTGGCCTCAACACATGAGTAGGTGGTTCTCTCTCAGAAAATGAGTAGTGGATGTTTAGGCACGTTCTGATGGCTCTATCACAAATGGAAAAGGGGGTGGAGGGGTATTTATAGCCTCCACTTAAATCTAACCGTTACACACAATTTAACAAACTCGGTGGGACCGAATAGTAAAACTCGGTGGGACCGAATAGTAAAACTCGGTGAGACTAACCTGGTTCAAAATGTGAACGTTAGGCTTTTCGGTGGGACCGACATGATCAATTCGGTGGGACCGATGTGCTAGGGTTAGGGAGAAACCTCATCTTGGTGAGACCGATCACATGAACTCGGTGAGACCGATTTCAGTAATAAGTAAATAGAGACTTGGTCAGGAAAACTCGGTGGGACCGATCGCTCATTTTAGTGAGACCAAAATGTTACGAAAAGGAAACAGAGAGTTTGCATTGCCAACTCGGTGGGACCGATCACTCATCTTGGTTAGACCGAAACATTATGAAGGGAAACAGAGAGTTTGCAATCCCATCTCGGTGAGACCGACCTCCCTATCGGTGAGACCGAACTGACTAGGGTTTCTGGCATTGGCTATGTCAAGTGAACTCGGTGGCGCCGGATAGATCAAATCGGTGGGGCCGAGTTTGACTTTAGGTTTAGGACATATGTGGAAATGAGAAAATGGTTGAGGGCTTTTGGAGCATATCAGTAAGCATTTTAAGCAAGCAAGCCATTAAGCAACACCTCATCCCTTTTAATAGTATTGGCATTTCCTATGGACTCAATGTGATCTTGGATCACTAAAATGAAAATGTAGAGTCTTGAGCTTTTGCCAATATGTGTCCTTCGCATTTTGAAGGGGTTCCACATCCTCTTGTCCATGCCACGCCTTTGTGTAACTTTCTGAAATATACTAGACGAAATTATTAGTCCAACAACAGATATGTTGACATTAATTACCAAAATAACCCATGGAGCACTTGTGCTTTCAATCTCCCCCTTTTTGGTAATTCATGACAACATACATTAAAGCTTCACATAAAGATATGAAGAATTACAAGTTATGCTTTGGAAATACATGTAACATGCATATGCTCCCCCTACATCTAAGCAATCATGTAAATATAGAATATAAGAGCATGTGAATGCATAAGCATGTCAGAGCAAGCAATGAGTTACATGTATCTTGGTTATATGCATCAGAGAAAATGATGTAACTATAGGAAATGTACCTCCATGTTCATGATTTCGTCTTGCAAACAATATGTACACCAGCAAGAAATCATCATGCACATGAGTGTGATGCATATACTTACCTTGTAGTCTAGAGCTGGCTCTGGAAGAGATGAACCTGCGTAAACAAGGTTAGATAACACACGAATACCTACTCAACAAAGCAAGTTGTGAAAACCACAAGAGTACCAAGACTGGGATTACATGTAGAGAGTGAGTACTTGGTACTCTATTTGGATAAAGACATGTCCCCAAAGAGTTAAGATATGCAATGAATTTCGAATATTTTCTTCCCTTAAGTGTCTTTCTCCCCCTGAATCTTATATTGGATAACGGGAGAAGGTAGGGTAAAAGAAAATCAGAGAAAAACAATCATAACAACAATCATAACACATACTAACATGTCTTTCCCCTCTTGAAGACATGTGACTTCTCTCCTCTATGGATAATGAGCATATGGAGAAGCTTAAGGCACGCTTTCTCTTTTATGTGATATGCTTTGATGTGCTCTCTCTCTCTCCCCCTTTCACATCAATTTCCAAGAAGGGTTCTTCTGGAGCATGAGTCAAGTAGGTTTGGTCCTTGAGTCACATTACAAAGCAACATGTAATTTAAGATGCCAGTAGAGGACATGAATCATTGAGTGGAGCTGGAGAAAAACTTGACATTGTAATGGCAAAATGTTTTCTCAGTATTGAAATCGGTAAGGCTGATTCATTTTCATCGGTGACACCGAGTTGGCAGTGTCAGAGATGATGCATATCGGTCAAACCGGGTTTGTCCTTGTTGGTTGGACCGATGAACAATCTACAATGTAGCATTGCAGTTTGGTCTAGCCGAGAGGCAGAAATCGGTGAGGCCGAGTTCAATACAGAGGAAAGATTTTGTCCTCTCAGCTCACTAGGCAAATAAGATCTCACAAATATTTGCAAGGAATTAACTGAAGGATTTGCAATGAATTGGATGCAGGGAATGCAAAACATAACATAGAAAAGAAAAGAAAGAAGAAATCTAGATGAAGTGAAAGGGAAACAAACATGCTAGACACAAATGCATGAGCACAAAGACACACTAGAGAACTTCAACTAGAATTGGTCGGCGACAAAGTCACCTAGTTTAGAGTATATTGACTGAGGAGTCAATTGAGAACACTTGGTCATAGGTCATACTCATCGTTTAAGCTCAAAATTGGGTTGCCATTTTCCGTTTAAGCATTTTGATGTATTCACATCTTGTTGAGCTGCGTTGACCCAAGTCTTGGGGTAAAGCTTCTCTAAGATGGAATAACATACCTTGGGTGGTGTTGATCTTGATCATGTAGTCGAACTTGTGTGGGATGCTCAAGGTTGATGTAGCTCATCAGGAGTTGGGAGCACCACTTGTAGTTTGAGTTCATCTACCTTCATGGGTTAGTCTTGCAAGGAAGAGAACTTGTGTATCCATTATGACAAGCATGAAATTTGATACCAAATGAAATTTGATATATATAAAAATTCTCAAAGGAGATGTTGAAACGATTTATGCTTCCTTGTCTTCAACCACCAAATTGTAGAGACTTGGTGATGTAGAGATTGCTCAAGATGTGAGTGAGTTGCAATCTCATAGATTTAGATTCATCCAAGTACCTACAAGGGTTTGATAGCATACAAGGGTACAAGTTTAGATCCAAGACATATGATCATCAGCATAAGAGAAATATCAAGGATTAGTCAAAGGCTCATGCCTTGCATGCATCCAAATGGAGTGTCTACTACAAGTTTGAGGCATCAATGATGTTCAATTCACCTCTCAAATGGCAAAATACTTTCTCATCAAGCGGTTTGGTGAATATATCTGCCAATTGCTTATCGGTACGAACATGCTTAAGATCAATGTCTCCTTTAGCAACATGATCTTGAATGAAATGATGACGAACTTTAATATGCTTAGTTTGAGAATGTTGCACCGGATTGTGGGCAATCTTAATAGCACTTTCATTGTCACAAACCAATGGAACATGTTTCACATTTATCCCATAATCTTTAAGAGTTTGGGTCATCCAAAGTAATTGAGCACAACATGAACCAGCGGCAATGTCTTCTGCTTCGGCAGTGGATAAGGATACCGAGTTTTGTTTCTTTGAGGACCAAGACACAAGAGATCTACCAAGAAATTGACATGTTCCCAAAGTGGACTTTATATAAACCTTGTCACCGGCATAGTCCGAATCAGAGTAGCCAACAAGATCAAAAGAAGACCTGTTAGGTTACCAAATGCCAAAGTTTGGTGTATGAATTAAGTATATCACTGTCCTTTTCACAGCCTTAAGATGACATTCTTTGGGGGCCGCTTGATATCGTGCACACATGCACACACTTAGCATAATATCGGGACGGGAGGCATATAGATATAAAAATGAACCAATCATAGAGCGATAAACCTTTTGGTCAACCGGTTTGCCATCCTTAGTAAAGTCAAGATATCCACTATTAGGCATGCATGGGTGTTATCATACCTTTGCTTTTTTCATGTTGAACTTCTTGAATAAGTCCTTGGTATACTTCATTTGGGGAACAAAGGTACTCTCCTTAGTTTTCTTGATTTGCAAACCAAGAAAGAACTTGAGTTCACTCATCATAGACATCTCAAACTTCTCCGACATTAGCCTTCCAAACTTTTCACTAAAATGAGGGTTAGTCAAACCAAATATGATATCATCCACATAAATTTGGCAAACAAATAATTCTCCATTAACCTTTTAGTAAAGATTGTAGAATCAATCTTTCCAATCTCAAAGCCTTTTTTCAATAAGGGACTTGGTCAAGCATTTATACCACACTCTAGCACTATTGGAATCAGGATCTTTGCCGTCAGCCAGTTCTTTGCCATCAGCAAGCTGACGGCAAAGGTGGTCTTTGCCATCAGCATACAGAAAGCTGACATCAAAGAAAGAGCGGACGACAAAGATGGTGTTTGCCGTCAGCCAGTTCTTTGTCGTCCGCCAGACGGCGAAGAGGGAGGGTGGCGTACCAGCGAGGGTCTCCTAGCGGCCACTTTCTTTGCCATCAGCTAGCGCATGGCAAAGAATCTTTTCCGTCGGCTAGCTGACGGCAAAGAAAGTGGCCAACTAACGCCCGTTAGCTAGGCTCTTTATCGTCTGCTAGCACACGGCAAAGAGCCTGACCTAAACTAAATAGCCGCCAACCCCATGTTTCTCTCTCTCCCTCCCTCATCACACCCGAGCCGCCCCCGGCGCTCCGCCGCCCCGTATCGCCGCCCCGCCGCCCCACCCAAGCGCCCCGACCGCCCCAAGCCGCCTCGCCCCGGCCCCCCTCCTCCATCCGGCACCCGTGCCGCGCCTGAAGGTGAGACATCCCTTTTTCTTTTTTTCTTTTTTTAGATTTATTTTAATTCAGTTTAGTTTAATTTAGGCTTGGTTTAGTTTAGGTTTTGTTTCTATTTTTTAGGTTTAGATTTAGTTTAGGTTAGGTTAATTTTTTTAGGTTTAGTTTAGGTTAAGAAGAAAGAAGAAAGATGAAAAAGAAGAAGAAGAAGAAGAAGAAGAAGAAAAGGACGAAGAAGAAGAGGAGGAGGAGGAAGAAGAAGATCAGTGGTGCATCACCGACGAAACCGGGTCAAGCGGGTTAGGGGGTTCCTCATTGTCGATGGAACCCTAAATAGCAAGTATTGTCGATGCAAGATACATGTGGCCGTCGGTGTCGAACACTACATCCACAACCCACAAGTGACGCCGTCGTCCGGCGTCCCACAGCAACAGTTCTCGGCATAGATGGCGGTCGAACACCATTGCGAATTTGTCTATCAGCCTCTGCGATGACGATTAAAAGGCAAGTGTTGAAACTTGAAACACCCAAACTGACTCAAGTCGGTTTGGTTGTTTGAAATTTCAAAACTTTGCTTTAATCCTCATCGCAAAGGCTGCCACACAAATTCGCCAAGGTGCTCAACCGTCATCGGCCACCAGAACTATTGTTGCGGGACGCCGGGTGCCGGCTTCACTTGTGGGATGTGGATCTAGTGTTCAACATCGAGCGCCACATGTATATCGCACTGATGACACTTCCTATTTAGGGTTCCATCGACGCCAAGGATACCCCTAACCTGCTCGTCCTGTTGTAAATATTTAGTTAGGTCGACGGAAAAACAAAATTGTTATGTTACGCATCTTTCGATTTAAATGTGCAGTTTTTTCATTGCTACGAGGGTCTAGTGTTCGACGAGCTCTGCCCCTGCGTTCGTGGGTGAGCACAAATGACATCTCCTCCTCCCCCCTTCATTTGCTCTGTTCTGGTCTTCGTGGCGATGGAACTTGCTAGCTATAGGTGTCTTCAATCATTAGTATGTGTGACCACTATGTGTCTCCCGTTCGAAAGGGTTACATCTATAAATATGCATGCATTTGCATATTTATAACCGTGATTCTTTCAAATTGTCCAACGTTATCCATGGAAAGCCCGAGTATATGTGTAGATTGGGTTCGTTTTCCCATATGCTCTGCTCCGGATCCGATGCATAATTTCGTCAGTGCCTCCCTGTTCTCCGGGTACACATTCTCTCTGCTTATTGCCGAGGCGTGTATCAGGAGAACAACGGGGAGGTGGTGCCAAAAATTTTCTTCAGATCCGGAGCAGAGCATGGGAAAAAGAACACAATCTACACATACTCGGGTGGGATTAGGACCTATCTTTACCTATTAGCGTCTAGGTTCCATGGACGTAATAAAAGTGAAAAACTCCATTAACTCATTAATATATACATGACGATATATATATATATATGTATATATATATATTTCTTATGTGTCCAGTAGCTAGGCGAGATGACTGATCGTGCATGGATGTACACCGGTCATGCTAGTCAGAAAGACATGACCATTGAATGGTTAGCAAAAACCAAGGGGTTTCTGGGAGCCGCATTTGCAAATGGCCAAAGGACAACATGGTGCCCATGTGCCGGGTGCAACAATTGGCACAAGAGGACAGAGGATGAAATGGGCAAACACCTGCAGAAGTGAGGTTTTACGCCAGATTATACGGTGTGGACATTTCATGGCGAGTCTGCCCAACGTGCCAGAGCTGAGGTGCTTCGTCGCCGCACCGACGAGCATGGTACCGGGATGCAAGACATGGTGCAAGATTTTGATGATGCCCAGGACTCGGACGATGAGATGGAGGAATCTACAAAGGCCTTCAATGAAATGTTGGAGTCTTCAAAACGTCCTCTCCACGAGCACACTTAGCTTTGGCAGTTGGATGCCATCTCACAAATAATGGCTCTGAAGGCTTAATTCAACTTGGGCAGAGAATGCTACGACGCAATGATGACAGTATTTGGACGTTTTCTACCCAAAGGCCATGTACTACCTGCAAACCTGTACCAGTCAGACAAAATCCTCGGTGCTCTTAAGATGCCCTATGAGAAGATACATGCGTGTGAGAAAGGATGCGCCTTATTTAGGCTTTAGTATGCGGACTTGAACTATTGTCCCATTTGCAAGTCATCCAGGTATGTTGTGGTAGACAATGGTATGGTTGAGAAGATGCAGACCAAAATCCCTGTAAATGTTCTTCGGTATATGCCAATCGTACCAAGACTTCCACATGTATTAATGGTCGAAGAGTCGGTGAGACGGATGACATGGCACAAAACGGGCAAAAGAACCCAACTAGATGCAGATGGGAGACTAATGATGGTGCACACATCAGATGGTGAAGCATGGAAGAGCTCCAATGCATTACATGATGACAAAGCGGGAGATCCGAGGCATCCTCGAGTCGGCATCAGCACAGATAGGTTCAGTGTGTTTGGTCTGACGGCAGCCCAATACAGTTGTTGGCACGTATTTTTCTTTCCACTCAATCTCCCCCTAGACAGATTATGCAAAGAAAGAACATTTTCCTGACGTTGATAATTCCAGGGCCCAACTATCCGGGGAAGAATATGAATATGTACATGCAACTGCTGAAAGACGAATTGCAAGAATCCTGGGATAATGGGTTCAAGACAAACGACGCCTTTAGCAAACGGAACTTCATAATGCGTGTATGGTACATGTACTCGATGCATGACTTGGCGGCGTATGCGCTATTCGTTGGCCAGTGTGTGCATGGAAGGTTCCTGTGCCCCACATGCAAGGGAGCTCTTGAGTTTCATTGGCTTCAGGCCGGTCGCAAGTTTTCTTGCTTCGATATGCATAGACAGTTCCTGGATCCTCGCTATAAGTTCAGGAAAGACAAGAAGAACTTTATCAGAGGTAGAGTTGTCAAAAACTCTGCACCACCTGCGTTGACAGGCCAAGAGACCCTGGATCAGTTAAACGCTCTCGAGCTAGATCCAGAGCGTCCAGGGTATTTCAAGGGGTATAATTCGAAACACGCCTGGACTCACAAGACATGCTTGTGGGGTATGCCTTACTTCAAAGACCTCCTTTGCCCACACAACATCGATGTGATGCACACTGAGAAGAATATCGGCGGGGCACTTTTTCGTACATTGTTCGGCATAGATGGGAAGTCAAAGGATAATACTAAGGCTAGAGTCGATCTGGAGGCGCTATGTGATAGGCCGTTACAAAACATGAAAGAATCAAACGGAAAGCAGAACTGGACGAAGCCAAAGGCATGGTTCAATCTTGGAAGGCCAGCTATGAGGGAAATTATCTTGTGGGTGCAACAGCAGTTGATGTTCCCCGATGGGTATGCAGCGAATCTAAAGAGGGGAGTGAGTCTTGATAAATTGAAGATATTTGGTCTCAAGAGTCATGATTGGCACATATGGATTGAGCAGGTAATGCCGGTGATGTTGCGTGGCTTCATCCCTGAGGATGAATGGCTAGTATGGGCAGAGCTGAGCTATTTCTTCCATGTTCTTTGTGCGAAAGAACTATCGCCCGGCCTGCTAGAAGAAATGGAAGAGTTGGCCCAGAGTTGATATGCAAGTTAGAGAAGATCTTTCCGCCGGTCTTCTTTAATCCAATGCAGCACTTGATTTTGCATCTCCCAACCGAGGCAAGATTGGGGGAGGGGGGCCATGCAAAATCGTTGGTGCTACGCCACTGAGAGGATGCAGAAGACGCTACGAGCAAAATGTAAAAATAAACATAGAATTGAAGCATCGATGGATGAGGCATTCATTACTGAGGAGGCGGCAAACTTTGTGACAGCACACTACGAAGCCAACAATTGTCATTTGCATAATCCGAAGCCTCGGTACAATGCTGACGACCATAAAAGGGTGGATCCAACCTCAGCCTATTCAAAGGGGATCTCACACCAGCCGGTGCTTCTAATTCCTTAACGTTGGATTTCAAAGAATGGCAGATCATTTCGTTGTATATCTTCACCAACCTAACACAAGTGCGGCCGTACATCGAGTAAGTTTTGGGTACATTATTTCACAACTTCTAATTCCTTTGAACTGCTCTTATTCCTGGATAAATTTGATACAGTCAATACGTCGCAAAATTCTTTTATGGAGCGGTGATCCGAAAGGATTTCGTCGAAGAGTATGAGCTTCTAGCAAAGCATGGAGGCGGCTATCCCATGGAGGCGGCTTTCCTGGTTTCATCTCTTGGTTCAAACAAACGGTAATTTCCATTAGACCATTTCATTTCTTCGTCTAATTTGTGGCTAATGCAACAATCCATTTCATATTAAACTTGTTGGCTAATTCAAAGTTAATGGACGCCGAATTGATACAAGTCGCTAATGGTTTTGACTTTAAGGTCCGTTCATTTGACAAATACGACATCAACGGGTATCGCTTTCGTACCTATGTCAAAGAGCTATCTATGGCCGACCGAAAGTCTACAAATTGTTGTGTCTCTGCTATCGGCGAAGGAGATACCGAGTATTATGGAAGCGTTGAAGCAATTTATGAACTTCAATTCTATGATGCGAACCCACCAAACGTCGTAGTCTTCAAATGTTATTGGTTCCAGCTGAAGGAGACTAGAAGGACTCATGAACACTTAGGGCTGGTGGAAATCAAATAAACCGCCCATTTTGGATGTTCCCGATGTGTATATTATGGCTCAACAGGCAACCCAAGTTTTCTATCTACCGTGGGCCTGTCAAAGTGATCCAAATCTCAATGGTTGTGATGTCATTTATGAAGTGCCGCCACGTGTTAGACCACCTCACCCCAGTGAAGAGGATTATGAACCTCACATTAACCCAGACACATATGAAGGAGAATTCTTCCAAGAAACACGTCTTTCCAAAAAACGTTTCAAGAACCGCTCTACTTCACCCCAGAACATTGAAGTAGACAGTGACAGTGAACCTGACTTCACCCCTGAGCCGGAACAAGAAGAGCCTGAACAAGAAGAGGTTACTGTTGTAGATGACCTGTCAATGCTTGACCGATTACATAAAGGTGGCCTTCCACATGATGATGCATTTATTAATGATGATGCATTTAGTGATGATGATGATGATTCATTTATTGATCCCAGAGTATTTATTGAACCCGACGATCCAGATTATTATTAGGTATTCAATTTTTTTTGTTGTACTTGATTTATATAGTTACTTGTATGATTGTATGATTTATATAGTTGGTATGTATAATTTTCTTACTTTGTATGATTGTTTCTTATACATAGTGCCATGGTCTTGATGTCCGTCCCCGTCGGCCCTCGCCCGCTTTATGATTCGGATGTGGTAAATTCTCTTTCATAACTATTTGTTGCATTTCGCATTTATGACAATTATGGTCATCAAGTTGACATAGAGATCATTTAACTAGGAGGTATGTGAACCGGAATTTGAAACCGACCCTCTTGTGGAGAAGTTAAATTTAGTTGAAAAATAAAAATGAGTATTTGAAAGAAAAAACTAAAAGAATTGAAGAAGAGAAGATGACATTGGAGTTGTGTGTTGCCGATGTCGTCGATGATCACAAGATGAAGATGAATGCAATGCGCTTGAAGATGGATGCAATGCGCCTGCAGCTTAAGAAGAGTAGAAAATATGTCTTTGATAATGAGGCTTGGTATCATTATGCCGTTGGATCAATTGTTACCTTAGTTGCGATCTTCATCACATTTGTTGTGATGAGGGTAAGTTTTCTCTAGTGTTTTGCTTTACAAATGGATACTTAGCTTATCTTCCTCCTAAATGGCATAATTACCTAAGTTAGATAAAAAATGAGCTATACTTAGCTTCTTCAGTTCATTTATGACATACTTAGCATATGTAGGTCAAAAATGGCATGATAATCTATGTTACCTCCAAAATGATATAGACTTAGTTTATTTTCCTCGAAAATGACATAATAACCTTACTAAGCTCCAAAATGACAAATTTACCTAGCTTAGCTCTAAAATGACCTACACTTGGCATTTTTACCTAGCTTAGCAATAAAATGGCATTTTTACCTACCTTAGTTAGAAGAAGAAGAAGATAAAGAAGAGGAGAGGAGAAAAAGAAAGAGAAGAAAAAATCTTCTTCTTCTTCTTCTTTTTCTTCTTCCTCTTCTAACTAGTCTTCTTCTTCTTCTAACTTTCTTCTTTCCCAATTTGCAGATTTGCTTTAGATGAGGAAGCTTGCATTGATGGAGTCTACTCTTCTCTTTATGCTTCCTTCTTGTTTTGATTTTGTAGGATGAACAATGTGAAACTTGCTACCTATATATGTATGTATGGATGAAACCATTGTATGCTTGTTGTTGGATATGTTGGCTAGATATATATGTTGCATATGGAATTTTGATTTGCTATGTATATGTGTTGGATGATCATATCCGTATGGCAGGGATATGATTTGGTATGTATATGTGTTCGTATGCTTGTCGAAAGTATTTTCATATTTGTGTGTGTATATATATATCTGTGAAATTGAATGAATTTATGAAAAAACAGGGACTATACAGGCTCTTTTCCCTCTGCTGGCGGACGGCAAAGAGCTTTGCCATCAGCCAGCAGACGGCAAATATGCCACGTGTCAGCTACCTGTTCAACCTGGGGCAATAGGCCGGCTATTTGAATGCTTTGCCGTCTACGGGCAGACGGCAAAGACCATTGCATCTTTGCCATCAGCCAGCGGACGATAAAGAAATCAAATAGGCTAGCCCCCCCAGGTGCTGCCACGTGGATAGTTGTGCCGTCCACTGGCAGACGGAAAATATGCAAAGATTTTTGCCGTCTGCTAGCAGACGGCAAAGCACACCGTTAACCCACTAATGTCCTGTAGCTGACACATCTGCCGTCCATGTCCTTTGTCGTCTGCTGGCGGACGGCAAATATGCCTTTGCCGTAGCTCGTTCAGCCGGACCTGTAGTCGTCTGCTGGCAGACGGCAAAGGGCTTTGTCATCTGCTAGGCATGCCTTTCCCGTCCGCCATGGCAGACGGCAAAGTTCCTGATTCCTTGAGTGTAGGAGCTTGCATAAGACCATAAAGAGGTTTGTGAAGTTTGTAAACATGATCGGGTTTATTAGGATTAACAAAGTCAGGAGGTAGTTTGACATAAACTTCCTCCTCAATTTCACCATTTAGAAAAGCACTTTTAATGTCCATTTTCATATAATGTGATATCATGATGATTGGCATAAGAAATTAAGATGTGTATGGACTCACGTCTAGCAATGGGGGCATATGTCTCACCATAGTCCATACCTTCAACTTGAGTGTATCTTTGGGCGATGAGACGGGCCTTGTTGCGCACAACTTGTCCATCTTCATCTTGCTTATTCCAGAACACCCATTTTGTACCAATGATATTTTGGTTGTTGTCTGGCTTCTCTACCAATGTCCACACTTTGTTCCTCTCAAAGCTGTGTAGCTCTTCGTGCATGGTGTTCACCCATTACGGATCATCAAGCACTTCTTCAACCTTCATAGGTTCAATACTAGATATGAATGAATAATGTTCACAAAAATTAGCCAAACAAGTTTTAGAGCGAGTAATTCTCCTGGTTTGGATATCATCGAAGATTTTTTCGACGGGATGATCTCTGGAAACTCTTGCTCTAACTAGTGAGAGCTTTTGTTTGGGTCAGGGTGGAACATCTTGTTCATCATCTTGTACTTCCTCTTGGCCTTCTTCGTTTTTGGTGTTGTTGTTCTCTCGTGGAGGTGGAGAAGGAGGTTGATGAGGTTCATCTTGGTGTACTTCCTCATTTTCTTCATCTTGGCATGTCCCACTTGTGGATGCCTCCGAGTCAACTCGTGGTTCACCTTGTCGTGAGGTAGAAGCTTCCACTTGGACGGACGAGGTACTCTCCTTCACCTCCGTTGGGCGAATCTTGCCAATAGACACGTCTTGGATTGCTTCCGAAGGGTCTTTGTCTCCTACATCAATTGGCAATTGCTCTACTTGCGAGCCATTAGATTCATCAAACTTCACATCTATCGTCTCTTCAACCTTTCGGGTAAATTGTTGTAGACACGGTAAGTGTGAGAGTTTGAGCCATAACTGAGTAGGAAACCCTCATGAGATTTAGGAGCAAATTTAGAACGACGATGCTTATCAAGAATATAGCACTTTGAGCTGAATACTCAAAAGTATCCAACTTGGGGTTTGTTACTGGTGAGAAGTTCGTATGCCGTCTTCCCGAGTAGCTTGTGAAGATATAGACGATTTGTTGCATGACAAGCAGTCTCAACCGCTTCCGCCCAAAAGTGTTTTGGCGTCCTGTATTCATCAAGCATCTTTCTCGCCATCTCAATAGGAGTCCGGTTCTTCCTCTCAAAAACTCCATTTTGTTGAGGCATGTACGTAGCCGAGAACTCATGTGAAATACCTTCTTCGTCAAGAAAGGTATCCACATTTGTGTTATTGAACTCCGTTCCGTTGTCGCCGCGAACCTTCTTGATCTTCACTTCAAATTTATTTTGGGCCTTCCTAGCGAAGTTCTTGAAGATCTTTTGGACCTGTGATTTATCATCAAGAAAGAACACCAACGTAAATATTGAAAAGTCATCGACAATGACTAAGCTGAATGAATTTCCACCAAGACTTTTATAAGCGCTTGGACCAAAGAGATCCATATGAAGTAGCTCGAGCGATCTTCTTGTGGTCATGATATTTCTCATGGGGTGGCATCCTCCAACCTGTTTTCCTCCTTGACACGCACTGCACAATCTATCCTTGTCAAATATAAAATCTTTCACTCCAAGGATATGATCACCTTTAATAAGCTTATCAAGATTTTGCATGCCCACGTGACATAACCTTCTATGCCACAACCAACCTTTAGAAGATTTAGCAATTAAGCAATTTCTAGGTTGATCCTTTTTAGTTAAATCAACAATGTATAGATCACCTCTACATATACCGGTAAAGAACATATTATGATTATCTCTTCGGAACACTTGGCAATCGACTTCAGTAAATAGGACATTAAATCCAAAGTCAGCTAGTCTAGATACGGAAAGTAAATTATAGCCAAGAGATTCAACGAGCATAACATTTTGGATGGAGCTATCTTGTGAGATGGCCACCTTGCCAAGTCCAACCACCTTACCCTTTGAGTTATCACTAAAAGTGACATACTTTCGAGAGCCATCATTTTCACCAAGCTCACGAAACATATCCTTGTCTCTGGTCATGTGCTCGGTACATCCACTATCAAGAACACATTCCTTTCCTCCAGTCATGTAGCCGTGAAGATTAGCCATAATACCAAAGTGTCTCATAGACTCATCGAGATCGAAGTCACTGCCATCATCCTCATCATAGTATCCATGTTCAACATCGTCTTGTGTTTAATCATTACCTAGAGCGGGTGATTCATCAGATGTATGACCATGGCAATGTTCATCTTTATGAATTCTAATGACTTCTGATCTGATGTTACTCATGATTCCAACATCTCCATTGGCACACATAAGGTTACGAATCTCAAATAAACATTCACAAAACTTAGGATCATTAGGATTCATTTTATTTAAAGCAATGGACTTTGAAGAATCACATTTAAATTTTTCAAGGAATAGTTTGGAAAGCGTTCCTCAAGAAATCTCCATATGGTGTAAGCACAACCAAGAGTAGGCAATCCTCTAGTGATAAGGTTAATAGTCCTAAGATTGTGGATCATGTCAAGTGACTCATCGGGGGTAGGATGCAAGGGGTCAACAAGGGGCGCATATGGGCTAGTAATGTGCTTGTTCAAATGATATTCATTGAAAATCTCAAGCATCTCACTTTTCCAAGCATGAAAGAACTCTCCATCAAGTATAGGCACTCTACATCTAAAACTCCCCATCATAGACTCATCCATCTTCCTCCAAAGCTGACTAAACCAAAGCAATGGAGACCAATGCTCTGATACCAATTGAAAGGATCGAGAAGAGGTGCCTAGGGGGGTGATTAGACCCTCAACAAAGAAACGTAGCAGTTTTTAAGTTCTTTAAGTTAAGGTGGAGTTTTAGCACAAGTTTAAACATTCACAATACATTTCAGGCAAGCATGGCAAGAGTATATGAGCAGTGGAAAGTAAAGCATGCAAGTTGCAAGAAAGTAAAGGGATGGGATTGGAGTGTGCAAATGCAATTGGAGACACCGAGATTTTTGGCGTGGTTCCGATAGGTGGTGCTATCGTACATCCACGTTGATGGAGACTTCGACCCACGAAGGGTAACGGTTCCGCGAGTACATGGAGGGCTCCACCTATGAAGGGTCCACGAAGAAGCGACCTTGTCTATCCCACCATGGCCATCGCCCACGAAGGACTTGCCTCACTTGGGTAGATCTTCACAAAGTAGGCGATCTCCTTGCCCTTACAAACTCCTTGGTTCAACTCCACAATCTTGACGGAGGCTCCCAAGTGACACCTAACCAATCTAGGAGACACCACTCTCGAAAAGTTAATAGATGGTGTGTTGATGATGAACTCCTTACTCTTGTAATTCAAGTGATAGTCTCCGCAACACTCAACTCTCTCTCACAGATTTGGATATGGTGGAAAGATGATTTGAGTGGAAAGCAACTTGGGGAACGCTAGAGATCAAGATTCTTGTGGTTGGATTGGAATGTCTTGGTCTCAACAGATGAGTAGATGGTTCTCTCTCAGAAAATGAGTTGTGGAAGTGTAGGCACGTTCTGACGGCTCTCTCACAAATGGAGAAGTGGGTGGAGGGGTATTTATAGCCTCCGCACAAAATCTAACCGTTACACACAATTTACCAAACTAGGTGGGACCGAATAGTAAAACTCGGTGAGACCGACCTGGTTCAAAATGTGAACGTTAGGCTTTTCGGTGGGACCGACATGATCAAATCGGTGGGACCGATGTGCTATGGTTAGTGTGAAACCTCATCTCGGTGAGACCGATCACATGAACTCGGTGAGACCGATTTCAGTAATAAGCAAACAGAGACTTGGTCAGGCAATCTCGGTGGGACCGATCGCTCATTTCGATGATACCGAAACGTATGAAAAGGAAACAGAGAGTTTGCATTGTCAACTTGGTGAGACTGATCGCTCATCTCGGTTAGACCGAAACGTTACGAAGAAAAATAGAGAGTTTGCAATCCCATATCAATGAGACTGACATCCCTATTGGTCAGACCCAACTGATTAGGGTTTCTGGCATTGGCTAGGTCAAATGAACTCGGTTGCACCAGATAGATTAAATCGGTGGGGCCGAGTTTGACTTTAGGTCTAGGACATATGTGGAAATGAGAAAATGGTTGAAGGCTTTTGGAGCATATCACTAAGCATTTTGAGAAAGCAAGCCATTAAGCAACACCTCATCCCCTTTTAATAGTATTGGATTTTCCTATGGACTCAATGTGATCTTGGATCACTAAAATGAAAATGTAGAGTCTTGAGCTTTTGCCAATATGTGTCCTTAGCATTTTGAAGGGGTTCCATATCCTCTTGTCCATGCCACGCCTTTGTTGAACTTTCTGAAATATTCTAGATGAAAATATTAGTCCAACAAGAGATATGTTGACATTAATTACCAAAATCACCAAGGGAGCACTTGTGCTTTCAGTGACACATCAAAGCAGTGCACTCGATATATTTCAATAATTTGCCTTTACCGATGCATTAATTACAACGCATGCATGCATGCCATGACTTTCCTTTTGATACTTGCATGTGTTGATTTGATGCACCTTGAAGTAGTATGAATATGTGATGGTAAAACTTTCTAATGTCCCGACCCTGAAGCGAGAGATGGATGTGCACGAGGAGGGCGAGCTCGTGCCGACGGAACAAGACCCGAGGATGGAGCTCTCTATGGTCTCTATGGACCTCACCTTGCTCCACTGCCCCTTGTGCTTCCGCCCCTTGAAGCCTCTAGTGTATGGGGTTCGAATACACCTCGTCCGTTCAGCTGATCGAGCAAGGTGCGGGTTTCTTGATTGATGTGTTGTTCGATTGATTTGTGCAGTGCAAGGTGGGCACCTGGCCTGCGCGGACTGCGATGGTGAGCGCCCCGGAACCAATGGCAGTGCCAGAAGTGCGAGCGTGGCGGCGACTTTGACATGCGAAACCTGACGATGGATGTCGTCCTCTCTCGATGAGGGTGGAGTGCTCGAACGAAGGCTGTGGGCTCTACGTCACTTACCACAAGCTCACCGATCACTAGAGCGTGTGTCTGCTCGCGCCCTGCAAATGCCCCGTGCTCGTCTACGGCTAGAAAGGCCGCCGTCGGCGCTCCCCCACCACATCAGCACCGAGCATCCCATGCCCGTGCACCGGATCCAGTATGGCCAGGTGCTCCACCTGCAAGTTTCAGTGTCGGAGCCGCGGCTCTTTCTGTTCGCGGAGGAGGACTGCCGCGCGTTTTTCTTGGTCGGCGGTGTCAGGACCCCGATTCCAAGTCACATCGATCTAGCCGGTAACACCTCATATCACTTTGCGGTCTCACGCACGGTATCCCCACGGGTGTCGCCTTACCATGGCCTAGGATTGTTTGCGCCTTTTGGCCCACGTATATGATAGTGTCGCTAGCATCCATATGACAGAGAACCCGGGCCAACATGACTAGTCGTGAACCCAAAGTGGCACTAACTTATGGGGACAGGCATACATGAATCAACATCGAGCATGTCGGTCAGTAGCGTGTGAATCCAGGCTGTAGCACTGGGCTAACAGGACTCCGGAAACCCGGGCTGTAGCAGGCTAGGCAGGACTCCGAATGTCACCGCGTGACATTTCCCCGAAGGGACAGACACAGGAACGAAGTGAATCACATGTCGGCCAGTCAAGTGTTCCGGAGCAGTAGTGCTGGGCTAGCAGGATTCCGGTGAACCGGGCTGTAGCGGACTACTATGGCTCATGGAAGCACAAGACTACATTTCCTGATAAGAGAGGCTACCAAGGAGAAACAACTAGTTTGTCGGATCCCACACATACCAAGCATTTCAATCATACACACAATATGCTCGATATGTGCAAATACAACATGGCATCACAACAAGACTCTACGACTCAGAGTATTTATTCATTAGGCTCCGAAGAGCCAGATATTACAAACATGGGTCTCATGACCCAACATTCAGAGCATACAAGTCAAAGCACATGCGGAAGCTTAACATGTCTGCGTACAGACATCTACAAAAGAAAAAGGCTGCGAAGCCTGACTATCTACCAGATCCTGCTGAGGGCACAAGATCGTAGCTGAGGTAACAAGCTAAACGTCGAAGTCCACACAGCACTACTAGCGAGACTGACGTCTCTCTGCAAAACATAAAATAGGCAAACGTGAGTACAAATGTACCCTGCAAGACTTACATCAGAACTATCTACATATGCATCGGTATCAACAAAAGGGGTGGTGGAGTTTAACTGCAGCAAGCCAGCTTTGACTCAGTGGCTAACCTGAACTACGACTACAAGCAACTCTTTTGAGGTGGCGCACACAAGTCCACAAGTCCACAAATTCACCATACCAATACACCACTATGGATCCGCTCCCGTCTCCCTACGAGAACGCCATCCATAGCACTCATGCTTATCTTGCGCATTTTAGAGTATCCACTTTCACTTGTCTATGAACTGTTATAGGCAACCCAGAAGTCCTTTACCGCGGACACGGCTATTCGAATAGATCATATTAACCCTGCAGGGGTGTACTTCGTCACACACGCTCTCGCCACTTACCACCATGTACACGTCATGTACCTCGGCAACCTTCAAGCGGAAGCCTGGCGAGGGAGTCGGCCACGACCTGACTAACCACACAAGTCTCTCGTCTAGGTTTATCGCCTATTCGGGTTCCATCCGCAAGGAGATCCGGCCGGGGTGTCGCTCACGGCCCCAAATGATGTGTGCAGGGTTCCCGAGCCCACCATCTGGGTGCCACGTGTGCCTAGTCTGTCCCAAGCCGACCTGTACCGGGTGCCACTTGGTAGACTACTAACACTACCTACAAACGCCAGAAACTAGTTGCAACTCCTGGACAAAGATCAGGTTGATTAATAAGTCGAGAGAGCTTGGAGCGCCCGGAGCCCAATGTGTGGTAGTAACTGTTCATGGATCACAAACGCAGAACTCAGTTCCTGAGGACGGTTTCAATGAGACAACCCACCATGTACTCCTACATGGCCTCTCACCGCTACCTTTACCAAATCGTGTTCACACACTTAGCTCTCAATAGTAAGACATGTTCACCACATTCCAATTCATCCCCGACGAAACAGGCCTGACTCAACTCTAAGCAGTAGCAGGCATGACAACAAGCATGAATGAGTAGGCACATCAGGGCTCAAACAACTACTACTCATGCTAGTGGGTTTCATCTATTTACTGTGGCAATGACAGGTCATGCAGAGGAAAGGGGTTCAACTACCGCAGCATGTAACAGTTGAATCGCTGTTGTCCTAATGCAGTAAAAGAGAGCAGGAGCAAGAGAGTGGGATTGTATCGGAATGAACAAGGGGGTTTTGCTTGCCTGGCACTTCTGAAGATAGCATTGAGTCTTCATTAGTGTCAACGATCACAACGCCGGAACATCGTCTACCGAGAGGGGACAAATACCGGCAACAGAGAAGAAATACAGTCAATGCAATGCACAATATGATGCATGATCATGACATGGCAATATGAATGTGTTTTGGGCTAATGCAAACTAGAACAGATTGAGATGACTCCATTTGAACCAAAGATTCAAATGCAAACCCATTTTATAGAGTCATATAAGTGCATTATATTGTTTCATCTAAACAGCATGGTTAGGTTGCTCTAACATGCATGAAACCAGTACAGATGGATAGATTGGATTTTTCTGATCATTTTTCATATATAAATCTTTTCATTCTAAGCTATAGATTATTTTCTATGATTTTTTGAAGTTTGTGGGATTTTCTGGAATTTCCTGTATAAGAATAATTCCAGTAATTAAATTACTTATTGCGTCAGCAGTGTGTCATGATGATGTCAGCGGTCAACGGGGCGGTCCAGGTCAAACCTGACGTGTGGGTCCCCTGTGTCAGTGTCACTTTTAGTTAGTTAAACTAATTAGAATCAATTTAAATCTAACTCAGGTTAATTAGCAGGCGGGCCCCACTGTTAGTGACTCTGGGGAGTCAAACCCGTGGTCAAACCACGCTGACTCGCCGGCGTTTAGCCGCCGGCGACGTCCAGACGCGGCGAAGGCTGCGGGATTCCTCCTCCGGAGACCAAAGGGGCGGCGGAGGGCACCTACGCGTGGCTGGGAGCAACCCGCTTCGATTGGTGGTGGAGGTGAAGCTCGGGGTCGCCGGAAATGACGCCGACGACGAGCTGTGTGGCTGCCGGGGTACGGGTGAGGTCGGACCCGTCGTTGTGGTGCTCTTGGAGGCTCAAGGCCAGGTCCTACGTGGCCTACATGACGAGGTGAACTCGTTGGGCATGGTGGCGTGCCTGTTGGGTGGCCGGAGCATCGACGGCGACGAGCTCGGCGGTGCGTGCGGTGCTGCTTGTTGCGGTCGAGGCAGAGGGCGGCAGCAAGAACGAGAGGAAGGGGAAGGGGCAGAAGCTCACGGCAAAGACGATGAGCTAGGCGGCGCTGTCGGGGACGAACTGCGGCGGCGGTGACGGCGAAGGGGATCTCCGGCGGTGGGCGGTGAAGGCGAGGTCGGAGCAGTGGCTTCGGGGCAAGCGAGCGCTCGGGGCCCGGCCTGCTCGAAGGAGAAGACGACGGCGGAGCTGCTGGACACGGTCAGGTGACGCGAAGGCGGCGGTGGCTACGGCTACGTCGGCGAGGTGGCAGCGGCTGCGTCGGCCATGGTGGAAGGACGCGAGGGAGAGGCGATGGGGGAGAAAGGAAGTGTCCAGGGGCTCGGGGGCGCGACGTGGAGGTCGTCCAGCTCGTCCACGGGCGAAGCGGCAAGCAGGTGGCGCCGTGGCGAGCTCGTGCACGCCGGCGTCACCTCTCTGCCTGCTCTGGCGGGAGGAAGCAGCTGACTGGCGCGGGCCAGCACAGTGCTGGGCCGGCCAGTGGGCTGCCAGGTAAGATTCCTTTTTCATTTATGTTTTCTGTTTTCTGTTATTTGTTTTGATTTACTTTTAAGCACTAAACCATTTTGCTTTCTTCTGATAATTTTGCAGGTACTAAAAGGATTATCCCAAAGCCCCTCGCAATTTCTCAGAATTATTGGACACATATTCGATATATAGCAAATATAAATCCAATGCAAATAGTTATTGCATTAGCTTCAAATGCCCAAAATAAATATTTATGCGCTCCTAAAAATATTGTTTGAATTTTAATTCTGGCCAATATTTTCATAGAGAAACATGAACATTTTCTTGGACCAATTTGAAGCAATTTTTATCTTGGTCATTTTCAGAAATGATTTCTGAGGCTTTCACTTGTCCCCATTTCAAATTCATTGAAATTTAAACATGATGCACACATGACTAGCTAGCCTAGAGCAAACCAGAACTAGGGATGTGACAACTCACCCCCACTAAACAAGAATCTCGTCCTGAGATTCAAGCATAGGGTAAGAGGAAGAGGGGACACAAAAGCTAACACAATCTTCACGATCCAATACCCTCATCGAAGATGTTGACTCATTGCTCCAATTGATCTGAACGTCTTTGCTTTCGACATCTTCATCCAACACGATGATGACAGACAGAAACTCTACAGGAATCGATCTCCTTGAAGATCGGGCACTCAAGATCAACTCATGGAGTGAGACGTTGGAACAACTCTTGAGTTGAGAGAGTGGATGGAAAGAAACAGATGACAAAGGTTTCAAGTAGCGAGGAGAAATTGACATGACTCCATAACGGGGCACCTCAGGGAGGGTGACTCGTAGAATCATCACTTAAGTGGCAAAAAGAATTACTTTTGATACATAGATCGTTGAGACCTTTTATGCCAGTCTGAGGCAATTCACATTTGATCGTTTAACGGAGTTCGAGGGAACGGCATACTCCGACTAGGGTGGATGATGTGGACTACCTTGTTGAAGACGACGCAAGGGGTGATTTGCTTATCACCGGAAATGGTCGGAACCCCTGGTGGGACCACTTTTGAAGATGGTCCTTATCAGTAATTACTGGGAAGGGTAATCCAAGGTAGGATGGCACAATGACGATGCAAGCTGGGAACAAAAATGCAAATGCTAGGAATGATTCTAGTAACTGGGGAGTAGCTCAACAGTAGAGTGTGAATCTACTGTTTGAAAGGTTTAGCATAACCGAAGGAAACTGGGAGCAATCCCAGTTAGTGCCGATGATAACACCTAGTGCTTGTGCGTGCTCTCAAGAACTTGAGCATTTCCATAATCATCAAGGTTGTACCAATATCCGTGTCAAGGATCCTGGCAACACAACTTACTACCATGATGAATGGTGATGGATGATGCAGATGCAAAAGAGGATAACACCTTCTCGGATTTCACCTTAGCAAGGCCAAGGAATCAGATATCTGGATGATTGACCGAGAGACATTTAGCACTCCGCTTCTAATGTTCTCCTTGATGTGCTAGCATAACCCGTTCATATGGTTTGGTATATAGAACATCAAGTAGAAGGTCGTACTTTGGAAGTGCAA